>NC_136691.1:49610083-49970102 GCF_947650265.1 Symphodus melops
TGACCACACACACGTTTTGTTACCTGCACCCGAGGTCATGTGGCCGAGTGAGACTCTCAGAGCGCAGAAATCGAACCCGATCACAGCAGCAGACTCACTAACGAGACGAGCTTAGTCTGACTAGTGTGCATTTCCAAACACACGCGCACTTTGGGAGTGTAGAACCAGTGTCAGAGCGTCACAACCCTCAGCCTGAGTGTCCACAGTGAATGTATTTTGGGAGTTTACTAACAATGATGAGGATGGTAGTTTATCTAATGTTCAGGTTCTGGAAGAGAAGAGGAGCTGCACGTGAAGCTTTCCTCCAGGAAGAAAAAAAATCTATTAAAATGTTTCTATTCCTCTAAAGTCATAGAGGCGCGCTTGATTGAACATGTTGGAAATAACCTTTACTAGTGGGAGGTAACAGCCTGTGAAATGTGTTAAATCAAGTACTCCTTTCAAATATTTATAAGTCATTTAGTCTTTACACACAGGCCGCTGTGTGGAGCACACTCCCACCTTTTTGTACAAACACAAAAGCACTCTGTTTTAGAGTGGGACGCACTCTAGTAGATATTCTCTTACTGCAATTATTATATTTTTACGTGCACAGCGCTTTCTAGTGCACTTTGAAAACTATGTGTATTTTGTCTATACACAGGTTCTTTTGTAAAAAAAAACAAAAAAACAAATAAAATAAAAGTAAAAAAGTTGGTTAAAGTCAGTCGGGAAGTTGTTCGTAGAAACTGATCTTCTTTCGGCGCTCCTCCTTCGAGCCTTCACAGAGAACAGGAAGGATCCAGCAGCTGTTCTGACCAAAAGAAGCGCGAGCATGATGCTGTTCCTGCTGTCGTGTCTATGACGAGAGTCCAAGTGTGAGGGTACAAGACTCAACCAAAACTGTGCGCGTGTGAACTTCTGTCCCACAATGCACTGGGCTCTCCTAAAGTGTATTAGTAGTGTCACATGTTTCATGTTTAGCATTGTAGTGAAGGCCTCACCTTTAAATCCACATCTGAGGTCGATCATAACATTCCATTTCCTCCAAAGTGAATCACAAACACGTAAAGCAGATTGAAGACACGACGGCACCAGAGTCACAAAGTGAATCAAAGTCGATGAGTTCAGTCAGTGGTTTAGATTCTCGAGAAAGATGCAGGGTTAAAGTGGACAGAACCTTTTCCAAACACGTTTAGTTTTGGCTTCATAACGTGTCCTTAGATCCTTTAAAGGGCTCTTCAAAGTAGACCAAGACACACGAGTGCCTTTTATTCAAAACTTTTCAACATTGCCTAAAATTGTCTCCAGCTCTTCTAAACCCATTAGAAACATTCATCCTTTTTGTTGCCCTCCAGTTGAATCCATCAACAGTTTGAGGTTCCTTCTCACACCTTGGACAGGATTAAAGCTGCTCTGACTAGAACAGAGCAACAACACCAAACTCAGGTGACCCTTCTTTTATCCAGAGCTACTTTTGTACCAAAGGTTGTAAACACAAATAGATCTTTAAAAAAACAAAAAGCTAGCCGCTTTGATTCTGTTTATTTCCTTACAGTAAACTAAGAGTGTCACATTAAGCAGTGAATATTTTCTCACATCAAAGCAGCCGTTTCGAACATGCACCGTTGAGTGATTTTTCTGTAATCGAGTTTCAACCTTCACTGCTGCGTGCAGTGTGCCAGGACGGGCGTGTTCGTCTCCTGACCTCGCTTTCACACCGACTTTAGCCGTTGATTTAAGATTGTCCTTCTGTGCTTCATGTAGGGTTTTGATCTGATTGTGTCTGCCTCCTTTCTGACCATCGTTTCCTGTTCTTCTTCAGAAACAAGTTACTTCATTTCCTCATGAACATGACCAGAGTGAAGTCCTCTGGGATTTCTTCTCTTGTTATGCAATAAGTCGGCTTTGAGTACCAAAGAATCATTTTTACAATGGTTGAGTAGTTCTATTTTATGTATCTTCATGATGATGACTGACATTGTTCAAGTGTTTGTGAGGGGAACAAAAACAAAGATGTTTTTGGCAAAAGTACGGTTGATCTTCCTGCCTTTTATAAACCCGAGTCTTTAAAAATCCCTGGACACCTCCTTGTCTCATTTCTGCTGAAGGAAAGCAACGGTAAAATGACTAGTTGGACTCTCAGTCCCCTCTCAGAGCAGATTGATTTTCTAGTTAGGGAGAAGGACTGTGCCTTTGCCAGAAAGCTGCTGTTGCTTTTCCCCTTTTCAAAAGGTCAGGGTGTGATGTGGTGTAGTGCAATATCAGACGCGCAGTGCTTTACACCTTGTTTTGTGTGTAGGGAACAATGAGATGAATTATTGAGTGTTTAATGTTTGCACCTGCTTATGAACTGAAGAAAATATATTTGACGAATGCCCAAGAACCCAGGAAAAAAAAGCTCTTTTTGAATCCCGGACTAGCACATTTTTTAAACTGCTTCATGTCTGACAGTTTTTATGGTTCACTCCAAATGTCCTGCAAGAATCCAGCTCATGCTCGATAACTCCCTCAGGCGTACCTCAGGTGTCTTTAACCCTCAGAATCCACTGCAGCTATCCCCTCCCCCCCACACCGTGATATATTTGATTTAGAAATGTCCAGTTGATGAATGTAATGTGTTCTTAATACTGTTCATCCTGTTTGTTCACTTTTAGCACTGTAAACATTCCAGTTCAACGCAGCATCCCCTCAACAGCCAATGAAATGAACAAGAGCTTTAAAACCTGTCCATGTGTTTGCATCTCTTTCAGTAATAAGCATCTAAATTATATGAAATATATATCAACTGTATATTTGACTTTTTGTAAAATAAACCTAACCCCAAAAAAAAAAAAAGTGATGTGATCAGTTTGTCTCTGAAGTCTTGAAGTGACGTCATCACATGGTGGATGAAGAGAAAACTTGAACTAAAAGTTCATCTTTTATTTTCAAATGATGTGCCGTGACTCTGATTTGAAAAAAACCTGATAAACAAGGAACGTAAACAAGAACACTTGGTACTTTTGGGAAAGTCAGATTTTTCTTTCTTGCCAAGAATAATTAATGCTAGCTCGATAAGAACATGAAGACTGAGCGTCAGTAAGCTACAAACAAAAACAGCCACAGCAGGAACTTATTTCAAATACAGAACTCCATTCGACAGAACCCGTCTGAGAATTTAACTTGTGGAAATAAGTTATCCTTGGTGCTCATAGAAATGATCTAACATTTTTCTGTTTTTGACTTCAGAAGCTCCTAAGAATTCATAATTTTGATATTTTAAGTATTTTTGAAAAAAAAAAAGTATAAAGTGGCATCTGGTGCTCTAAGGTGAGTTGTGTCTTTGCCTAGAAGACCAAAACAAACTGACGATCTTTATTCTGCCTCTCGCTACGATCTTCTTCTCTGCCCTGTGTGTTGCTTTGTGTCCGAGTCGTCACGCAGCAGAATAAAAACACAAACACACACAGTGCACCGCTTAGTAATGAAGCCTTTCTGTTCGTATGATCCCAGAAAAAAGTTCTTTAAGATTGAATGACTCGTTCCACTCTGTAAAGACTGAAACAGGACCGTTACAGACGAAAGAAACATCACACACAGGAAGCCATCCAGTTTTTAAAACTTTTTTATTGTTTTTAAGTTTTTTTGCTCATTTTTTAAATTATTTATATTATCTACAAAGTAAAAGTTTTAACTTAAAAGTTACATAAGGGTCAGGTGAGAAGTGGGATTTGATCACCTCAGCCATTATAATTTCATAAATAACGTTTCTCCTGTCCTCTCGGCTGCTCAACGTTTTCATTTCACAGGAAGCTTCTCGTCAGGTTTCGTTGTTTAGTTTGGTTAGAAACTTTTCATGTAGTCTGGAAACAAACGCAGCACATAGCAGCAGCAATAAACAGTAAGATTAATACTGTCTAAAGGTTGGAAGATTCTTTTTCTTATAACAAGGTGCAGACAAAATACAAGTTCCAGTTGAATTTTCCTCTTCACTCTCACTGATTAGTTACTATCATTCTCTCTTGCACATCTTACTTGGCAAGCGGACTCAAATTGCAATTTGGGACCCCTGAAAGTGTGTGTGTTGTTTGTATGCGTTTGTGTGTTATTTCTGCAGATATCAGGGCCTGAAAAGGATCAGTCATGTCCGGTACAACTCTCTAGCTTGTTAAAACATGTCACTGCATCAACCTGTTAACATTCTCTTATTGCCTAGTCAGGGAGGGAGGGAGGGAGGGGAGGGGAGGGGGGGAGACAGGGGGAGCTGATGTGAAGCATGTTTGGTGAAGATGAGGAAAGAGAGGAGAGGGAGGGGCTCTCATTCTCTTCCTCGCCTGGTTATGAAGGCTCGGGCTGAGAAGTGCGACGCAGAGCGGGTCCCTCGGCTCACTGGCGCCCTCTATCTACAGCTGCTGCTGATGGTGAGGTTGCACTGCAGACAGACAAAATGGGGGAAACGGGAAAAAAGTGCTTTCAGTGACTTTCTGAAGTTGTTAAGCTCACATTGTTTTCCATTTGCCAAAGAAATGTTTTTGGGTCTCTTGCTCAGCAACAGATCTATGAACTCAGTCTGTGCTGCACAAGTCAGGTGAGCATGTCCCATAAATCCAGTCAACTTATTAGTACTACTGAGAATCACTTTTTAAAACAAGAAAGAAGTTCACATGCAGGAGGCACATGAGAAACAGGATTAGATTTGTATGGTCAGTCTGTTCTATAATCTGTGGTTCCATTTAGGAAACCTGACTGTTTGTAAAGCTGCACCTTGTATACATAGTTTGGAAAAAAAAAAAAAAAAAAAAAAAATATATATATATATATATATATATATATATATATATACACACACACATTACACATATTTATTTGAAATAATGCTCAGGCAATTTGTTTCGTAAAGAGCAGTTTTCTGCATTAACTGGCTTGGTGAGGGAGGACAGTGTAAAAAAAAGATAATCCACACTCTGGCTTGTTGTCGGCCTTGGCTTCCCATCTGCAGAATCATTTATCAAGAAACAGCACCAGCACATATGAGCGAGCGCATTCTTCTTTTAGTCTGGCAGATTTCAATGTTAGATCTGCTCAGAGACGCTCAGCGGGCCATCTGGTGTCACTGCAACCATCATCGTCACAGTTTACGTTACAGAGTAAAGGAGTGAGCTCATTGATCACATGAACTGACCTTGTGGATGTGCTAGGTAGGAGAAATGTGTGGTGGAAGAAACAGGTATGTGGTTGAGTGCCGTCTGGGGCATTTGGGGCTGAGGACCCCCTGGAGGACCCTGGGTAGCCATCAGCATCATGGTGGGGTGGGTTTGCCCCGGGTGGTGAGATGGCACCATACCAGACTGCATATGGGCCTAAATGTAAGAGACAGACGAAAAGGAAGAAGAGGTGATTAAAAGACGGAAGAGAAATCGACACATAACGAAAAACAGAGGCAGTCTGTTTGACCCTTCAGATCACTGGCTGTGGATGATGGAATAAATACATCTAAGATACATGGTTTAGCTTTCTTTTAACAGTTAAACATACACATTAGATTAGCTTCATGATTTCTGTTTGAGTGCATCCAGAATTGAGCTGGTGCAGGAGTTGATTAGCTTAGCTTAGCATACACTACTCTAGCATAACTCTAAAGTTCACTGACAGTTGAAGGTTGTTGTCAAAAGTATCAGATAGAGTTTGTGGTGTTTTTTTTTAATGGGTTTAGTCGTGAACTGTTTAATATTAAAGTTCATTAGTCTATGCAGCATTATTTGCAGCCTCTTCTGAATCCACAAGCTTCACAAAGATTAAAAACTCGTCTTACTCTAAGTGAAAAGATCCAAAGCTCAGAGAAGCCTGCAAAGTTAACATTCACACATTTCTATTTTTTTTTGGACACAGGGAGAATTATTTTTCATCACTAAATGAAGCCCGTTTCCTCATATGAAACTTGTTATCAGTTATCTTCTCTATAAAAAGTACAGAAACCAATAACATCGACTGATCTGTTCTGAAATATGACTCATTGATAAATAAATAACAGCAGGGGCTCATTTATAAATGTCACTTACACACCAAACAAGGCCTGCAACTGGCGTACGCCACTTCCCACGCAAAGCATGGCGTGTGCGCACACGTAATCTAACTGTGACCCAGGAGTACGAATGTTTTGGAGACGGAGGAAATGAGTGAGACATGGTGGTGACTGATATAAAGATTTGTCTCACACATTTCATTTCACTAAATATCAAACTTTACTCACTGATCCACGTCAGAAACATTCAAAACAGCAGTTTCATAAAAAAAGAAAGAAAAAGATTTCTTTATGTCCGCCAAGCATTAAATCAGCGTCGTCTCCAACTCCTATATCATCTATAAATCTAGTAATATTGGTGCATATCTGCTATAAAATGAGCCGATGCCGATATGCTAATATCGATTAGATATTAGATTAATCGGTGAAGCTCTAATAATAATAATAATACATCATCAAGTGTGACTTTGATTTTGATAAAAGATAACTGAAGTGTAGGACACAGAGACACAGCGATGGCTGTTGGACACACTCAGCCTGCACATATTTATTCTGGAAATTAAGTCGGGACATCATCGAGTTTTATTAGAGCCCGAAATGGAACAACGACCCGAAATGTAATGACTGGTTGATAATGTAACAAAATGCTGAGCACAAAACGTAGTAACTTTTTTGCCTAAAATGTAACAGCTTGTAACATGGTGCAGGCAAAAAAAAATCCTAATAATGTAATAACCTATCTATCTATATTTTGGGCTCAGCATTTTTGGGTTTCAACAGGCCTATATATCCTCAGAATTAGTCACAGTGCAGAGTTAGCCACAATAAAAAGTAACCAACAGTTAAAAGTTTTTTCATGAATCAAACTTCTGATCTTTTGATTGGCTCACTCATTTGTACGCTTTCTCATTCATGAGGCGCTTTGCATTAATCCTCATCGGGTTGACTGTTGGCGTGTGGAGGGCGTTTCATGTGCACACTGGTAGATCCTGCTTTGAAAAGGGAACATTGCGTGCAGTGTCGTCTGATCCCTTGTTCAGAGAAGCGGTGCTCGTTCAGCCCGCTGAGAGCACGCTGTGACTCACCTGCTGCACATGTGCCATGTGGTTGTGGTTGTAGCCGTGCTGCACCTGCTGTGGGTGGATGTAGACTGTCTGCTGGGCAGAGGGGAACGATGCCTGGGGAGACTGAGGGTTGGGTCCAGGGGTCATGGAGGGGGGAGTGGGGGCCAAGGTTGAGTACATCTGCTGCTGCGGGGGCTGGTTGGCCAGGTGGAGGGCCTGGGCTGCTGCTGCCGCTACAACACATGAAACACATTGAAATAAAAACACACACGCACAAAAAGAACACAAATCTACCGGCTGAAATGGGAAAATCAAATCATCCGGCCCTTTCCCACAGGCAGATCTCATCCATGGCCGTCATGACACTCCCTCCACAACATCAATGTGTAAAAGGGAACAGGCCCAGATGGTGTTCTAGGCCGGCTTATCAGAGAGGGTGCAGCAGAGTTTACCGAGGTATTCACACATTTTTAATCAATCCCTGGGATAGTGCATTGTCCCCACATGTTTAAAGACAGCCTCGATAGTGCCAGTTCCAAAACACACAGTAATTACCTGCTTAAATGACTCCAAGACCAATAGCACTAACAGCTAGCATAATGAAGTGCTTGTAGAGATTGCTCCTTAAGCACATGAATGCTGCTCTCCCACCAACCCTGGACTCTCACAGTGTGTGTACAGAGCCAACAGGCTCCTGTCCTCTCAGTAGACCTGTGTGTGAGCTGATCTCTGAGAGCGACCAGCGAGCCTGCAGAGAGGAGCTACAGAGGCTGACTGACTGGTGCAGAGAAAAACAATCTGGCACTCCACGCACACACACACGATTATCAACCAATCACAGTGCAGAGAGTCTACTTTCAGCTGCTGGTGAATTTCTACCTGTACTCCATTAAGAGCAAACTGCAGCATGGAATCCTGGTGTGTTATGACAGCAGCTCTGTGGCTGACAGGAAGGACTTACAGAGGATCATCCATGCAGCAGAGAATGTCATAAACACACCTACGGGAGATATCCTGCATCCTCAAGGACACAACTCACCCCGTCTACGACCTCGCACCCTCAGGAAAGAGCTACAGATACAACCAAAGCACGAGTCAGCAGACTCAAGTGCAATACTGTTAGAGACTACTGTTACAAGTGTATTCACACTGTCCTAAACTGCTAAACGTTGTATTGTTAATGCTTGTCCTTTAGCAAGTGTACACGCGTGTGTGTGTGTGTGTGTGTGTGTGACGTACTGTATGTGCAGGATTTAAAATGTATTTATTTAAGATTATATTTCAACTATATTTATACTTTTTTTTGTATCCTATAAAACAACAATCAACTTTCTACTCTGTTCTTCTCACCTGCTGCTGCCTGTGGGTGCTGCGGGTGCTGGACTGGGCTAGCAGCTGGGTGGCTTTGAGGACCTCCATGTTGAGGAGGGCCACCCTGCTGGCCCTGGCCTGTAGGCGTAGCAGAGGGCTGCGGGTGCTGTGGGTGAGGGTGCAAGGTGGCACTGGGGTGTTGGTACTGCTGAGGCATTGGCCCTGGAGACACTGTGGGACAGGAATCAGTGCGTGTTAAAGTCCTGACACACCAAGAGAGACCGTCAGTGAGCGCTGCTCGCCCTAGTTTTTGCGGTGTCCAGCTCTGTCGCTACCCGTCGGCGCAAGTTGGCCTTTTTATGCTGTCGACGGCGCGGTTGGGGGGAGGGATCTCTCTGATTGGCTGTTCAGCAAAACAGGAGAGCCAGAGCGCGAGCAGAAATACAGAAGAGCCTCTTCTATCCTTGCTTCACTAATAAAAGGCCACTGTCGTTTAGACTTTTCTTCAGTCATTCTCGATCAGAAGTACCGATATTCTGAGTAGTTCACAGCAACGGTTTGTTTATCTGCGCTTGTCCTTTCCGGTTTCCCGGTTTTGGAATGGCGATTACAGACTACCGCCACCTACTGGTATGGAGAGTTATTGCCTCTCACACATTGTGCTGAACATACATGTTTGGTCGTTGGCTGTCGTCTTTGCGTTGTGTTCTAGCGCAGCTTTTTAGCAAAGACAAAAAAAGGCGTTGTGCGCTGCGTCACCTCACCTCTTTCAGGTCTGCTTGGTGTGTCAGGGCCTTCAGGATAAACATAATAAAGCAGTACAGAGACACTGGATGCACACTCTGACCAACAAGCAAGTTCTGGGCTTCCGTACCATACATGGTGTGTGTCTGCTCCGGGTACTGTGTAGTTGAGGAAGAGACAAGGCTGGGCTGTCCGTGTGTGGGAGGCGCCATCATCCTGGCACCGCCCTGCATTACTGGACTGAACACGTGCTGCGCCTGGAGGACACACAAGGTCACACAAACACATTAGAGCGTGTGTTCATCTGTTTTCAAACTGTTATGTAAATATGGATGCCTCTGATTGACCAACAAAAGATATCACTGGTCAGACGATGAATTATTTCAATACATTATCATTAGAGGCTGGCCCCTGCTGTGACTGGGCTACCAACATTAAACAGCATACAGAGAGATACCGCTCCGGTTTGAAATTTCCCCGGCAACTTTTTATAAGGAAGCAGGAAGAGATTTTCCCTCACACACTCCACAGAACACCAACACAGGGAAAAAAATTGGGGAAAAAAATAAAAAATAAAATCTGATAATTATCTCAACCTGAATTGTATCCTTGTCAAGCGCTGGGCATCTAACAACAATATATTATTTCTGTTCTCCACTACGGCGCAGCATCATCAAACTGGGAATCGTTTACTCGTGCTATCTGTTTGTCTTAAGGTCCAGTTTACAGCACTTAGTGCACCGATGATAATCAGCCGTAAACACGGCCAGCGAGTTGAGCTACTCCGTGCAGTTTGCTCTTGTTTTTAATCTTAAGCTCTCCTGACCAGGGATGGATTCAATGAGTAGCCATGAGTGGCTAGGGAAAGGTCTGAAATCTGACTGACCCACCCCCTTGGTCAACACAGAGTCTGAAAATGACAAAGATTAAATTCATTTTTCTTATCAAAGCTAACACTGGTTGGAGTGCCTTGGTAACTCAGTGGTAAGAGTGAAAATGCAAAAAGAGGAGCATTTCATTTCATACAGGGCCAATATATGGTTTCTGAGTCTGTTTTAATTTATAGTTTATTATTCGTGTTTTAACCTCCCATTTTAGACCACATGGTTTTTTCACATTGTTTCTTGTTAGAACCAATCTGGTTTGACTGTGGCCTTGAGTTTGCTCCTCTGTGTTCCACTGCCTGTTCACACCTAACAACACTTCAGGGGGGAGACAATGTAGTCTGCACCACAAATCAGATGTGATGGGAGGCTGGCATCACGCTGGCTCTCTGTCAGGTTTCTGGACCTCATGCATCTGTCAGACAAACTGGTAAACTGCTGGGAGCGGAAAGACTGCCGCTGATTGGACCAGACTAACAGTCAAAGTTACATATGGGTCTTAACAGAGGAGCCTTGGGGACAGCGCTGCTAAAGATTGTATTTTGTGTGGGTTTTTTTTTTTTTTTTGGACTGGTAGAAAAAGAATACTCTTTACCTGTGACTGATAATGTGTCATCTGCTGGACCAGCGGCTGACTGGTGAATTGCTGCGGGCTGCAGGTAAAGTACTGGGCAGAGTAGGCGGGGCTCTGTGCTACGATAGGGGGTCCTGCTGCCGTGGCTGGATGCATCATGGTGGGCGTGCCTTGTGGGTGGTGCTGGTCTGACCTCTGCTGGGGCATGTTGGGTACTGGAGGTTCATGGAGAAAGATTGTGTGGAGAACAAGTTTGTATTATAATTACTACTGATCTGATTGGTCCTTTTTCCTAACTCCTCTTTGATTCCAGTGGTTGAGACAGAGCTGGTTTTTACTGAGATGGCACCTATATAAGTTTCCTGTTTGAAAGATCATCTTTCCTTAATCCTTCTTCACAAAGAGGCTCTGTGCCAAAACGTTCTCATTGGTCCTTGCCTACAGATTCAGCATTTCTATGTTTATACAGAGTTAAAGGCACTAGCTAGCCGAGCAACAGTAAAGCTGAGAGAGAGAGAGAGAGAGAGAGAGAGAGAGAGAGAGAGAGAGAGAGAGAGAGAGAGAGAGAGAGAGAGAGAGATGCAGGTAAGGGGCGAAGTGAGATTAAGCAGAGGTCATTCTCACCTTTACCTGGTCTGTAGGGTTTAGACTGGCTGACTGTCATATGTGGCATCTGAACCTGGTACATAGCTGGAGACTGAGGAGGAAGGAGGAAGTGAGGAGGAAGAAAACAACTTTATTCTCAAACGTCTTCAAATTGAATTAAAACCAAACCTCAACTCAGAGGAATGTGTGCTGACCTTTCTTAACCGTTCTGTAAGGACAAAATCTAATCAGCATGAACCAACAGATACAAAAAAAAGATCTCACTTCTAAACATTTGTGCATGTAAGATTGTGGGAAATATCTCTTACCTTGGGTCACATGCATAATCTAAACCCATCTATCATTTAAAGTGTGAATTCAACCCAATGACTGCTCGTCATGGTCCATTCCTTAACGCTTTAACATTAGAACTCATGCATTTATCTTACAAACAGACAGAGAGGCTCCTATTAGCTGTCAGCCAGTCGTTCAGTGAATAGATGAAGCCAATAGAAAAAAAATGAAGTTATACAAGTCCATCTGTGATGACAGTTGAAATTGCAATGAGAAGTTGGCAAACCAACATCTGATGGCATTAATTCAACAAGCAAGCACAACATCTCACTGATTGGCCTTGGAAAAAAAAAAGAAAAGAAAAAAAAAGGAAAGAGGAAAAAAAAAAAAGGATTAAAAAAATTCACAAACCTTCCATATTATGCTTTTCTAATGGAGCAAGAGAGAGAGGAGGAGGGGGAGAAAAGGGAAAGAGAACCACTCTTTAGTTGTTTACCAAAGTACGTTAACGTGTACACGTGTGTCTGATGTTGGATCACCAAGTTTTCTTAAAGCAACACACAAGATACACTGACTGGCCAAAAAAAGTCACCGTCTGGATTTAACTAAGTCAATAGGATAATTGCTGCATTATGGGTATTATCACTATGGGTGATTATGTTTCAGCTTGCAATAAGTTATTTAACCCAAACTGATGCAGTGAGGAGCTTCTCCATGTGTGGAATGACACATTCTGTTTCAGAAGGGTCAAATTATTGACATGAATCAAGAAGAGAAGACCTCGAAGGAGATTACTGAAAAGACTGTCCAACACAGGAAACATCTTCGATGAAACAACGCGGTCTGAAAAAAATCTGGAATGATCGGCGATCACTTAAACGTTTGGATAAATCGAATTGTAGAAAAACAACAGCAGAAATCAGAGTTTTGTTTAATAGTGACAGTTAGAGCATTTCCGCAGCGAACGCGTGTCGCAATCAAAGCTAAAGGCGGTCCAGCGAAATATTAAGAATGTGTGACCTCTATTTTAGCCAGCCAGTGTATAGATTACAGGCGACTGATGTCATGTTTTTATAATTCAATAATCTGACAGATACCAACGTCTGGAGGATGAGCATGAAAAACAGAATGGATGAAGGTATAAATATGAAGTTTACACCAAAGAGAGGAAGAAGAACGTCTCAAGACATAAAGGGCTGTTAAAGCACTTTGAGTCCCCTTGCTTTTTTCAGATACCAGAACTTGTGTGGATAAGGCGAAATTATCTGGAGGAGTTTGTTGCTCCCAAAAAACAGATCTGACGATTTAAACCAATATATACATATAGAGAGAGAGAGAGAGAGATTTTTTTTTTTTATTTTTGTTGCAATTTTATGTTTAAAATGTGTCTTTGATGTTCTTTGGCTGACACAGGACTGTGAGACCTGTAGCATTTTTGGAGCCGTCACTAACTTGTGCCTTTAATATAACTAACTTGAAGCACTTAGAAAATAGACGGCTAGAAAAGATTACATGTTCAACATGCAGCTAGCACTTCCAGAAAGCTGAAACTAGACAATAAAAAACATGACACTCATGCTGGCTGATATGAGAACGTTTGTAGCGCTGTAGTGGAGGAAAAAAAAAAAAAAAAAAAAAGGAATTAATTCAGGTCCAGCCCTCTAGCCTATTAAAAAAAAGTGAATACAGAAATCAGGGTCAATTCATGATGGCATGCATACAAATGATAAAAGGGAAAGAAAAAAATAAAAGGACAAACAGAAGCTGACATGCAGAGAAACCTAATGGTGATGGTTGTTGGGGATTTAATGAAATGTACTCCAAATGAAAAGGGTCATCTATATGGTCAGTTACTTCTTTCTTCATATCTATGCGTGTGCGTCTCACCTGAACTCCAGGGCTGACAGGTGTGAGGGGATACATCTGTGGGAAGCATACTGTCTGGCCGTACACAGCCTGGGGCTGCTGGACCATGATGGAGGGGCTGGGCTGGCCCTGAGGCCGGGGAGGCGTCGGGGTGTTGGCTGGTTTGGGCTAATCAAGGAGAAACATGTACAGAGACAGACTCAATGTTTGTTCATTCTCAATCTCAGTTTGAGTCATTTAAATCATGAAGTCTGGCAGCAGGAGAATCGTACTGACCTGTGTGTTGAACCTGGGTTTAAACTCATTGGCGTTAGGGTTCAGAGTTGACTTCTTCACTTGACTGCAGGAGCACAAAGAAAAGAAGTTAGAGAAGTTCATCAATCAGAATGTAACTTTTCTCTCCACAGTTTCAGCTTGAGCTGTACAGTCGGTCACTTCCACTCACTCTTGTACAGCCTCCTTTTTCTCCTCCTTTTCTTCATGCTTGGGTCCACTGAATGAGGACGTAGCTGACGTCTGAACACCCTGTGATGTCACATCCAGCCCTGCCCTCTTCATGTCTGGGGCTGAAGGAGAAGGAGACAGCGCAGCGGGACTGCCAGGCTTACTGGTGTTGATGGTGGTGTTGGTAGATGGAGCAGGGGCACAGCCGGGCGTGCTTGCAGCAATCGCAGCACCATCATCCATGCCCTCACGCCCAACTGTGGAGGCTTTGTCCAGGGGGAGGTCTTTCGGCTTGTCTGCTGGATCTCTGGGAGGCTTGGTCATCATCTGGTCAAAGGCGGGGTCAGAGTTTGAACTAGACTGCAACTTAAAATGAGAAGACCACTCAGGAGATACACACACAAGCTGGTGAGCATGAGTTTGTTTAAGAAGATTTGAACATTTCTATTGCATGGAAATGAAATAAATACTTACCCTAAAATCTACACTAAATTTCTTTAAATTATCTATTTGTTTTCTGTGGTCTGATGCCATAGAGGGGGGTCCTGTAGCATGAGTAAAGAGAGAGAGACATGCTTTTAGGATGAAGAAATTACTTTTTTTCTAAGACAGAACAGAGATAAATAAAAATCAAGTTTCAATCATTGGTTTCTGAAACGAGTTTGACCTGTACCTTTACAGACTGGTCTGGTGATACTGGGTGAGCTGTCCAAGGGCTTGATATTCTCCTTGTTTGCCATTGGGGAAGTTTGCCTTGTTTCCTGAACACGACACTCCTTTGCTGTAGAGAGCAGGAAAGTAGTCACTTTACTCCGAGCAGAAAGAGAGAGACGTTTTTCTAACACTGATTTGGATAGTAACAAAATACATGAATATAAAAGTACATAGAAATGAGGTATTTTACATCCAACATAGCATCTCTTAAAGCATATCCCTCAAGCTTACCATCGGTTAATGGAGAGGCGACCATGCCGGGGGCGGGGCTAGCAGCAGTAGGGGAGGAAGTTGATGTTGGTGTGGCAGCAGTTTCCACAGGTGTTGCTCCGGTCTGAGGTGAAGGTATGGAGGAGGAGCCAGAGGACGCTCCTCCCATACTGTTCTGTCTGGGGGAGCGAGGTCTGTGAGCTGAGGAGGACAGGAAGAAAGGAGATTCTGGTCATGTAACTCACTTTCATCCAATGACACACAGGAAACGATGTATAGATAAAGAAAGGACGCTCAGGAGTGTACTACCTCCACTAACCACTGATGACCATGTCCCTCCAGAGGAGCTGCTCCTGGTCGGAGGAGTCACTGGGACCTCTCCAGGGGTATTGTGGGAAATTAAGTCCACTCCTGGGGGGACTCCAGTAGTCCGGGAGGGCGGCACTCTGTGAGCACGAGGGGTCCGCTGTGATTTTGGAGACATTCTGGGTGGACCTGAAGTAAAAAATAAAATAAAAAGACAGAAAGACAGAGAAAGATGAAGACGGACAGAAATCGATGATGTGACAGCGGGAGTGAGGTGAACAGCGTCCTAACATTCTGCTGTGAAGATCCCCCTCTTAACTCACCTGTGTCACACTAAAGCTCAAACATCACACCACACTGTAACGTTATTCACTGACATGCATGTTAGTGGAAAAGAAGGGCACATGGTCCTGTAAAAGTGATCCAACAACACAGCACACTTTTAAAAACCACAGCCAAGTGAGGTGGGAGAGGAGAACCGGGAAGACGGTAATGACACCTGTGTTCAGCGATAACTCTTTAGTAGAGTTTGTGCAGTTACACAGAAAGTATACCAATCAGGATACCAAAATATATACGATGATGTGATACTAATCAAACTATTTCAATACCTGTTTTTAAAAACCATGGTGACAATATTAGAGGTCCAAGGCACCCAATAATCAGTCATCTTCAAATTGCAAACAAACTCGTGTTTAATGTCTAAATTGCACAAATAGATTGGCAACATGTTGGTGTCACTGTCTTCAGTAAACCCGCTTTAAAATACTCCATTTCAATTAGTAATTTTAATTCATTTGACGCGAACGGTGAATTCAAAAACATGACTGAAGGTTAGCACGTTTTAAAACGTTGCTACTTTTCAATTTCACCATCATTAAAACAACAGATATTGTATTGTTGGTATGGTACGCATGGTATCAGAAGTATCCAAAAATGTTCATGTATAAATTACAAGTTTGGGGCAGCACTGAATATTTTAACTCATTACTCCAGAAGGTTAGATTGAACATGTAACAAGGCTTAAGTGTGCACTTGGTCTAAAAGCAAGAGGAAGAAAACTTCCGAGTGAAGTTTTTGAAGTATCTAATTTGGGATATCGCAGTAAAGGATTCCCACCGCGGTATCACTGGCTTTTGTGCCAGTTGAGTCACTTTTCACATGAAGCAATAATCCTGTCGATCTCTAATCTGTAGCCAAATCGTACACTACAGGTTTTTAGAAACACACACTGTCGTGACTCTGGTGCTACGGAGTGTCTGCTCGGCTGCTCACACGTACGCTGGTCTGTGGTGTGTTTTTGTCTCAGTCGCTGATTGTTTTGCTCTTATTAAGAAAAATAGTTAAAGTCACAATCGAGCTGAGCTCTCAAATGTGATGCCTTTCTGCATCATCTGAACAAGCAGCTTGATTTGGCTGAGAGCTGAAATGTTCCCAAAGGGTCAAAGATACATTTGGTTTAGGTAACAGTGCAGTTGCCATTGTTTCCATATGAACATAAGTTGGGGTGAGGTGACGATTGCTTATGTTTTCCACAGTTAGCTTGTATATAGCACGGTAGCCTTTCTAAATGGGAAAAAACGACGAAGCAATGCAACACAAAGCACGTATGAATGTGTACTGCCTCACTACAGCTGTAGGACGAGTCCACGGGATAACTTTAGAGAGAGCAACACATTGTTGTTATTGCTAACCTAGTCCCACTACTTCTACTTGGCAATTGTTGTGCAACTAGCTCGCTACTTTTAGCTTATTGAAGCCTCCTATCACGCGTACTTAGTGCAGCGGCAGAGTGTGCACAGGTAAGAGACGAGCAGGTTAGACATCCAGACAACCGAATGATCAGTGACAGCCACATATTCTTCTTTAATACCTCCTTTTGTAAGAGCTTTTGATTATTGATTGCTTTCCAGATGATTTCAGTAAATATCACACCAAAGTGTCAAATCTAAGTAATCGTGTGTTTTAATGGGGAGTCTACACTGATGCAGGAATAAGGCCAGAGACATCAGATTAAAAACTCCCTGCTGTGTGACATCGCTTCAATGAAACTGGCAGTCATTTATAAGCAGAGGAGAGACACCAATGATTTAATTTAAGAAAGACTTAGTTCACTGTGGCTGTTTAAATAATGTTATCTATACAGGTACAACAGATGACAATCTTAGCCATGAGTGATGGGGGGGGGGGGGGGGGTCATCAGAAATGCAATAAACTGGCGAAACATCTTAGCAGAGAAGGTTCACAGAGGAAAAGCTCGTTTGAACAGAAAACATTTTGAGGTCTTGCAGTGGCAGAACTCTTTCGCTTAACAGAAAGCACAGCACACATCGTGTCGCACCCACATGCCAAGGTGAAGCTGCGTTATGCACTGACAAAGGATCAGCTTTGTAGGCGACTGAATCATCACCAATGTTTGGCATGGGAATGACAAATCTGACCCCAAATCAGGATTAAAAGGCAACTTCACCTTTTTGTGTTGTTTCACACTAGACCTGGGCAAATTGACTAGTTCACTTATTAACTCTTAAGACACTTTTTCCTTAGGACTTTTGTTTTCATTTTGAGCTCAATCCAATAACCTTCAACTTCTGCCTTTGCCCAGATCTACTCCACACTGATGTGGGTACCTTCTGAAGACATGCGTTTGGGCAGGGTGTTGGCTGGAGACGTGGGCCCATGGTGAGAAAAAGAGGATGGGGAGGAGGGGTAGGAAGGATGGGATGAGTGAGAGGGAGGTCTGGAAGGTCGAGAGGGGGGTCTGGAGGGTGGCCTGGTGGGCGTGGTCGCCCGAGGAGGCAGGGAGGAGGGGCCAGACTGGTAACGAGAGGGGGGGCGGGAGGAAGGAGACGGACAGGGTGAGGGCCAATGGGATGGACCTAAAGGAGGGAAGGACAAATGATAAAAGGATGACAACCAGTTAAAGTGGCGAAAACAAAAGTATGGTAGGAACAGAAAGAAGGAAGAGATTAAACACATGAGAAAGAAGAGAAAGGCAAGAATAATATAATCACAGAATAAATGCTTTAAATAAACAACTGCAACAAATCTGGACTTTCCAGAGACCGTAAACCACAGTCACCAGCGACTCTTAAAAGCTTCACAGGGGGGGGGGGGGGGGGAAGACGCATTCATCTTACCTCCATTGACCACCCTCTGGTCGGCCCCGGAGCTGGGACTGTAGTCGTGGGGTCCTGGTCGAGGAGCCGACGGTCCAGCTGAACTCTGAGCCAGACGAGGGGAATTCTGACGTCCCGGTCCCCACGACATCGCCTCCCTGTTCCTCTGGCCTGGAGGAATGTACTTGTTCTCTCTGCACTCACACACACACACACACACACACAATTCAAGCAGAGCTGTTAGGAGAACACTGTGGGGAATCAGTCTTTAACATTCAGCTAATTACTGCTCCAAATCAGCCAAAATAATGATGTTTTCTCCAAATACGAAGAAAGTATTTGTTCAAAGAACAGCTGCTGTCTATTTAGCGAGTTTACTGGAACTACTCTGTTTCCTTCTAAGGCTCGATTATTCTCCTGATGTGGCTGAGCCCTCTACCTCAGTACCCTTTTACAAGCATTATGTCAAATAATATATGTACTGGTACTCTGATCTTTGCTCTTTGATGGTAAGAACTTTACGTCCACAACATGATTTATTGATGATGTATTGAGTGTAACCTGCTGGTTCAAAGCACATTTAAATACTTGTGCCATGCTGGTCCATCAATCTTTCTCTTGACTCACTTTTTAGAGAGCATATAGCAGCGTGAATGCTCTATCTATGTCTCCAGCTCGCTCTTAGTCAACACAGAACCCGGGGGACCCTTAAGCACTTCTGGATGATAAATTCTCTCGGATTATATTTATAGCAAGTCGAACAGCATGAACATGTTGCTTCTGGTTAAAAAAATAAGGCTGGTCTAATTTGTAGCAATAAAAAGAGAATCATGCATGTTCCCAAAGGTGACATTTGCAAATATTAACAATAAATCTGGTAACTCAATTAAAGCCAAACCAGCTCCATAAATTAGAAGATTTATAATGAAAACATGGAAATGCAGCAGTTTTGTGGTGCAACATTACAAGTGGAAAAATAATAACCAGTCATGAGAAGTGCACGTCCTGCACTGACACAGTGACCACTAAAAGAAGTACGTCATGTTTGTCCGGAGTCTCACCTGCTGAGTGTGTGAGCCTCTCGCTCCCCTCGCACCACAGCAGTGTATTTCTCCTCCTCAGAGCGTTCGTCATTCTCCAGGGCTACGCGGGCTTTGTATGTTGCGCTGGCCTCTATCTCTTCCGCCAGCTGGGCAGCACGCGCCTCCCTCTTGAGGAACTCTTCCGAGTTGTCCCGCTCCAGGGGGACCCTGGGAGACAAGCTCAGGTCAAAACAGGGAGCGTCTGAAATCAACTTTTACTCTTTTCATCAGGTCTAGACATGATTCACACTGTGTAGGTTTAAGCAACACTACAGAATAATATATCATATTGTCAGTCGATTCCTGTTCATTTGAAATGTTCTTAATGGAGAAACATGCTCTAGGCTTAAAAAAAAAAAAAAAGCACAACATATTGCTATAGAAGATGCTGCAGGTAATGCACTGCACAAGCTTGTGCAGCTGAACTGTCATGACTTGACGCTCATCTGAAAAGAAAGGATTTCAGATTAAACTTTCTGGGGGGGCTGGACTCACTACTGTACAAACAGTGTGAAAGGATCACAGCCACCATGACATAAGCCAAGCAAACATGCCTTACAACTGGGCCTGGTGGTCTCTCATAACTGGTGTGAAAGCAAACCCTTTGGACACCACACCACATACTCTAAGGGAGGCGTACGGTTCCTGTTGGTGGATTACATTTCACTGTTAACGGCACTCTCAGCTTAGAAACATTACTCGATGTGAATAGAGATGTTCATGTTTCTCCAGAGTGTACACAAAAAGGAAGACACACGGACACAGGGAAGCTTACGTGTATGTAGACAGGCTGCTGTCGTATGTAGACAAGACTCCATATTTCTCCTCATTGTACTTGAACATGTCATTTGGATCCCACCCGTTTGACTGAAATAAAGAGTGAGGAGCAGAGAGGGAGAATTTCATAAGCGCTCTATGCACCTGCGTCTTGTTATTGGTGTGCATCACAGCACTCAACCCTTCTTTCACTCTCAAACATACAAGTCACCATATAAGAGAACGGTATAGATTCTATTGTTTGTGCAGCACCAATAGTTTGGCTGTGTCTGTTTTCTCACCACATCTGTATCCAGAGACTCGAGGCTGTCAGAGTTGTGGGTCTCTCCTCCATCCCAGGGCTCCAGATCTTTCTCTTTATGCTCACCATTGATCCTGGTGCTCACTGCTGCATCTGTGAAATTGTCTGCAGCACACACAGAACACACATCTATGTAACGCAGACTGCCTCACGCAAACACACTAGTACACACACACACACACACACACACTCAGGATGGTATACAGTCACATTGCTGCACTCTCACTGTGTATGCAGGAAAGCAATCATGCCTCGAGAGTTCTGCCACAAGCTCTGACAGCAAAGGTTTAAAAAGAGGTAAGAGTGGTCCACCAGGTACACCCACTGACGACCAGACATGAAGCTGACTGGATTCAGAACAATCCTTTCAAATGTATTTCAGCTGTTGTTCAAGCTGGCTTTGGTAGAAGTAACACATATACAGGGTTCAGGATTGGTCAAAAGGTTTGCTTTGTAAATAAATAAAAAGGTAAGTACTCCAGGGCCTGTGACAAAATATATTGAATTTATTACACATCACCCTGGCAGCACCCTGGAAAAATGCATTAACAAAAATCACAAAGCACTTGATGCTGATGAAGTGATATACTTTCAAGACTTTTAAGCAAACACTTGACTACTGTCTTTGGTGTTACTAAGCCAGGGGGGGGGGAACATTGACTTTTGAAAGGAAGTGCCATCTCCTGTCAGCCCAAATCTGCTCTGAAATCCTCAGAAGCGGTGCCAATGGACTTGTTGCACAAAACATATCAGCCACCTGCTGTTACATAACTCCGCTGTCCAAACTCATCGCAGCCTCTCTGGCACCAATCAAGTGCGGAAGCATTCGATTGGCACCATACGTGAAGTTGGACTAATGCCGAGGTCAGACGACATGTTGTTAGCGCAATTTTGGCCCGATCCAGCAAATGTAGGGATTTGGGACCTGCTGGTCCTGACAATCTGAAATCTTATGATCCCGTGTTGTGCGTCATGGTAAATGACTATCAAGGTCACATCAGGGACAACTTATGACCTCCTGACAGAAAGTCTAGCTTGTTTGACGTTTCTTTCTGCTATCTATGAAGTGTTCCTTCACAGCAGTTATGTTGACCAATGAGAGCACAGAGCGATCCGCTCTGGTTACGAGCGTGAAGAAAAGAAATGGCGAAGCGAAAGAAGAATGATGAAGTTGATGCTACGGGATTGAACGATGACACGAAGGAAAGTTTCAATTTAATTATAATTTTTCATGATAACCGTCTTCTTTCCAGGTCTCGTCTGACCTCGCCCCTCTTGCTGACAATGTCATCACGGCGGTTGCGATGATTGATCCAGTACCATCGTGTAATTGTGGAGAAGTCACGGAACGAATGTATAGGTCAGTGACCGCCTAATCTGACACAGTGACCATTGTAACACAACTCGTGGGTCTGAATTCAGCATTACACGGCTGGATTATTGGAGTCGAGGTTGTTGAAATGCTCTGTGCACTCTGTCCATTCAGGGAATCGTGGATTACAAATCAGATGTGGGCAAAGTGAGGGGTAAGCAAACATGCATTGAGATTGCTGTCAATTCCATGACCTCAAAGCACCACAGGGCCAAACTGAATTAAACATCCTTTCATAACTCCCTTTTTTTTTTTCCCCCCAATGCTCAGGAAGCAGATTTTGGTGCTCATACAGGACATGAGATTTCAATCTGTTGCTTTCAATGGAATCATGTTAAAAGGGTTAAATAGTTTCCTTTTTCCTTCTTGCTCTGATTGTAACTTTGAAAAGTTAAAATAAGAAATAATAACTTTACTCTTGCTCATCTTTAGCATAAACTCCACACCTGTGTCTGTGGCATGTATCAAAAGTCTTAATTTCCTACTTCTTCAGATCTTTTACTAATCCTGCACGACAAGAGTTAAAATAATGGAATAAAATTGTTCCAATATTGCCGTGCAGATATAAAGTGGATTAAGTTAATACAAAATTGAACATGTGCATATCAGCTATAATTGCTTTTTTTAATTTGCTGGTCGTCATGTTTAACACAATATCTTTGTTTACAGCATGTTGTAACCTACATGAAAAAGGTGTGAAAGCATGACCATTACACCCAGGCTTTCATCCAATAGGTGAAATGTTGGCATGCAGAGTTAGAGAGCATAGCTTGAATGCAGAAAAGAATGTATTTATTATAGCTGAATGCGAGTTTTGCAACGTTTACTGCACATGTACAATGACATTGTGATTCATTGTGCAGCCCTACTCTTTCAACTATGAACTTTATGAAACCTACACCAGGCATAGGCCCACACAGACACTCATGTCAATGTTACGAGGATAGGCCTTTATTTTAGCCTCTGCTAAAATAAGTTCAACTTAGTAGCCTTTTAAAAAGGGAAATACTTCCACAGAAAGCAACATCTAATCAAAAGACAATTGATGAGGATCTTGTCAGAAGATAAAGCACGAATGACCTGCATTGGGTATTTGATTCTTTTACTGAGATTGTTTTTCTTTATATTCCCCAAATCAAGTTTGATTTCAAATGTAGTCAAAAGGTGAGAAGAGATGAGCCTCAAGAAGAGCGTCACAGATTTGTTTGGGTGCATACAGAGATGTGAGAGAAGAGAAAACAGCCATATATTACCTGTGTCAGAGGAGACTAGACCATCAGAGAGGGGAGACAGACAGACAAGAAAATCAAAAGATGGACTAAAACACACAATGACTGACAGGCCATTAAATCAACATTGTACTTTCTAATCAGCAATCTTAATGGGACTGACCTGGATCAATAAACGTCTTTAAAAAATGTTAAGATGTGTATCATCAATGTAAAAGCTTAAAATGGAAATCCAGCTTAAGCTTTTGACAAGCCATGTTTACTGAACTCCTTTTGTCCCTGATCTGAGCCAGTGAGATGGTGAACAGGATGTACCTTGTAAAAATAAAAAGCACATGTTCTAATCAGTACGTCAATGAGGTCCTCTGGTAAGACTAGTCCCATTGGAATGGAGCTTAAACAACTGAGGATCTCTCCCATTACAACTCGAGTTCCAGATGTGTAACTCCTGTGCAGCACCACCTTAAACTCATACAACAAAACGCTCAGTTTAACTAAATAAAACTCGTCCCACAGTCCATTATCGTTCAAAGGAGAATTGTGAGGGTCAAGATGAATTGGATGAAGAAGACTCATTCAGCCTTTATTGAGTGTCCTTGCTGTGCCAGGGCAACCTTTGGATCAATCAATCGATCCCATTAGTCTTCAATGACTGGCCACTGAGAGCAGACACACGAGATGTAACTTATGGCAAAGCCTCCGTGACATCAAGGGAGCAAATACAGGCTGAAAAGGATCAATATGTTGCGTGTCTTCAATGTGTTTGTTTCTGTTTGTGCAATGAATACAAACTAACCAAGCTAGAATGTGTATGCTTCATGAGATTTTCAGTATGAACAAGACTGGGTACATAAAGACTGCCATTGAAAAAAAAAAATGAAAAAACACGTCTACACAAATGCCCTCAGTACCTTTCCTGGCAAAATTGAGGTCCACATCTTTGAAGGTCACTACTACAACATCTGAGGCCTTGAAAATGATGCTCTCCACAATATCTTCTTTCCTGGGGGCTATGCTCGGCTCTGGGCTCTTTCTGTGGGCTGCATCCAACACCAGGTCACACTGCAGGAGTAAGGTTTGTTCAAATGGATTAAAAGCCAACGTGAACCACAAAGACAACTTTTACTATTTACAGGACAGGCGACAAATCGAAGAAAAAAAAAAGACATTCTTTATTATATTTCTTTGGTGTGTTTTGGCCCAGCATGCCTACGTAAAAATTACCCACAGAAACATCTCTAGGTTCATCGTCTGACAGCATATATGAAGTCCAACCAATATGAATACATGGAGCTTTAGCCGATTGGCGTTCAGATCAGAAGGGGGAGCATGTGCATTGCAATACGAGCAAAAATAAACCTCCAACTTCCTAAAAACAACCACTTATACAACTGCTAGTACAATGCTACGGGGGAAATTTGAAAACAAGTTGTGCATCCAGAGATTCATTTGTTGACAATAAGACAGTGTGCAGAGGATGGTGGGTACAGCTGGGTGAATACTTCACCATGTTTGACTGCACTGCTTGCACACACTGTGGTAATAAAAGCCAAATGTGATGCTCGGTTTTGGTCTTAAAACAAAGCGGTTTGTTTGCCTGCGAGCGAACCAAATTCTATTTCATTTGGAGTATCCTGCCAGCCTTGCTCACATTTCAGTCACAACAACCTTATAAAACAGATATTAAGATGTGTAAAAAAAGAAAGAGTGCCGTTTTGGTTTGAATGCTATAGAGTATTTATGTTACCGACATTCCTCCAAAATCTAAGGGTGAACACTAAATACCTTTTTTCGAAACAACAACAATTGCTCAGGTTAAACTTTTGATTTGTGCAAAATGTAATTTCCCCCACAGGAGAGAGAATGGGGAATACTTCAACCTAAAAGGGAAGATGAAAGACTGCATGCCTCTCCTCCATAAAAGGAAAGACAGAAAGAGCGATCCTTGTCTTTGCAACATTAGGAGTGAAGCTGCTATTGGCTGCTGGGTGGGCAGTTATTCCCAGCACAGTTAACTTTAATTTGCACGACTGCTACCGAGAAAATCCCGGATCTACTTCCACTTTTAATTGAAGAACATTGCATTGTTTGATACTTACCTCTGGGCCGTACGTCTTAAATACTCCCTCATAGACTGCTCCGTTTTTCACCTTCAGCTCACACTTGGCCCCCTATAAATCAATGGGCGTATCATCACTCAATATGTTTATAAATAAGCTGCTGCTCATCAGATGAAGGGGAAAATTCTAATTACACTTTTATAAAATAAATTCAGAAAGCCATGTGTGGTGAAACAGACAACTGCTGGATCAATCTCTGTCTTGATTGTTGCAGCCAGGTGTCTCTACAAATCACAGGTTTTGTTTATAGCAGCGTAGACATTTTTGAAGAAACAGCAGGCAGTCAGAGACACACTCACAAACTTAGAGTAAGCATTATTCACAACGAGGTTTCAGACAAGGGTTTTTTTTCCTTCAGCAACTGGGCTTTATAATACATCTCTATATATATGTATATATATTACATAAAGACTGTACAAGTGAACATACCACCACTGAAGTCAAGACATGGACCATCCTCATATTTGCATATACCCCATTGAAAATGACCTAAAGAAAAAAAAGACAGTTAACGTTTGATATTTCCAACGTGCAAAAAAAAGAATGATGATATTAAGTCTCTAACGGCTATGTGACCCTGTGGACATTTGTTAGACTCCACTTTATTTCTACTTTATCTGAAATCTATTCTGTGTGACTTTAAAACAAATTCCATGCCTTTCAAAAAAAAAAAAAACATGTCACCATCTTCAAGTGACTCGAAACAGGCGTGTGGGTTTCCAAAAAAACAGCTATTTTTCT
This sequence comes from Symphodus melops, assembly GCF_947650265.1. Lineage (NCBI taxonomy): Eukaryota > Metazoa > Chordata > Actinopteri > Labriformes > Labridae > Symphodus > Symphodus melops. The sequence continues at coordinate 49,635,804 of NC_136691.1, forward strand.
TTTACGACATTTCATTCAGGCAACAAAATACAATTCAATACTTACAGCTGCAGGACCTTTACCACTGTGTCTGCCCCTGAAAAAAAGGCAACGTGTCAAACTCACCATCATTAGCCCTATTCAGATTGCCATTTCAAGGTGCCATATTTACGTCACTCTGACGTTTCGCTCTCAATACAATTGTTGTGGAGGAGTAATGGAGAACAAAGGGATCCCCCTCTATAACGTAGTCCGAGGTAGTAACAGAATCATTGCAGGGACATGACGGGATCGGGGTGCCAGTGGGGAAGTGCAGTGCAGTGTGTGCGTGTATATGTGGAGCTCCCACAGTGCTGTGCTCTCTTGCGCTTCTGCAATGCCATAAGGCAATGTGAATTCATGCAAAGATTCATCTTTGCAGAATCAATAACAATATCTTAACACGTAATGAATTCGGAGCCTAGTGTGTAACAGCACTGTTGCGGAAACACAACCTCAGAAGGGCTTACACCATAATGCAAACTGAAATACAGCAGTGATGGAGGCTACTGTACAACTGAATGACAGAAACCTCAGAAGGAGGCAAATGCCTTAGATATTAAAGAGCACACAAAATCAAAATTAGACATCTTGAAAATTCTAATTCAGTTCATGTTTCAATGCAACATAGATTTGTAAATTCCTCACATATGAAAGGGTATTTAGCAGGTTACAAAAATGATCAAGCGGTTTCCAGCCAAACGCTCAGTAGTCCACATTTTTTTTCAAGCATGTCCTAAAATGCACCTTGTTCAGCAGCTGGCACGTGGCCAAGCATTCACACGATACAGTGAAGGCAATGGCTACTTTGCCTAAATCTACTGTAGTATATGAATAAGAGGCTTCACTTGTCTTGATCCAAAAGATTATGAAGGAACCAATACTAATCGTTTCGCAAAATGTAATAGGTTGCTTTGCTGCACATTCGTCTTATTTTACAATTTCTTCGCACGGCCTCAATAGATAAAAAAAAACCTACGCAATGAATGGGACGTACTGTCCTAGTGACCGGTGTACAGAAGAAGCCTGACCGTATTAACACCTCCCATAACCACAAGACGCATGCAGCTCCTGCACAGGCATTATAAGTACGCTTTATCTTAGGACCACACACAATAGAAATGTCATGCTTCAAGGACATTATTTCGTGCCAACAGTAGCGACGGCAACGTCAAGGTTGAAAGCCCCGTCGGTCTGATACTACCCCCCCCTCATCCCCTCCTCCTCCTCACCCTCGTCTCCACACCCGCCCCTTTCTCCGTGCACCCACACGCTTTATAACCATTTCTTGGCAATCCCGTTGCAGCAATATTGCGGTGATATACCAAATTACATGACAGTAAAAAAAAAGAAAACATATTTGCTTTATAATAGTCTTTCATGTAGCACAGGATGTCCCGTTTAGCAAGCAGAGGCAAGTGCACTGAATATCAAAGCATGGGCTGTCAAATGGCTAATTAACGCTAGCTGAATTGACTCCATAAACTGTTATCAGCAACTTGGCAAGCAGCCTCTCTCTCAAGCTTAGCACACGTGTGTGTGTTAGGGGGGTGTGATTGTCCAAACCAAACAACTGTAAAAACACAGTCAGAGAGGAGATGAAGGGGTTTAACATGAAGTGCATGAGGAGGTAACGTTACGTCGAAGTTGCAACATGATTTGAGCGAGCTGACAGGCCTCACTTAGCTGAGCAGCATAACGCTACACTAAAAGGCGTAACAAGGCCCGCATGCCGTCCACTAACCAACACGCATACTAGTTTTTACACCATTTCACTTAAATGTCATCTCTCAAAACTGTGACTGATGGGCGTGTCTGTGTATAAGGGCTGGAAATTGTCCGTATTATCCGTGACTATTACGTTTAATTTCGCTAAATTGACATTTAAATTCCACCGACCTGCCCATATTCTGTCTTCCCCCGCCGCTTCCTCCGGCACCGGAGGCGGCGGCGGCGCCAGCTGTGTTGCCACCGCCGGGCTTGCTGCGATTACCACCGGCCTTCATTGACATGGTGATCCCATAAAAGACGGCGTTTGAAAAGGAGCAGCTTCACACCGCAAAAAAATGCTTGAAGGCGTGAGAGTCGTGGTTTGGTGACAGCTTGGCTAACGTTAGCGATCCTAAAGATCTGGCTAAGATAGCAGGCTAATGTCAATGTGTCTCTCGAGGACGATGCTATGCTAAAGAGCTAGCTGGCTAACAGTTGCTAGCTAAATTAGCAATCTGTACAATTCCCATTAAAACTGAAAAAAACATATGATTAAAAAAAGGGACAACACGCGACAATCACTCTTTCAAAAATAAACATGGGTGTAACACCTCTTGTCAGTTTGTTTTTTCTAATCCTAACGAAAAAAATGTTGTTATCTCTAAATAGGGTTTTAAGCTATCTCGGCTTCTTTCCGTTGCTAACAGCGAAAAGACCAAAACAGTCTGAAAGGGCACAAAAAACGGCGGAGGGATATATGAGAGGCGGAACGGCTCAAAACACACAGCCCAAATATCGCTTACAGTATGTCCTCTGTAAATAGTCAATTTGCTATAAAGAAACGCTTGAACATGTTAACGTTGATCACTGAAAAGAAACAAAGGTAGACCTTTGTTTGAGAAAATTAAACATACAATATGGCACTATTTCCAGGAAGTCCATGGATCCTCCACGGCTGTTCAGCAGCATCCACGTGAGCCGGCGAACACACTAAACACACTGCACGCACACGCAAGGGTATCACCACGTTATTAACTACACACTGTGTATGTGCGTGCGTGTGTGATGGCAACATATCTTACACGTAAATTATGATTACTCATGTAGATGAAACTTAAAGGTGTTCCACATATTTTTACTAAATAACCCCACATCTATATTGATAATTTGCGCTACTGCCCTTGTTAATTTGTTAGCCCTACTGATGAGTTAAATGACAACTGATGATTTTTTTATACAGGATAAAAGGTACACATTAGGTAAAAAACAACAACAATTAACATCTAGGTCTAAATCCTGTAGATAACAATTCAAAGACACAATATTCAAGCAACTTTATCCTGTTATGTGTCTTGTACAATACATATCAATGTCAAATCGGGATTCATTCCCTTATTATGGATTTTTTACTTTAATTCCATTATTTACACATCCTTAAAATAGCTCAAATAACACAATTTAATGACGTTTCAATAACTTTAAGGTAATTGAATAGTTACTGTTTTCCAGACCAGCTGACTGAAACATTTTTGGAGGAGGGACATTTTTCAAACTTCTCTGTGCACATTATTCTTTATTTCTTCTCAAGGAAACTATCATGCAGTATGTTTCTCAATACCACACAGTCATCCACCGTTTATATTCATTGAAGATAAACAGAATAACACCTTGATCAGATTTTGTATTTAAGAACTGTATGGTTGGAAGGAAGTCAGTTGGTCCTGATTATTGCACTACCATTCATTTTTGATCAGAATCAGAGATTAAAGATGGTTATTCACTAAACAGGGAAATATCCTATCATAATTAATCAAATTAGAATATCTGTTTTCTTTTCACATTTTATTAAAACGTAGCAGTTACAAACGTTTTTATTTTATCTTTTATATGAACGATTCTAAACGATGTGTTTCACTCTAAATAATGTAGGTCAACCTTGATTGTTTTTTTATTACAATTTCGTCAACAGAAAAATATGTAATATTGGGATCTGTAGTAAAGATTAAGATCCTACAAATAAAATAAAGGTTTTCTCTGTATTTCCTGTTTTCTTAATGGAGAGTAAGACCTTTTAACTTGTATGAAGACCTCTCCAAATCTTTGGTTAAATTAAAAAGAAATGTCACTATAATTTTCTTGTGTTTCAATTATAGTTTCAATGGGGCATTTATTTTTAATTTTGTGTTCAGAAAGAAAATTGGTCATAAAGTTTGACTGCTTTAAAAAAAAAAAAAAAGAACCATATCAGGACCCGTCCCAGCCGGTGTAGTTATCGTGCTGGCTACTTCAAAACCAATCTAAACATAATTCATCATATTTTCCTTCAGTTGAAACAGAAAATGTACTCACCATAACAAGCCGAGTGTTCATCCAACATGCATTTTTACTGACACTCAAAATATACATCAAATATTGGTTCAATTGTTATTGGGGATTTTTTCCTTCAACAGGCGTTCTGCACGGACTACTATTGCGTAGTCCACTGACAAGATGCTACGGGATTTAGCAAAACAGTCCAGATATGCGTGTATCTCCCTGGTCACCACTGCAAACATTTTTATTTAACCCGTTGTTGTTCGTTTCTTTTATACTCCCCCCCTCCTCTGAAGACTGTTAAAAGCCTACAGCCTTTGAGTACAGGAGGACATAAACTCGCCCACAGAGCTGTCTTGTTAGCGGCTCGACTCGACGCCACAGTCGGCTGCTCCTCTTCAGGGAACACGGTGTGCTCGCTGTTTCTGATCATCATCATCCCCGGCGGCCCATGAAGAAGAAGAAGGATTTATCGGTGATCTTCAGATATTGTCGTGTTTTTGTTTTTGTTTTTTTTGCTTTACTACACTAGGTTGTTTGATCAACTGTCCTCACCGTGGGATGGAGTGGCATTAGCTTAGCAACTTAGCTTACTCTATAGCAGCTGGCTCTCTTTTGGAAGAGGTGCACAAGTACTGTCTTTGTCATTTCTTTTCACTTTGATCGGAGTTTGAAACTCTACATGGTCGCTACAGTGGATTTAAGGCGACTTGAAGAGCGAGTCGGACCCCGAGGTTGGGAACCGAGGTGGCTGGATCTGACCTGCTGGAGGGCTCCAGGTCCCAAATTAAACCCAAATCCGACTGTGGCTGATCGCTGGACGGATATCATTTCATCCTAATGGCCTTGTTCTGTCAACTGTAGTAATACAACAAGCCTCGGCCCCTCCAAGCCCAGGTTTGACACACGTTAGTGAAGTTAAGAGACAGACACCTTGTTTCCACGGTCAGCAGAGACAGACAGACAGCAGTATGTCAGAGGACAACAACGCAGACAAGTTTATCAAGGTACGTCTTAATAATGAGGAAGCTAACCTCCTTGAAGTGTTTTTTTTGGGTTTAATCTTAACAGGTCTGATAATCAAATGAGGTCGAAACCTTCTGGACTCTGATCTCGATTTATCACATGGCTTCTCCTGTAAACACGAGCTTTTTGCGGGGATATTTCACTAGAATTTGCAGTCTGGTTCTGGGATTTGCTCCTGGCCTGATCTCTTCTATGTGTCACTGCTCCGGCATTTATGTCAGCAGTAAAATGTGATCCGAAGTGGCCCTGCTGGCCCCCGTCTCTTTCACAGCTGGGTCAGAATGTGTAATGCTGGATTTACTTGGAGGGGGGGGGGTGTCGTAAAGAACTGGGACACACAACCTTTTTCACCCATTTCAGGAGGTTATCCCAAAGATCAACCGGTGGTCTAGTGATTGAGCCTCTACTCTTTCTGTCTGGTATGAGACCCACTCGGAAGACATCGTCAGACTGCCGCGCTGAATAACTATCGCTCCAGAGGAGGTGCATTTAGAGGATCTGATCAAACAGCTATCTAGATATTGACAGTAGCATTCTGCTGCGTATTAAATAAATTGCTTTTCATGCATGCATCGTGCACATTGTTGCCTTTATATTATTTTACAAATGATGCCTTTTACATGTAACGTTGCTCAAAGGTGGACAGGAAATAAAATGAAAAGAGCAAAAATAAGCAGCTTTGGACATTACATATTTGTTATCCGGTGCCTTTGAAGATATGTTGATTCAGGTGGTAAATGAATACAAGCCCCTTGTCCTTTGTTTCGTAATCGTCCCAAATCCCTATTATCATCATCCTTTTTGTGCTTGAACAAGGCAGATTAGATTGGCCAGGACTGCACCTATTGGCCATGACATTTTGTTACTCCAAGATCAATATATTCTAAGGAAACAGGGACGAGGACTGAGATTATTATACTGATCCTAATGTATGAGAGGATGATTGGATATTAAACAGTATGTACTTTAAAACAGCACAAAGCTATGTTATAGTCCTTTTATAGATGAACGATGATTCTTTAAAATCACAGCCAAACTGTGTCTGTGTTCAGGATTAGCACTGTTTTGGAACCAGACAGGTGATAGTGGATAAAAATGTCTGTTACACAATCCAGTGCTAATACCATGGGACAAAAGCATGGCACCCTCACTCACTTTACTACAGTGTCAGTAATACTTTACTTTACTCTACTTTGTAAGAAGTTTGTTTTGAGGTCATGCAGTGGGCTGTCACTTTCACTACACGACAGAAACAATGCTGATAAATGTAATAATCCATAATCCTCATCATTTTGTGTGCAAAATTTGGTCCTTTGGGTTTTTTTTTCTTTTGTTTTCCAGCATCGGATAAATTGTCACGTGTGTTTCCCTTCCTGACAGGAGACATCCATCCTCGATGAGTACAACATAAACTGGACACAGAAGTTGGGGGCTGGCATCAGTGGACCTGTCAGGTCAGTGCGAGAGTTGTTAGTGTTTTATAAAAGAATCAGGACATTTTGTCCTTTCGTGCTCAGTCCTCTGTTTGATTAACTCGTGTGTCCAAAGAGAGGTCTTTCATACTATTGCAGAAGTCGTACAGGGAGAAATCTGATGTGTTGGCTTCTGTATACTTGTGAAAGAAGACCCAGCCTCGCTTGGGGATTTTGTTTTTTTCTTAGTTCTGAAAATAGTTTATCGTGACTCAGAATATTCCAAAATCCCATGAAAGGATTTAAGAGATGGATAAATATTGATTTATTGCCCAGCCCATGCAGTGCATGACTATGAACGGCTGCCAAAAAAACCCTTCCTACATGCTGCTGACTCTGGTGCTTTTTTTCCAGTGGCATGACTTCATCAGCATGTTGACTTTAACCTGAGCATAATAATACATATTTAGAAGATTAAAGGGCCAGATGCAGACCAACTGGTAGTCTGTTACACCGTCACAACTTAAAGCTTCATATAGATGGACTTAAACCCCGCCTCATCTCCGGCTCTCAACGTGTCGTCAAGTTGAAGGTAAGGCTGAGACAGGATTTCCAGCATGTTTGCTGCTGCTGGTTTCCGGAGTCCCCTGCTTTGACAGACGGTCGACGCCACTCAGGCCCCCCCCCCCCCCCACACCCTTTTATATGAACTGTCTCAGCCTATTTGAAACATGTTGTTATGTGAATCCTGCCTTAAAAAAACATGTTTAACACTTTTTGTTCACAAGCTACAGAGTGAACCGAATGCATCGAGGAGGAGTGATTGAATTGTGGATTTTTAAGAGATGCACAAGGGATCAATGATGAAACTCAGCGGCTTTCTACATTCTTCCCTCTAATCCTCTCTCCCAAACACACAGGCAGGTTTTTTTGTTTTTTTTATCACAGGAAAGCACATGTTGCTGAAATACTCTGAACAAACACCAATGACTGTTTGACTGTTGATCTTTTTTTCTTCTATTTGTGGAAGAAGACAGGCTGAGGATTGTTTATGGGACTGTTGCATTATATTAAAAACGGAATGATAGTCATTTCTCAACAACCTGAACCAAAACCTTTAGTTCTTGTGAGCTGTTTGAGTATCTTTAATATGAACACTAGTCATGATGACTACATTTCTCTCTAGTTCTCTTCCGTGTTACTGTAATAGTGATACAGAGATTACGTTTCATGCCTTGGATGATGTCAGTCGTTGATGTGTCTCAGTGGTGTTTCATCAATTGAATGCTTGTAAGCTTATATTCCAAACTGCTCATTTCAAAGAGCAGTTTTTTTTTCTCGTTTGGCTGAAAAAGTCAACTGTTTTGAATTTGAAGTTTAATTTTCAGGATCTGCCCCTGATTCTTATCAGTTTTTTTCGGGGCAGAAAAGTGCCGGCTGTGCACATTCACGTGTTTGTCCCGTCCCGTCTCTATAACAACGACCTCTGTGTGACCCAGACTGCTCCGTTGCTTTTTTTTTTTATTTTAAGATTTATACATTTTAGCCTTTATTATAGAGGAGGCAGGAAACCAGGGAGAGAGAGTGGGGATGGATATATGGGGGGAGCCACTGGCCGGACGTGAACCCGGACCGCCCATGTGAGGACTATAGCCTCAATGCATGCTCTGTTACTTTTTACAGCTTTTCAAAAAAAATTTATTAGAGATTGTCTTCACCCCAGCAGACACGGAGCAAAGAGGATGTGGGTATAAGACACGATCTGCAGGAGACACAAAATCTTTTGTTTGAAAACATGCGCCGTGACGCGTTGAACGATTTTCAACTCGAAGTGCTCTCAGCAGCCGCACAAAAAAGGGCAGAGCGCTCGGAAAAACAAGACGGTGGACACTGTGCTTTCTCGAGGCGACTGCTCTCTCCTCATTGAAAACAATTGAAATATGACACTGGCGTTAAGTAAAAAGCGCTGGTGGACACATGGGCCTGATGAATGATTGCTGCCTCAGTTTACATCACTTCACATAGACTCAATATTAGGTCACCAAACAGCTTCTTCTGTCTGATTACTGATAATAACGACATTTCCTCCATTGGGGGATCCATGAAGTTTATCCTTATTATGCTACACACGTGTTTCCTCTGTGCCTTTCAAACTGAGGTGCTCCTTCTCAGATGCAGGCTGTAATAGATTAATGGTTGGCTCAGAGGCTGGAAGCTATCGCGGTCTGCTTCAGCAGAGAACAACCTGTTATTTCTTAATGTGTGTCGTTTGGCCTCGAGTGACAGCCATAATGAGGAACTGACTCATCAACCCTTCATCAAAACACACGAGTCCTGATAACTGATGATGATGAACTCATGATTCATGCTGTACTCTTTGTATTCCTGGGCAAGCTATTACTAACCCTGGGAGACGTCATTGTTTTAAACAGTGATTCAGTTTGGAGACTTTTTCCTTATTCAGATCTTTCACTGATTCTCCCCCTCGCCTGTTTCTGGAGACATAGTCATGTACCAGCGCCCCCTCCGCTGCACTCTGTGATTCATAAGGCAGGCATTGCTTTCCAGTGAAGTGAACTTTGGCCGAGGTGGAGTGTTTCTCTCAGTAATGCTTTAATAGTGTAATCTGAGTTTAAGGCCAGAGGTTGCTTTTTAAAGTGAGTATTTTTATGCCTTGCTGCTCAGAGGAGGACAACAGATTTCATGTTGAACAAGAGTTCATCTGTTTTCTTCTGAGACTCTAAAACGTAGTCCAAAGAAAAACCAAAATGAGGAGATCTTAGTTTAATTCTTTCCCTCTTGAATATGGAGATTTGAAATACGACAAAGTGTGAAACCAAAAGCTGCCACCCAGGATTAGGTTTTCCCAAAACAAACTGTGATATTGACAAAATACTGGTGCTGTCTCTGTTTTTTTTTTTTTTGTGATGCATGTATTCGGTGTGGAGACAGCTCCATTGGAAGCCTCCCCCCTCCTCTGTGTAGGCATCATGTGGTTTCCATGAAGAGCTGGAGCGAGTTCCTGCCACATTTACCTGATACTGTCGGCCAGTATCAATTATACAAATTCTGTGAAGATGTTTTATCACCCAGCATGCTCGCTCTTTCACCTATGGGACAGCGTGAGGCTGTGAAATGACGCTGAAGCGAGCGATCAGCTTTCACCAGATAAATCGGTGTAGGGGTGAAAAACATGCTTTTAGGATTCAGGAGAAACATGTTGCAAAGATCAGTATTGTACAAAAAAAGGAATTGCACGTTATTTTATTAAAGGTCCACTATGTACAATATCTCCTGAATGACGTCCTAAAATGACCCTGATGAAAAACACAACTCCACCTCCTCTGATGTTTCCAAACCAGCAACACGTGTGAGGAGTGAGACCCTGAAGGAACTTCTAGTTATAAGCTGACGTTTGTCTGTGTGATGGTAGGGACTGTTGTTAAATGACATGACGTGCTTTAATGAGCTCCTTTCAGACATACACGTACACAGAGAGCTGCACATAATGAACAGAAGGAGAGAGGGATCAGCTGGTGAAAAAAAAAAAAAGATATTCTGAAAATGTGTGATTGTTGGAAACATTTTAAAAAAGGTCTATTACAATAAAGTCATGGTAAAGCAGATGCATTGAACCTTTTAAATAACAGCATATATGAGGGATACATCGCAGATTTTTAGGGATTCAATGATGTATGTACAGTAAATAAGATGGCCACCGTGCATAAAGTATCAAGGAAGGGTTTAGTATATCCGATCGGTCAAATGTAGAATTAGAGGACAGATTGAACTGAACAGCACACGACAAACTCAAAAGACAATTTTACAAACAAACTGGACTCAGTCGTTCCATAAGAACAAAACAGACCCACTTATAGTTAGACCCCACCTCCCCCCTCACCGTTTGATGGCCACATCTGGCCCATGTATTTGCAACACAGGAAATGACATTTTATTGAATTTGGGCCCCTGTCCCTTTAAAACTCTCTGCACGTCCCTTTGGGTGCCACTGACTTGCACGGAGCCGAGAGCTGCCTGGAGCAGGAGCAGAGTCTTTGGTTGAGCATTTTAACAAAGTCTTGGGTTGGACTTTGTGATAATTCAAATTCTTGATTTAAACTGAAAGATTTTCATTTTTCATCTGTTATTGTTCTCATGATCTACTGATAATCAGTATCGGTATCAGTCCTGAAAACTGGATATCGGTCGACCCCTAATGTCAGCTGGAATGATTATTGACTCGTGTTTTCTTCCTATTCAGAGTTTGTGTGAAGAAGTCATCTCAGGAACGCCTGGCCCTGAAGATCCTCATCGATCGGCCCAAAGCAAGAAATGAGGTGAGAGGAGAAACACTGGAAGACGTCATGGTTGCTTCCTGTTGTTTGTTGTATCAATACACTTTGTTCTGTCTGTCGTCCTGTTGTTAATCTCATTTCAATCTGGTATTCTTTCCTCATCAATCTGTCTTCTGGGCTTCTGCTGTCTGTTTGTACGGGCTTTGTTTTCACTAACATTTTCCTCCTGCAGTGAGCCGAGTGGCTCGCAGCCTCTCCATGTCATTAGCAGCCGTCTGTTTGGATCAAGCAGTTTATTCAGCAGTGGAGACATGCGGGCAGCACAGACTCTGTCAGTGAAAGCTTCACAGCTTCCGTACAGCAAAGACACAGAAATAATTACCACTTAGCCAAATATGATATTAAACTCAACTATATATGTATATAGCTGTATGTCCACTTCCATATTGTGCTATGTGCAATGCTAACGACTGAATTTCGTTTTGTCTTCTTCAGGTGCGTCTCCATATGATGTGTGCCAACCATCCGAACATCGTGCAGATCCTTGAGGTTTACGCCAATAGTGTCCAGTTCCCGCACGAGTCCAGTCCGAGGTAAAGAGCTCTGCATGTGTGTTAATGTCTTGCTATGATCTGGCTCCAACGATTGTTAGCTGTACAGATTCAGTCTGTGAATGAGATGTTCCAGTTCCTTACATGAATGTCAGAAAGTGTGACAACGACTAGATTCAAGAATAAACTGATCAATATTTGACAGTGAGAAGTGACTCTGGTCTTTTAGAAATAAATTAAGGATTCATCTTCCAGATATGAAATTGTCCAAGAACATGGTAAATGGACTCAATATTGCTTTTCTAGTCTTCTGACTACTGATGGCAGAGGAAGTCCAAACGTATGTGATGATGGTAATTATTTAAACCAACATGTCAGAGAGCAGCTTCACTGAGACAAACTTTCAAATGAAACAGAATTTAAATTCGAGGATTAACTCGATTGATTTTAATGTTCAGAAGTCAAAATCACGGATACCTCAAGTAATCAAGTATAATCTGGTCGACACGATACATTAGAGATATATGGAGGATATAAATGACAACACTACAGTCAATAAGTAGAGAACTTCCCTTCCTTCACACTTGACCCACGTGCCCATTCTGCTGCAGTGAAAACAGATAACCTGCTATGAAGACAAATGCAGACGACTCTTGTCCTTTGTCTCTTCAGTGGATGATTGAGCTGAGACTGCTGCTGCTGTAATAAACTCCATCTTTGCTGTTTTCTTCTTCTTCTTTTTTATTGTACCAGTTTGTATAAAACATGGTGGTATCAACATCACCCATTGGTTTCTGTAGATGTTTCATCAAGCCCATCGATGGCGCCGGTCACCACTTTGGAGACGTTGACTCCAGCTAACATTTGTTGAATCTTGTCAGGCTAAGAGGCGGGTCTTTTTCCTTCCTGTCAGTCTACTCAGCCACACCCATTTATTAACGCCTTTTATTATGTGAACTTTTCTGCTTAATTAAATCCAAACCGTTGCGTTACATAAAAAGGATTCCCTGATACAGAGGGATTAAGAAATGAGCTCTAGAGACTGAAACTGTTATTTGAATTTAACTTGATTATTTGTGCTGTTAAATACTCTGGCCTTTGCAGCGACTGTCAGCTCGACACTTGAGTAACTCTAGTTTTTCTTCTGCATCAGCTCATTTTTCAACCCCGGAGGATTCTGTTTTTATAAATGTTAAATATACAAATATAACCTTGGCCTCAGTTACACTGTCTTCCCGTAGGAAACACCGATGGATGTTATATAGCAAATTGACTGGGCGTGGACATAAAACTTCCAACTGTACATCAATTCACTTCCTCTGACCCGCGACACCTTCTGTTCTGTTTTGTTACAGAGCGAGACTCCTTATCGTAATGGAGATGATGGAGGGTGGTGAGCTGTTCCACAGAATCAGTCAGCACAGGCACTTTACTGAAAAGATGGCCAGCCAGGTCACTAAACAGGTAAGTGAAAACGCACAGTCACGTGTCAGCACACCGGGAGACCTCTCCATTTTTATTTTTACCTGCGTCTCCAGTTGACTTTTTGTCTTTGAGTGGAAAACTTTTTCTTTTTTTTTTTTATGTTTTGCAACAGCTTGTGATGTTATTTGTATTCGCTTCAATAGAGTTGCATATCAGGCGACTGACCAATGAGAAACATGGTGAAAAGAAGCAACACAAACAAGCTCTGCTCACGTGTTTTAAACACGCACACGTTGATGTCTCTCTCCAATGTAGATCAGTCAAGCCTTGGAACATTGTCACTCTCTAAATATTGCACATCGTGACCTGAAGCCAGAGAACCTGCTCTTTAAGGATAACTCTCTGGTAAGTTGCTTAAGTTGCATTTTAATACTACAGTTCAACAAAGGTGCAACACTCCTGATGCCGCTGCAGAGGTTTTTCCCTAATAAGAGGAAACAACGTACATCTTTAGTTCATACTGGACAGGAAAATGAACTTTGTAGCAGGTAGACCTAAACATGTAGAGGAATTGAAGACTCATTCAATTTGAACAAAAGGATGCATAGCGGTATTTGTGGGATGAACTTAAAAAGGCTAGCGGCATCTAGCCTGACTATTGTCCGTTTGAAACTTGTTTTTTGTTTTGTTTTGTTTTTTTCCCGTCAAATGTCACATGTATATTCATTTTTTCTGTTGCACAGGATGCACCTGTGAAGTTGTGTGACTTTGGCTTTGCCAAAATTGATCAAGGAGACTTGATGACCCCTCAGTTCACTCCCTACTACGTAGCACCTCAGGTAAAAAGGAGCACCAGACTGAAATGTTGCAACAACAAAAAAATAGAGCTGAAGCTGATTATTCCCCTCCTGCTGTTATTTCTGTTCAGGTACTTGAGGCTCAAAGAAGACACCAGAAAGAAAAGTCTGGAATTATACCTACCTCACCCACTCCTTATACCTATAACAAGGTGAGACTCAGAGGTGTTGGATTAACGGCACGTTCCATTTTTATCTCTGAAGTCAGAAAGTTCCCTCGTCCTTTATGTCACCAGGATCATCCCGCCTGGAGTCAGAAATGTGACTTAGAATATCTTAATTACCCCAATTTAAAATCCAACATTGTTGCTACGTGTATCTTGCAATCTATGTGTGGACATGTTGTCGTGTCACATAGTGTGTTGTTATGGCTTGGTATTAGCTGGGAGTTTCGTGGTAAATGGAACGTACCATAAGCATTTAGGCATATTATCGTGGCTCCAATTGATTCTCACATGTGATTTAATGTTGTTTTCCAAACTGTACTACTTTCTAATAAATATAATCAGTGGTGAGTATGACATGTAGACTCAGCATGGTTTCTTATGAATGTTTCCTCTCTATCGTCTGCAGAGCTGTGACTTGTGGTCTCTCGGCGTGATAATCTACGTCATGCTGTGTGGTTATCCTCCGTTTTACTCCAAACACCACAGTCGCACTATCCCGAAAGACATGAGGAAGAAGATTATGACGGGCAGCTTTGACTTCCCTGAAGATGAGTGGAGTCAGATCTCTGAGATGGCCAAGGACATCGTACGCAAGTATGTCTTGGTTTTTTTCCCTTCTCCTGCTCTCCGTGAGCATATGTGGACTGGGAGTGGCCACCTGTGAGCAGACATTTCTTAATAATGTAGTTCTTACTCTTGCAGGAGTAAAATCATGTTTGCTCGTTCTAATTTGTCCGTTGTGTTGAAGCCCACATGAGATTTGTATTTGGATCCATTTTGTACCATCTGCTGGTGCTGCTGTGGTTTCCAAAACACAAAAAACTGCGGCTTCTAAAATAACATTCTTGTTTGTCATTGTCCCTCACTTTGTCTGGTCTCCCTATCCACTTCCTTACTTTTTAGTTAGAATTTTTCTTTTCTTTTTTCATACCATCCCTGCGTACATGCCCTGATTCGTTCATTTATTTTTAGATTTATTTTTGGCTTTTTCCTTCATTAGGCAGACAGTGGATAGGGTGGGAAATCAGGGAGACAGAGAGGGGATCGACATGCGGGAAAGAGGCCACAGGCTGGAGTTGAACCCGGGCCGCCTGCTTTGAGGACTGTAGCCTCCATACATGGGGACGCGTGCGCTTCCACTGCGCTACCTGCGCCTGATTCGTTCTTTTTTCAATAACTTGAACTCTTCCCCCATTTCTCCTCTCCTCTGCTCCGAGCAGGCTGCTGAAAGTCAAACCAGAGGAAAGACTGACTATTGAAGGAGTCTTGGCTCACCCTTGGCTCAACTGCACTGAAGCCCTTGACAACGTGCTGCCCTCTGCCCAAATGATGATGGACAAGGTGAGTGGAAGGTTAAATGTGCATCCTGCAGAACTGCTATGGAGAAACCTGCTCATCAGGTCATTGGTGTTAAGTGATAGAATCGGCTTTAACTACTTCTCCTATGATTAGAGGGAAGGAGCATCTACACCTCCTTGCTTCCCAAATTCAAAGATGTCTTGGTTGGCTATGGGTTAACTGCTAGCATCTTGTCTTTTGTCTTTGAATTGTCTCGCTGCATATCAAACCAAAGTGCACACGTCCTGTTCTGCTGCATCCCTGATAATCACATTTCAATGAATTACAAAAGCTGTTTCCAAACATGCACTCCCCAGATCTCAGGAGGCAGTCCTGCCATGCGGCTCACTCAGAAATCTGGGACATTTCAGTTTTATGCATATGGAAAAGGCTTTATTGAATTTGGCATTTCTGCCTGTGGTTGTGTAAAAGGGGTTAATTTAGACCTCCTGTTGGTGAGCTAAACTAAAACAGTGTGAATAGCATAGGTCAACATTCTTTTTCCATTTTTCACAGTCTGTTCTCTCCCCTTCCAGGCGGTAGTTGCAGGTATCCAGCAGGCTCACGCAGAGCAGCTAGCCAACATGAGGATTCAGGATCTGAACGTGAGCCTGAAGCCGCTGAACTCTGTCAACAACCCAATCCTCAGGAAGAGGAAACTACTTGGGTATGATCGATTTGTCTTTTAGATTTTAATTCAAAATGTTATCCTCTTGTGATTATAGATAGATAGATAGATAGATACTTTATTGATCCCGAGGGAAATTCAAGAAACGTTAGAAACAGAAGTTTAGGTTTTTCATGCAACATAAATACAGATACAGTAAATGATGCATACAATTCTTCCAATACACACAGCTGGGGTTTTTCCTTATTTCCTGAAGGCTGGAGACATTTCAGTACTATGGTTAAAGGGATGCACCTTGTGGGCCTTTTTGCCATTATTAATCAGGACAGCTGAAGAGAGGCAGGAAATGTTGGGAGGAGAGAGAGAGCAGGTAGGATGTACAAAGAATGAGGTTACGTTTTTAAAAGAGACAAAAAGGCTCCAACATATATCCTCTGGCAGGCTGGCTGTGGTCATGTAACATGATGAATCTAACTATTTACTGAACTTTCCCAAACATATGTAGCTCAGGATACTGGAGTTGTTCACTTCAAGGTTAACTCTATGCTATATTTTGATCTTGTTGCTGTTTGTAATGTATCCCTGACTCTGTCAGTGCTGATAAGGAGGATGAAGAGGATGTGCCACTCCCTGCTCTGCGCTCTGTTTATTTTCCCTGTTTATTTATTTTTTGTCCTCTGACAATAACACAGCTGATTATTGTACTTGTGTGGAACAGCAGTTCGTTGGGGTGATGGTGTTTTATTTATTTATTTTTCAATGAGTCACTCTATAACAGGAACTAACTGTTCAATTCAAATACTTCCCCAGTTATTATTCTTTTTATTTCCTTCCTGGCTACACTGCTTCTTGTCATTTATTTTGTTCTCAAATTTGTTTCACTGCAGCCCCAAGCCCAGTGATGGTTTCTTCATTCACGACCCAGAGAACGGCGGGGAAGACTCCAATGTGGCTCTGGAAAAATTACGAGATGTCATTGCACAGTGTATTCTACCACAAGCTGGTCAGTGAATTCACCTTGGGACTTAAAACAACGGAGGCCCTGTTTAGTGTTTTATATATGATATGTGCACCAGGAGACAAGTTTACTTTGATTCTACAGTGTTTTGTGTCTACAGTACATCTGTTCTTCGGCCCTCTCTGCTTATTTTCAAGATGTTTTTTTTTCCCATACACACTAAGTGCTTTCAACAAAAACAAATTACAATAATAAAACCTTTCCCATAGTCCTGAAAAGATATGCAAGACTTGTATTTGAAAGGCAATTTATTTAAAAGTAGTGTTTAAATCCACCATAGCTCTTCGTGAGTTGTCGAGCTGCAATTTCCATCCCTCAGTGTTTCTGACATTATTTTTTGTTGATCCAGGTGAGAACGAGGACGAGAAGCTGAATGAGGTGATGTATGAAGCGTGGAGGTTCAACAGAGACTGTAAACTGCTGCGAGACGGCCTGCAGGGGCTCAGCTGGGACGGTATGTACAGTTTAACTGGGATGAACTGCCTCTTGTTATGTCTTTAAAGAAATATATTTAACCCGGTTATGAATCCACTGAGACCAAGATCTCTTTCAATGGGGCGACGTGTCCAAGAGGGCAGCTGCACACGTCATAATAAATATTACACACATCTTATGCTGTCCTTACGGTCACTATTTTATACTTCCTGGATAGAGTAGGAAGTTTGGGAGAGAGAGGAAGGAGCCACGAGTCAGATTTAAGATATTATTTATTAATCCTGCATGAGGAAATTCCACTTGACAATCTGTAGTTGAACATGCTTCACACACACACACACAGAGTGAGGGGGCTGCCCACTGTGAGGGCTCCTGAACTGTTTCAGATCCTTGCTCAAGGGCCCCATGGCAGTGCTAAAGAAGTAAACGGACACCTCTTCAGCTAACACAGCTGTATGGAAATAGTCGATATCTATGCTGATGACTATTTTTTTTCTTTTGTAGGCTCTAAAGACAACAATATTCATTTCAGTCAGATTCAGAACTATCTGAAAAAACTCCTCACAGGAGCTTTGAATTCATCTTCTGCATGTAATCATCGGCTCTTTCTTTGCAGGACGATCATTCTCCGACAAAGTCGACCGCCTGAAGTTGGCTGAAATAGTGAAACAGGCCATCGAAGAGAAGACAAATCTGGAAGAATCACATTAGCAAACGCTGTCTTTCTATCCTCTTTTTATATTGTTTGTTATGACCCTTTTTAACCCACATCTTTAAAGAGGCTTTTTTACTTGAAAAGATACGCAGATGTGTTTTTGTTTCTTTTTCATGAACTCACTTGCAAAGACCTATTGTACAGCTGTAGAAATATTTCAAAGAGGACTTGCTCTTACTAGATTTTTTTATTGGACACTTACAAAGAACATTGAAGAAAAAAATATATTTTCATTTTTGCAACCAAAAAAAAGAGAGAAAAGAAAAGATGACATTAGTTGTTCAGATTATTTTCCAGGAGGCGGATTTATTAGCTCCTTGTCCTGGATATCAAGTTGTTTTTTATCCAAGTAAATTCATTTTATTCTATTTTATTTTCTTTCAAACATCCTAGGAGTTGTATTTATTGAAACAAAGACTTTCATTATTTTATACCTTACTTGTAGCCTTGCAGTGGGCTCTAAAGTCAAGAGAAGCTGACTGCAATGTGATTTAGTTCTTCCATACAAACTCTAAATCTCAAACTGAGTTTAAATGAAAATCATCTTTGTTTTGTGTAACGTTCCCTCAACCTTTTTGTTTTGTAAAGGTCAAGTCAGAGTGGAAATGGAGAATAGAAAGTGTCATGAAATAGACTAATTAAACCGCAGATTCATTCTGTCATGAACTCCTTATGTAAACAGGCTTTATCAATGGGACTGATGAGGCGCAAACACTGGCTGGGTTTCTTTCTTTACTCATCGATCAGTGACTTTTTAACCCAAATATTCTGAACACAAAGGGTTTTAAGCTTTTAATTGTCTCACTCTTTCTGCAGTTTTTCCTTTTTTTTTTTTTTTTTTTTTTTTTAATGCCCAATGTGGTTTTATTTTCAAGAATAATATCTGAAGTTCAAACTGTGAGTGTATGTCATCTGCACAAAACGATGATGCTGTTTGACAGTGTGTGAAGTTTTGGATCGGCAGGTTAAATGAAGTGAATCTTTTAAAGTATAAGGGTAAGGCAAACGTTAAAAAGGTGTAGTTTGTATACGTCTTCTTGTGTCTGATGGTATTCTAAAAAAAATGTCTTAAGTAAAATGTATAACTTAAGTGTTTTTTTTACTTGTTGGCTGCACCCACAGTGAAGAGAGGAAACACTATTTTGTTTTTGTTTTCTTTTTCTCTTTTGATTTGCACAGTTTCCTCATCTGTACTCACCAATATTTCCTTATTGGTTTATTTGTAAACATGAACGTGCAACTCAAGCAAAGGCAGGACACATGCGTACGCCACTTCACATGCAACTGTGTTAGAGAGCAAGTCTTTAGTGTTGGCTCCACTCTCCTTCTCTGGCTGGCCAAATCACTGACTGTGCACGGCTTGACATCTGTTCTGGAAATATGGCCACCTATTCCAGTTTATAATACTGCAAATGCAAGGGCTTTCATTGGTGGTGATTCGACACTATATAGATAAGTAAATGACCCCCAAATTGCTCCTGCTGCATCAGCATTGTGTAAATGTGTATGAATGGGATCAATAAATACTGATGGACACTTTACATAGCAGCCTCTGACATCAGTGTGTGAATGTGGGGCGAATGGGTAGGTGTCACCTGTGGTATAAAATGTGCTTTATATGTCTGAAGACGAGGAAAGTGCTTCACAAGCTTAAACCCATCTTCAAAATGATGACTGATGACGGTCTTCAGTTGTGACTAATTATAGTTTCTACTGGAACTTAGAACATGGTCCGCTTGTACCTGTTTCTGTAGTATTACAAGGGCTTAATAATTTGAGCGAGAAAGTCCATGCACGGGCATTCAATGTTTTCAATCCATCAGTATTACCGTCTTCTTTCCTTCTTTATTTGAAGTGGTCAAAGTACCAGACATTCTCCTGCTCATTCTCATCCTTTGTTTCTTACTAACACATCATTTATCATCCAGAGTGAAACTATAGCATATCATTTATTTATTTTTTTCTTCAAAAAAGGGTAAAAGAAGGGATCAATGAATCATGCTTCATGACTGAAAGGGCAACTTTTCTTTTTCAGTGCCTGATCATTTCTTAGTTTTTTGTTCATCTGTTTTTCTTTTTTTAGATTTAGGATAAAAAAAGAGGTCTTAATAACAATTCCGCATTTATCATTTCTCTCTGACTATAAGGAAAGTATAAACAGCCTAAATTAGTTTAACAGTCTGTTGCTGTCGTTTGGAACAAAAAAAAAAAAACGAAATCCCAAATTAGATGCACTCACGCATTAAGTGTTCCTGTAACAATCGAGACCATTCTTCTTCTAAATAAACATTTTAAAAGCATATTATTTTAGCATTTTCACAAACTTAAAAACAGGGCTGAAATTTAGTCTTTTTCTCACAATGTACAAGTCTTCTTTAGTTGTCCACATTTCTGTTTTTTCTATTCTGATTTGGTTGGATATCCGAACTTCAAACAATCGTTAATATAATTCAGAGAGGGCCTTTTGGGTTGTCAGTCATGCAGTTTGAAAATACTAGCCACATCATTTTTGTGAAATTACGTGGCTTAAATCTATGCGTTATTGTACCTTTTTAATGGGGCAGTCTATTAATTATTATTACATATTTTTTTCAAGAAGTTTATTATGGGATGTGATGGTTTAATGTAAGAATGAAGGCTTTTATTTCACATTTGTCATTGGTTTGGTCTTTTTCATACTTAAGGAAAAAAATACTGCTGACAAATTAAAGAAACCGTATATTAACTTGCCTAGATTTACATGTAATAAAGCTTTATCACTTGTATTTTCCATTTTAATATAAGGTGAAAGCTAGCGGCTAAGTAGCTCAGCATAAAGAGCGTAGAAGGCAAGCCAGCATAACTTTCCAACAGCAAACAAAATGTGTCCACCAACATATCTCGAACTTTGTACTCTATCAATTTCTGTCTTTTTGTATAACCGCTTTTTAAAAATTGACGAGTTCAAACGTTGTCTCTTTAAGGGAGGTGAATTTTTGAACAAGCTTTCTGGGTGTAACAGCAGGATGTCTTTTCCCACTGATCCGTGGAGTAGTGTTACCTATCAAGATCGTAGACTATAACAAGAAGATCCAGATGAGCACCTGTGGGTATAAGCAAAGCCACAGATCTGGGCTCCTGCAATGACGCCGCTTAATGCATACTTCTCTTGAAATCTTATTAGAAGGGTTTTTTTTAATAGAGAATCAAAACCTGCTCAGAAATCCAGTAGGCCTACATGTCTTTACTGCGTTATGATTTTATTTTCTGAACATGTACATGTGTTCATTCACTTGTGCAGGTTGTTTTTCATTGTATTTTCTTTTAGGGTATGAATGATTTTTCTTGGAGATGGTACCATCCAACACTAATATTCATCGATTTCCAGTATCAATCAAACAATCTTTACTTCTATAGCACATTTAAAACAACCTTGGTTGACCAAAGTGCTGTACAAGCGTAAACAACAAACTGAAATGCACAGAAGTCAGGTTTGTTGTGTGGTTTATTGCCGTTTGGATCATTCTTTTCAGGGCACAATAACAAAATTCTTTCAAAATGTGGAAACATTTAGCATTGTTTTGTTTAACCATATTTTTAATGGATGTGTGACAGGAAGAGAGTTTATAACTAATTAGTGTGAGGGTGGATTTGTACACTTAACCTTATTTGTATTTTTTGGAGGCCTAAATCAGAGATGCTTCCTTTACCTACAAATAATAGAATTTATAGCCTTTTCTACCTGGTTTCTGCATTACTGTTGAAGGGTGGTGTGGTTTTTATTTGGACTTTGAGCTGTGTAATATCGGCATGTTTCTTGATATTGTTATTCCTAACAATGAAATTCCTGAAAGGAAACAAACAGTCGTGCTTAGCTCGAGTTTACCTGCTGTTTCATCGCTCAATCTGGCCCAGTGTTAAAACTCCCACAGGACAGCTGCTTATGACAATACTATTACTGCTGTGGAGTATTAGTTGCTGCAGATTGTCCTTCAGACTGATGTTCACATTCTGTCTACCTATTAAAAATGACCTGAAAAGCAGACAGGTTTAATTTAGCACTTGTACTATTGACAAACACCATTTGCCTCCATTCTAACCCATGCTGTATGTGTTTCTTGTTCTTTGAGTTTCAACGATTTTTTCCATCACTTGGTCTGGCATCAAAAACTTAAATATGTGTACGTTTTATTTTACAGTCCCCGCCTGGTATGGCAGTTATGTAGCATGTAACTCGCTGTATTTCTATCTCTACACATATTTTTTCCCTTTCTGTCTTCTCCAGAATGTCATCAACATGCTGACTTTGTAATAAAGGAATTATTTGACTTTTTTGAGCTTATATTATCTTTTCTACTTTCCTGCTCATATCAATGTTCAGCTATTAATCGTGTTTCCTTACATGTTAAGTGTTGTCACATTTGTTTACACACTTACACAAATGAGGAATTTGCCTTTCTGTGAGAAGCTTTAACTCATTAGCTATAATCCTTTACATGGCTTATTTCCAGGGGTGTGTGCAGACTTTCCATCTGAGTTGGCCCAAAAGGGACTTCAGACTTACAGTATGCAGGCGTGGTATGAAGTTTATGTGCACACAAACAAATAAATAGCATGTCCTATGTCTAATTTCTTAACTTTAAAAAGTGACAGAATAAAGCAGCAACTTAAAGATCATCTTAGCTTGAGTCTTTAGGTACTTAAAAATATGATGAAAACAGCACACTCGACAGTAAATAACATTTCAGGTGCAGGACTAAAAAGGAGACAGAGAAGTCAGCACACTAAATGTCCTTCAAGTTTCCTTTATCTGGGTACGCTTCAGCACGAGGGCTTCGTCAACATACTACAGCTCTTACCCAGATAAAGTAGACTTGAAGGATATTCAGTGTGCTGACTTTTCTGTCTCACTCATAAATACGATGTATGACAAAGGTCACAATTTAAAATACTTAAAGAATTGCAGCTGTCTATATGTCAACCTGACCTATATTAGCAGTATTTACGTATGGAAACATTGCCCAAAAAGTTTTGTTTGAATGGTGTTCCATTTTTTTAAAATAGGTATAGAGAGTATTTTTCTACAATTTGAATTATTAACATTTAAAAGCAACACAACCAGTATAATTGGTTTTAACCTAAATTCAGCCTCCGACAAGGTAAAAAGCTAATTGTTTAATATTTTGGAGTGGCACATGGGTTGGCCAACTAGATTTTAAGGGGGGCCTTTGCCACCCCTCTGGACATGACCCTGCTCGTCATTTCACACATCACTGAGGATTACTGTACACTTGCACCCAATGGTCCTTCTGAAAGATAGCTTCTTTATCCAAAATATAGCTTTACATAACTGTCCGCTTTAAAGAACAAGTCCATTCAGGGAGCCATTTTAAGTTAAAAATCGTTTATTGTGGGTTGAATACAAACCAGATAGGAACAAAATCATTTCAAGAAAATAAGCAAAATGTGTTCACATTGATCCATAACCAAAACATTCCTATGTTATGCATATTTAAGGCACTTTTAAAATCTAGTTTATTTGTTGGAAAGCAACATTAAGAACCAGAAATTTACTCCCAGAGTTACCAAACAATCAAAAGCTTGAAAAGTGAAAGAACAATTCCATGTTACACAGAGGAATAAACTGAAGTTTTGTGTGGTAGTGGAAATGTTATAACACAGACCAAAACACGTGGTACAGTAACACATGAGATGCATGATATTATAAAGGAGAGGGATGAACTTTCATCCAATTAAGCCTGTTTATGCACATTTTGTTTGACCAAGCACATAACACAGACAAGTATCTCACAGGCTCCTCTCAGCACGACCCATTTAAAGAGAGACGTTCTAACAGATACACACACGTCGCATTGATCCCCACCTGATATGATTTTGCCCTGTTGTGATAGAGGCCAAAGCTGCAAGTGTTCACAAATCTGTAGTTCATTACTTTTAGGTGGAGTATTGAAACTTGACCAAATACAGACCATATCAATCTTTTAATCTGCATTGGCACTTTAATGCGCAGTGTAAATGAGCTAAACGTATAATCTGAAGGTTTGGAATGTGTTTCTAAGACGTTTGGTCCATTTTGCTCTACAAACACATATTCTGCCCCTTAGTCCACAATGCAGCGAGTGCTCCTAGACAAATCCCCAACATGTACAAAATGCGCTGGGCAAGGCAGTAGACGAAACAAACAAAAACACAGAGGGCTGAGAACTGAGGTGTTTGCACAAAATAATGGAACTTAAATGAATTACAATTGGAAACAGAGCAACATGTCCATTTAATGTCTGTAAAAAAAAATCCAGTCCAGCCCCTCCCTGCCCGCCCAAAAAGAAGAAGATCAGGAATCTTTTGAACACATCTGGCTCAGTCCGAGTCTTCGTCGTCCAAATACTCGTCAGCGTTGCTCTGTGTGCGGGTGATGTCTGAGACACAAGAAATGGACAGTTAACAACACAAATACTACAATATGCTACTTCTCATAAATATGTACTGTAAGATGTTTATTTTTGGCTAAATGTGTGCTCCATCTTTTAGAATAACACCCTGTGTAAGTTTGATTCATGATTTGAATAAAACCTTTACTGGATGTAATAAGAACATTATTAATCAGGGAAAACTAACTATGACCACGGAGTCAAGTCCTTTCTTTTCCTCTACACTTGAAAAACCTTCACACAATTATTCCATCTAATAAGTTAATGCATTTACATAAGACACTTCTGGGGCAAGAAGTTTGCAGAAGACACTGAAGGAGAAGAAAAACACTTCTTATCCTTCCACTGACAATTAATCCCAGTTAAAAAAAACTACTTTAATCATTCTGGTTCCAGTTTGAGTTTGTGTCATCTTCAATGTGTGAGTGCTGCAAGGCTGCACTCCCTAGTGGCAGCTGTACTTACTGCCTCCCTGCTTCTTTTTTATAAGAGAAGCACACATGGGATTTGTGGCCATCTCAACAGCCAGCTTGTTCTCGTTGTTCCTGATGTCTGTCCTTGGATCTGAAACAAACCAGCTCACAGTTAGGGAGGAGTAACTTCATTGTTAAAGAAACAAAATAAAAAGACACCAGTTTAAAAAAATGCATCCAAGGACACAATAACATCCATCTGCTGTTCATCATTAGTTCAATCTGGAACTTCACATTTTTAAGATCTTGATCACATGATCTCTGGGGGGTTTTTTCTTGCTGTTTCCACAAAGTTAGAGATGTGGCTTAATACTCACCCTTCGCCAGCAACATTTGCACAATGTCAGAATAACCTTTCCAGGAAGCAGCATGCAGGGCCGTGTCCCCGAGTTTATTCTGAAACCCAGAATATCATCATTACCGATCACACGAGCTGGTCACGGACATTTGTGATTTAACGGACATTTCATATGATGGTTTGCAAAGGTTTTGTTTCAACCATAAACTTGTAAAAAGACCAGGATAAAAGTTCATTTGTCTGTACATGCGTTACTGCTGAATGCTGCTAATTTATTGTCTGAAGTCATTTCTGCTCATCATGGTCTGTTGTTTGTTTTGTGTGTTAAACTCTGCACAGTTGTCTTTGCAGGGTTGTCCATTTAAAACAGTTTAAAACAAACGTGAACTGGGTGCCAGATAGTTTAGCCGTTATGTTGCACGTCCCATGTTAAGAGGCAACGGACCTCTTTGATCCTTTGCCCTCTCTCTCTCTCCTCACAGAATTTCCTGTATTTAACATGTCAATGTTAAACATTGTCACAAAGACACAACAACTCAAAAACAACTCTACAGGGTTTCTGTGAGGGCCAAGGAATTTAATTCCCTTAACTTCACCTTTCATTTAACGCATGTGCATTCACTGTCCCCATATGTTATCAGCATGAACATAGCCATGTCTTATTTATACATGTTTCGTCCATGAGTAAGGGAATTACCTTCACCGAGTTGATTTACTTTACTTCATAGGTCACACAATGAAGATCACTTTGTAGTGACTAGGAATGAAATTAAACACAGCAAATGTCTCTTAAATGAGTCTATGATGAGTGTGGTAGTTGTTGATATTCCCATTCTCTTGTGTTATGAGAGCTTTTTCACCATTCAGTGTTTGAAACACTCACTTGTTGATTGAGCTCCACGTTCGGCTGGCTAAGCAACAACTCCACCACATCTGTTCAAGGGAAGAAAAAAACAGAACTATTTAATCACAGATTGAGTGAAGATCTAGTTACACAGATCAACAATAGAGGGAGGAACAATTGAGCAAATTTAGAGTGGAATACTTCCAGGTACCAACGCCTTTTTATTGTGTGCTTCATGTCTTATGTTAAACAACTGTGCCTGTCTTGTTGAAATCTTAATCAGAGTTCTGTAAACATCTGTTATAATTAGTTTGACAATTCAGTGTTTGTTTAAAGACACTTCCTGGTTCATGTCCATATCCATATCAAAAATTGAGTTTTTATACTTGTTTGCACAATGCAGGTTTCGTCACCTTTGTGTCCTCCATGGCATCCCCAGTAGAGGGCGGTGTTTCCAGCCTTATCCAGCCCATTGATTCCAACCTTGTTCTCCACACATTCCCTCAGCCAGGACATATTACCTTTTTTGAAGTACACACATTTCAGGGTGTGGGGTCATACACATTCTGAGTTGAATGGCAACATTATCCAGGTCAAGGCTGCTTGTTTTTGTTTATTCACGAAAGAGAGAGAGCCGTTGTTGTTGCACAGAAAACCGGACATGACGTCAAAAGAAGAAGAAGAAGAAAACCCATGGAATCATTCTGAATAGTCAAGAAGTTGTCTCACCTCGTTTGGCTGCTTCGTGCATAGGATTGTCAATAGTTTCTGCATTTTCGGCCACTAAAACAAAAGTGCATTATCTGAGATTGACTTAAAATGAAGAATTATATGCAAAAAAGCTCTGTATTAAGTCATATTTGGTTGCCACGTACAAACTTATAACGTGGGTCTGTCATCGTTTACTCACCATAGTTACTTGGAATGAGCCCAGTCTTTCCTCTGCACGTCCCCTTCCACCAGTTAGAGTCAGTCTGGGAATAACCAGAAACAGAGAAAATATTTGTTCATTTTAATCAAACGTCATAGAAGCAAATTAATCGGGGCGACCAGGTTAGAGCCAAAATGAAAGGAAGGCAAAAACAGTGGAAAGGAAAAAAAGTGCAACTAAAAGAGCGAATATTTGACCGACAAAATGTAGAAAGCAAAACTGTTCAGAAGAAAGAGGAAGAAGTGCCGATTCACATGAATTAGACATGATGACTTTGCTTTACTTACTGTGTCAGAGATGTACAAGACGTCTCCTTCTTCGAAGTACAGCTCGTCTGGCTGAAAAAAAAAAAATCAAACGAGACAGAGTTGCTTTATTCTGAGCTTTAATCCAGGCCTTTAATTCAACCTTTGTGAAATATTTGAAAACACTTTCTCACCCTTTAATCTTTCCCTGTTGATTTGGGAAATCTTTACCCTGAGCTTTGTTTCAAAAAGTTCTTTTTTCTCATCCTTTACGGGCATGTACACTAGATAATTATGCTAATGTAAGAAAATATACATTATGTATGTACAGTATATTACATGTTTTTCGTTTTTTTAATGAAGTTTGATTGATTCAAAAGTCAGATGGTGTGGTGGAAGAAGTTGTTTCTCTGCTGCGGTGTGTTTTTGGAGTCTTGTACTTCCTGTTTTTTTTTTCCCAATCTGTCAGCAAATATCTTACACTTGTGATTGGTTTGCAAATCCTATTTCCAATTGAAATGCATCTTTGATGCCAGGTTTAAATGTTTCAATTTGGAAAACAATCTCCAGGTTTGAAGTAACTTGTGTAATATTGTTTTCTCTCCAACAAACATTTGCATGATTACAAATATTGGATTTACAGATTTTAGATAGCTCATTTAATTGAATCTAAGTGTGTGTGTGTGTGTGTGTGTGTGTGTGGGGGGGGGGGGGGGGGGGTCGTCTACAAAAACACAACAAATGGTCTCCAACAGACATCCAATAACAGCAAATTAAGTGTTCATACCGTCCTTGGCTCAAAGTTGAACATGGCTCTGTACACTTTGACTTGACCTGGTGAAGAGAAAACAAACAGCAAGTTTGAGATTACATAATTTACATATTAAGCAATACTACAGTTCAGAATGAAATAATCATCCGCGTGTGCATCATATACTCAACAGAATAAACTGAAGAGAAATTAAAGGCAAACAAATCAAATACCGATATACCGGATGAACTCTTTCTTAGATCTATGTTCAATCTGTAGAGAGATAGATAAACATGTTTACTGTGTTGATCCTTCGAATCTAGTTTTCCAACACATGTGGAAAAGATATACAATATACTGCAGACTAGATGGTCTCTCTGTCCCACGCTCTGGAGAGAGAAGATGCTTGTTGTGTTCATTAAGTACACTCTGCTGGTGAAAGAGAATGTAATTCAACAATACGCGAATTAAATGCAGTTTGATCAATAAATCTAGTACTATCAGAACATATCTGTGATTCACTTAGCCGATACCGATAGTTGCTTGATATGTTAAGATCATTTTCAAATCGGTTTGGCTCTAGATTTTATGTTGGTTTGTTCTTGAGCTGCGTTAAATTAAAAGTTGTTTATAGCACTTTCCAACACATTTCTGTTCAACTTTACTGTAAAAAGATGTTTAGATGAAATGAGTGGAAACTATTCCACTATGTAAAATTTAATTCAGAACGTTTTTCCTCCTCAGGAGGCAGAAGTCATTATCATTACCATAAACAGCAATGTGCCCTCGTGTCAAACTGAAAACTTCAGTTCCCTTGGTTTCATCTTGAGCACCAGTGTTCATTAAACAAACAAAAAAAAAAACCCTCTGCTTTTGTGTAGAGCAAAGCACATTTTCACACACAGCACAGGGACTTCATGACATAGCCTCTCCTCTGAGTGCAGTCCTGAGCTGGCTGCCCTCGGGCCTATGATGGCTCACTGTCGAGTCTGGTGCTAGCTCTGCTGCTGGAATGCTACCAGAGTGGTTGCGGCCTTAGCTGACAGCTGAACTAGTTCATGTAGAGCAACAGAGAAGCTTAAAGAAACAGTTACATATCTTACTTTTACCAGACCTAGAAATGTTCCTTCAAACTCAGGATTCCTTAGACTTAACAAGGCCTCATGTGAAGACATATCTCAGTATGTATTGAAATAAAAATGGATATGATTTGGCACTGTATGAGCAAAGTTTGATATCACAGTACAGTCACATACACACCTCTAGCGCAGGTTACGGTTCTAATGGCAGCTTTGATTAACCACACTCTTTGTATATAAGCCGGCACTTCTGCAAAGGTAATTCTTCTGCTTTGCATCACAATTATAGATCAACATCTCCCACAGCGCTTTACCCGACTTCCTATCCAAACGTTTGTCCATTGTTACAAACCCTCTTTAAAAACATTCACATAGCCACTTGTTAAACTTTGATACATTCTACTGAAAACAGAATGACACTGAAACAAACGTATAATCAGTCCTAGACAGTCAATGTCAGATCAATCAGTAAACATTATATACAAAGTCAAGGACGCTGTTCAATTGCACAAACACATTTACTACGTTTTGTATTTGTGCAAATTCGACAGCACTTTCTCTCTCCTGCAGCAGTTATTGGTTCAAAATATAGCTGAAGATTTGAAGTTCTTTCCTTTAAAATACTTTAGATCTGTAATTATTGTATTGTGTTGCACATTTAACAACCTTAAAATACACATTTATACAGTTTGCTGTTTAATCAGCCCACTGTGTGCACGCGTGTGTGCACCGCTTAATCATCCTCAATGAGAGATTTACATGGTTCTTTTGTTACTTCACTTTTTTAACCAAACATTAGTTAGACATTTTGGGATTTTTGGTCGGTTTGGCACTCGTGTAAGACTCCAAACAAAGACGGGTAAGAAGAAATGTGTTGGGAACAATCTGCTGATCTTACAACGTTAACGACACACGGCTTACAATTCAACATACTGAAATAAATTGCAAAATATTTTTTTTTTTTAGGAAATGGTCACAGTAATAGTATAAACTAGGAATAATAATAATATTTTGTTTTTATACACAAATGTATGCTTTGGTTTCTCAAAATCAGAGTGACATCCGACATCATGGCACCACTTTAGCCATATCAGTTGTGAAATATCATTGCATGTAAATGTACCTTTTTAATATCTTTACTTTTAGCACAGTGTTTCAAACGGTCATATCAGAATGCTTATGTGTTTTAATATTTTTATATGTTTAATGCATTTGCAGAATAAGGCCTCTCTGTCTGCTTATTTCTTTTTCTCTGTATCTAACAGGCTTCAACACTGGAGGGTCTGTCACACCCTTCTGCAGTTACTCAGGGGTTTCTATTTAGCTAACAGAGTGTCTCAGTGTGTCAGAATGAGAGGGGCTGCTGAGCCGCTGCACAAGCCCCGCTCTGTTTCTCACAGCAAGCATGTCTCGTCTGCAGGTCCGGTCATGTCGCTCACAAAATGCAAGAGATCTGTGAGGACTCCACCACGTTCTCTGTGACTTTTAAAAACCTCGGGGACAAACTACAGACTAAAGGAATCAGAAATTAAGAGGAATGTATCCTCAGTGTTAAGAGAAAACTTTGTCAGTGTTTCATTTGCTGGTGGGTTTTTGATGATGATTTCCAGCTGTGTTATTTTATTGCAAAACAACTCCTACAGCTCTGCGTGTCTGATCTTGGAGGCTGCTTGATTCCCCATTCCTGCCAGAAGCCCAACCCAAAGACCTCAACATGTAAGGCTCCCAAAATATGACACGAGAGTCTATAATCCAGACAATGGGGTGTCTTAAACCAAAGAATGTGCATCTCTCTCGAATGTAATGATTCCTCCTACGAGGGGGAAAAACTCACAAGCCTGCTCGTGTGAAATCTTCACATTTGAGGCTTGTCATTCTCATTATGTTGTGCCTCCCTTCAGGTGTGTTAACTAATGAATGAATCATTCTTTATGTTTACCGTGTAAGGCTTTAACTTTGTCACCAAACAGCCATCTGCTGAGTAAGATGATCTGACCTGACGTCACAACAAGGCGAGATGTCATGGAGCTGACTCGTGAATAAGCATGAAGAAAAATGGGGATCACGCATCTGTTGCTCTAATTTTGTGCTCCTCTGTTTTTTTCACAGGTTCCCAGCAGACAGGCCAAATTTCACATGTGATTAAAATACAACATGCTCGGCTAGAACACTAATGAACAACACGAAACCTGGAGAAATACACTAATGCAAGCCTGTAAGGAAAGGCGAGTTTAAGTGCAATTCATCACACATGACTTCAAAAAGCATCATGACAAAGGTCAGAAAAACATGAAGAGGACATTTAAAATCCCCCTTACCTGTGTAAGGCTCACTCATACTTATGGGGTGTTAAACAACCTGCAGTGTTGCATTATGTTTCTGTTGTGTTGTCGATGTTATCTGTATTTAAGCTTGTCATCACCTTTCAAGTCAGTGTTAAAGAGAATAGCTTTAGAAAAAAACTTAAAGCAAAGCAGCAAAATGTTTGAGCAAACATAAATATACCTCAAGATTACATCTTTTCTGGATGCGAGGGGTCGGGGCTTTTTTTTTTATTTGCATTGAGCAGGTTTTAAAAAGTACATTCTTTTCTCCCAGGGTTTCACAACCCTTACAAACTTTAATTTGATTATTTTACA
Source organism: Symphodus melops (assembly GCF_947650265.1). NCBI lineage: Eukaryota > Metazoa > Chordata > Actinopteri > Labriformes > Labridae > Symphodus > Symphodus melops. The sequence continues at coordinate 49,667,400 of NC_136691.1, forward strand.
ATAACTACTGCATTTTTGGACACTTTGCACATTTTCCCCACATGACAAATTAGAAAATTAAGAAAAAAATTCCTTCATTTTGCAAAACCTCAGGAGTCACATTGTAGTTTTGTACTGTATTTACTTGTTTTCGGATGTGTGTATTTCTTTATGCACAGATTAGTACCTATAGCTTTAATTAAATGTGAAATAATGTCAGTTTTTATTCATTTCTATACATTTGAAAACCGACACCTGTTACACAAATACAGAATAACTTTTTAAATACTATTCGAGTACATTTTTAGAACAAAACTTAATTTTCCTATCAATTGAGGTAACAGTATTTGAGCAGACCTGTCACATTTCCTTTTCTTTGGGCTACAGAACACCAGTTACCAGAACAGAAAGACGGGCTTTAGCTTGCAGGAAGTCACACTGATGTCACGAACCATGCACACTCATCTTCACCTCTTAACCTACGACCCAAATCCTCTGAATGACAGCAGGCTCCTTACATGAGTGATGGGAAATAGGGAAGTCACAGAGGCCTGCTGCTGAGAGCTGGACCATGTCAAACTAATCAAATCCACTGTAGACCTGCTTCACTCAGGGATGATATCTTTTTATGTATCAGCGTGTATGGTCTTTATTTACACTTGTTCATAAACGTTCATACAGACTAACCACATTAAAAAGTCGACTTCACTGACTTAACTTAGCAGTGCTCGCCGCCCGCCCATTAACGTTGTCAAGGTGTGCAGTCCCCGCAGGAGACTCAGCTGGTATTAAACAACACATCTTTGTTAAACGGACTCTTACCTGGCTTGGCCGGCTTGGGAGGAGGTTTCGACATTTGCAAGGCACAGAGGTGATACGAAACGAAGCGCGCTGTGTGTGTTATATCAGTTTAGAAAACGTCAGAAGACTGTGGAGCACTTTACTATTTCTGACAATGAGGAAGTGCAGCAGCACCGCTGGCGACGCGGAAAAGTTAAGATGCGCATGCGCAGAGTAAGTTTTTTTTTTTTTTTTTTACAGTAGTTCATGTCCAATTATTTTTAGTCTGTGTCCAATGTATGACAGACAGACAGACAGACAGACAGACAGACAGACAGACAGACAGACAGACAGACAGACAGACAGATAGATAGATAGATAGATAGATAGATAGATAGATAGATAGATAGATAGATAGATAGATAGATAGATAGATAGATAGAGGCTATATAATGAAGAATATAACAAATCATGACTTCCCAAACATGTCTCTGTATGTATATGCATATAGGTATATATATGTTTGTTTTTTTATCAATGAGTGGGTCGTTGATGACGTAGCAGCTGCGTCAGCGAATCACCAGCGCCCAGTGGTGTAAAAAACAGTTGTTGTAGCGCTCGCCACGCATGTAGCATGTTTGTCCGTACTAATCTGTGATGATGAAAGTTTAACTAATACATTACACACGTTTTCGCTATTAGTATCTTGTCAGAAGCAACAACAAGCTGAAAACATGAAGACATTGGTTGTGGGAGTCGGTGGGTAAGTAGGTTGGTGCAGCTCCAACTCTGCTGCTGCTGTGATAACAACCATGCAAAGATTCCCTTTTCTTGTTCTCTGTGGGTCACTTTGCACAGAGATGACCTGTCGGAGCTCAACTTTTTTTCATGCACACTTTAAGCCTTAGTTCAACCAGACAAGTTAGTTTTAAGCACCTTCATCGTTTTTTAAAATACGTTTGAGGAAAACAGCGACAAGACACAGTTAGTTCACTTTGTACAGAGGACATCAGATCAATACAGCATGTGACGACCATGTGAAGGCAAATAGCCTACTGATAAGACCAAGGGTCATAAATATATCTTGGAGAGTCAGAGCGAAAAGAAACCTTCCAGCTTTGTGTTTTTAAAGACATTGTCTGAAGAAAAAGTGAAATGCTGTCTGCTTATTAATCGTGCACACCCTCTGCAACTCCGCTCACTTTTGCAGTCTTCATTATGGAGTAGCCTAATTGAGTGTTTGTGTGTGCAGATAGTAACTTGCCAGGCTGAAAGTGATGTTTCACATCCTATATGGTGAGAAAGTGTTGACCACACCCTGTAACAACTGTTTGGTGTGGTTGGGTTTATATTTGACTGTTGGCTGGCTTGCACCTCTGACAACACACAACAAAGTAATGTCACAGTATACAGAAAACAGCCTGAATGATAAGAGTTCAACACATTATAAAAGTATATAGACCATTATTATTTAACTTACTAATATACATATTGCTATAATAAGTGAGTGTGACATTTTACAGCCAAAATACACAAGTGTAAAATGCACATAAAAAACAAAAACTCCATCTGAAATAGAGGACCTAAGGCAGTTTTATATTCATTCATTCTTTCAATCAACCAATCATGGCATTAATAAAAAGAAATGCAATGAATAAAACGGATGTATGTAAAACAGTTACAAACAGAGGTTGGGAGGTTTAAAATCAAGTTTCTAAAATCTTCAAAAGGTTTAAATATGCACACTTAATATCTGGACTGGTACAGACCATAGATTTGTACTGACACAATTAGGAGTGCACTTATATATTTAGCCACCAGGAGTCAGCAAAAACAAGCCTTATGATCGCACTACTTTTAAAGACCTACATGTTGATTTGACCTACCTGGTTGTCTCAATCCAGAAAGTTTGTTATTTCACTAAATAAAGTTGAGTAATAATTGATATTAATTGAATTTGTGCAGCCTTTAAGTGACGTGCAGTTTTTCACTATCAGGATGACCAACGGAGGAAAATCAACTCTCTCTCTGAGTCTCCACCAGCAGATACCTAACAGCTGCATCATCGCACAAGACTCGTATTTTAAGGTAGATTGTGAGACCTTTTTCAAGTCATATCATTAAGTTTACAAAGTTATTCTGTTGACTTAAGAGTTTGAAATTTGTTTTTTTTTTCAGGATGACTCTGTGGTACCAGTGGACAGCCATGGCTTTAAGCAGTATGACAGTAAGGACCATTTAAGTGAATTCACAGAGGTTTGGATTGTATGGATGATGAGCACTTCTTTATATAACACATCATTTTATGAATACTGATTCTAACTATGTTTTGTTACAGCGCTCGATGCTCTCCACATGGACACAATGATGAGTGATGTCGACTCGTGGAGAAGAGATCCTGAGGCGTTCCTGAAGCTGTGCGGCCTGATCCCCGAGCAAACTGCAGCATCAGAGGAAGAGGAAGTGTTTGTGCTGATAGTCGAGGGCTTTCTCATTTCCAACCACAGGTAGTATACCCGTCTTGTTTTTATTACAAGTAAGAAGTGCATCACATCGAAGTGTTTAAGTCCATAATTCTTTGGAATCACTTCAAAATAACAATGCTGTAACTTGATACACATTTGTTTGACAGGCAAACATGAAGTTCAAACATTAATGGAAAATAAAGCCAGCCTTATTGAATTGATAATGAATAATTCAATCAAACAGGTTCCTTTAACATAATTGATAAAAAGTTAATACATAAAACACAAACCACTGCACAACTTCACAAACTTAAATGCTCATATTTCAAATGTCCTATAACAGTACCAAAATTATTATTATTTCTGTGAACTACCGACAAACTAAAATTAAACCTCGCTCAAAATAATACATGCCATGACTTTAAAAAACAAAATGCAATCAATGTATGTTATAAATACACCGTTATTTCATCCACTATAACCTCTGGTCCTCAGCCTTGATTTTCGAATGGCGAGCAGAGCCTTGATTCAGGACCTCAGGTCACGACCTGGCATTTGAAGGAGGAGGAGATCAAGGAGCAGGTTTTAAAATGTTCTCGATCAAAATGCTGTAAATATCTGATTTGTGTGTGCTACTTCCAGGCCTCTGAATGAGCTTTTTGACAGAAGCTACTTCATGGAGATACCTTATGAAGTGTGTAAAAAGAGACGAAGGTGATTTTTTTTGTTGATTTTTTTGTCTATCATACAAACACGTTTTCATATCATCTCCAATTTTGATTCAGCTGAGAAAAGTGTATTCCTTCATGTGTTGCCGTCTTGCCTCTGCCTTTGATTGACAGTTTGAGGGTGTACAGTCCTCCTGATCCTCCTGGATACTTTGATGGACATGTGTGGCCGATGTACCTGAAGAACCGGCGTGAGATGGAGAGCATGGTGGCAGGAATAGGTTAGTGTGCAGTCAAAGGTGACGTGACATGGTGTGATGCTGAAAAGAAGAACATTTGTTGGAGCAGTTATGGAATATTTATGTTAATTTAAAAAAAACCCAACAGTGTCATGAGTACAGCTGTAGCTGGTGTGCTCATGTTAGATACTGTATCTGAATAAATGACATTTAAATGTTCGTCTGCTGTTGTCAGTGTTTCTGGATGGACTGAAACCAAAGAAGGAACTGCTGGCTGCTGTGTGTAAAGATGTTTATCAGGAAATCAAAAGGCTGGTGGGTAAGTAGTTTTTTAGTAATGAGAGTTTTGGCCAGATAAACTGCTGGGGGATTTATTTGCTGGTCATATTTTTTGTCATTTCAGCAACTAAAGCAGCGATATAAGATGCAGAGAGTGTAACTCTTTAGATATTTCTAAATCAGAAATTTCATCACTAAAGGTCACTAATAATAATCTAAGTCTCTTTGTAAAAGTATGAAAAGTATTTTTAACTAGAGCATTTAGTTGTTTAACTTCACATATTGTCATGGAAAACACATTTTAAAAAAAATTCAAATTCAAATTCTCTTTGCTTTTTTTGCAGAGAAGAGCTGAAAAAGCTGCAGATGTGTGTGTGTGGATACTCTGAAGAAGGACTCAGCTGACCTAATACTCCTAATAAAGAAAAATTCTTTTTTTTGGATTTAGGTTTGGCAGAAAAAGGACCAAACCAAGTGTTACCGAAGGTGTTATGTATACAATAATACCTGTGCATTAATACTTTATTAGTATATGTGTTTCTGTAAGTGAACAGTAACTGTAGAAGAGATAATGAAATGAAATGAACCTTTCAGTTTGTCCAGCATAGAAAGTGTAGAAGCATGTTAACCTGATGTTTGTGTTATGACACTGATGGACAGTATTTCAAAGATGGGAAACTAAAATATATAGTGTTTTAAATTGTGAAGGTATGATTTGACCTTTGAACCTGAGTCTTTTATCTAAGGGTGCATGTGTATCATTATATTACTAATTTATTTGATAACAACGGGTAACGCATTACTCATGAGTCTATCATTACTAAAGATGACTTCAAAGACTTTTTATATTAATTGTATTAAATAATTTTCATTACGGAGTTGGATTTGTGAGCCTCATTTTTTTTTTTAAAAACAGCAAGGAGCTCCTGTGTAAAGGATTTATTGACCAGTTCCTGGCGTGATGAGCATGATTGCTCAACGTGTCACGTCTGAGGACAAGTCACTTATCAATAAATCCTTTAAACGTGAACTCCTTGGTGTGCGGATCTTGTTTGCTTCTTTTTACCTTTTGGTTTTTGGGATCCAGCACCCTGCTGGAGATGTGAGCGTCATTTTTGAATTTTTATTTAGCCTAGGTTTTTTTTTTACTTCACATGCTATAATAGTAAATGAAGGGTCACGCTTTCCTAAAAATCAAAATTTATCAAGTTTTTTATGACAAAACAGGTCTTCTCTATAAAACTTCAAGTAACCTTTATTAAATGGATCTTCATTGTAGATGCACTCATTATCTTTTGATCAGGGGGAATCTGACAGTTTTCATACAGCATTTGTCTACTTCTGTTACTCAACCTGTGAAGAAACCGTGTTGGCAAAAGAAATGCACTTTTTTTTTTCATCAATAGGATGTGAGGACATGATGCAACCCAAGAAGAAAAGAGATGAGTCTGTATTGTCTTTGTTCAAGACAACCAAAAAGCAAAGCAACTCCCTGAGCAGCATGATGCCAATAGATAAGAACGTTATATTAAAGATAAAGAAATATTACTAAAAACTGGATGACCTGACATAACTGGCATTATGTAACTTTCACACATGGTGTAAAGTGTGGTTGAAAAGTTTCTGCATCTCAATGACCAGTGACAGATGTCTGTAGCTGTTCTAGCTTGTTTTCCCGCAGTGCATAAAGAAGATTATGTATATATTTAAAAAAAATTAACATTTCGGGGTTTTGCTCATCAAAAACTGAGGGATAGCCGTCATATAAAAGTGTCAAAGGAGTCTTGCTCATGAGAAAAAGAGAAGTTTCACTTTAAGAGGGTTTGGTCTCTCACTCTTTGCACTCTGCTGTCAAAATCCTCCACCTTTCATAGCCTATAAATAGAACTTCACTACCAGACTGAAACCTGTCTGACTGCAGTTTGAAAACTATTTTTTCCATTCTAAATCAAGAGCTTTTCCCCCCATGTGTCCTTGTTTAATTTTTGTTCAAATCATTGTGAAACCTACCTCTATGCTTAGAGGTTTCCCATCCCAGTAAACGATCAAATTTTAGCAAAAACTCCACGCTGTCAGCAGAATATTTTCTGTTTACCTCAGCAGTCGACTTGTCCGACCGGCATGTTTAGTAAAAGAGTCATTTAGACTGTCATGTGAATCTGGACATTCCTCACTTCCCTCTACAGACTATATCCTCTTCTAGATCGACGTATATAAGCATGCTGCAGCTTCTTTCCCAAGCAGACTCTTACAGCCTCTTATATGTTTCAGAGGACTCCTTTTGAATAACTTCAACACATTTGAATAACATGTCAGTCACAGGATTTTCTTCGAGTGTGTGTTTGTTTTTTGCCTGCTGCTTCTTTTGCAGCAGAGCCATGCCAACAACAATCAAAAAGGAGGCGGCAAACAACAGACCTGTGATTGGTAAGTAACAATGTAGATTTAAAGAGTTTAAATGTAAAGGTTATAATCATTCATTAAAAATAGAGCCACTGACAGTGACTCAGTATGTAACCATAGCTGCTGCTTTTCCTCCCTTTAGGTATTTTAACTCAGTTAGTTTCAGATGAAGTCATGAGACCTTTCGGGAGGACGTACATTCCTGCCTCCTATGTGAAATACGTGGAGTCTGGAGGCAGCAGAGTGATGCCCATCAGGTGGGTTGACTCCTCTTATGTTGTTTAAGACTTTAAAGAAAAACCCTTTGTTACACCTAACCGGAGCTTAGTAAGCAGGCAGCAAGATCAGGCAGATGTTGGTCATATTCAAATGAGGGTTTTCACATCTTGTCTCAAATAGTTAGCTATGACATAACTCCTTTTATAGCACCTTTGTCTCCCTCACTTTCCTGTTGTGCACACTTCCTTACTGCTGTGGAGGAGGTCGGAGCAGGCCATACATGCATGAGGACGGTATTGGATGGGGATGATAGTGTGCATGTGTTTTTCTATAGTTTTTTTTATTAATTCTAGTGGAAGCAGCTGAATGTTCTGCAGCACTTTGAGTGGAAGACAAATAATAAAAAAATAATGAAGTGTATCTCATTGTATATCGTGGACAATATTGTAACAAGACACCTCTTTTAAACCTGCTGGATAAAAAGATGTAAGCTAACATAACTGCAGCATATCTGGTGCTGTACTTGACATTTTGCTGGATGTATTGACCTTTGATGATTCGTAATGTTGAAGTGTTCTGCTTAAATACAGATTGAAGAAGTTGGTTTTCTTTGTGATTCTCTTCCTTCCTGTGATTTGAATGTCATTGGCTCTTTGCTGGTTAACATTGTAAAATAGTTTAACAGGGAAGCGTTTGTTTGTCGTTCACAGATTGACTCTTACAACAGCTGAATATGAAAACATCTTCAGGGAGATCAATGGGTGAGATGCAGTATAAACCTCTGGATTGACATGAATGTTTTGAATGGACACATTATTTACTTAGCCCTCCTATTTGTTTCTGTTTGTCTGTGTTGTATCTCTTCAGCTTGCTTCTCATCGGGGGGGCTGCAGATTTGGAGACTTCAGACTTTGCTAGGGTGGCAAAGATTTTTTACAGGCTCGCACTGAAGGTTTTTTCAACTTAATGGCTTTTACTTTCTCATTGTCTTTGTCTGTTTGACTGTCTGCAAATCTTATTTTAAAGTAATTCCTTTTTTCATGTTGACCATGCAGAAACTTTGGCTATCTGTCTTTAAAATAACATAAATTAAATCTATCTACTATGTTTGAGTTTGTGTTCAGTTTTTGTGATCTTGCAAATTTTTGTAATTTAAGATCTCAGTTTTTCTATTACGGTCCATTAAAGAAATATGACATTAAAGGCAGGGTTGGTCATTTTCTCCAGATACACTTTTTAAGATTTTGTTTGAAATTGTTTTTAGGTTCTGACAGAAATTAATAATTCTTGTTCTCTGAAAAAAAAGAACAAAGGCAGTCTGCCTGCGAGGTCATGTATACTTTCAAAATCATACTTGGTTTTTTTTTTCTTAAATGACCAACTCTGCCTTTAATGTTTTCTGTTTAATAGCTTTTAATATACTTTTAGGTCATCTTACATTCTCATAGATGTTTAATTGTATGCCTTCTCCTCTTTTACTTTAATTTTGTGTTTCTAATTGTCTTACTTTTGCTTTAGTAAATTAAGCAGAGTGAACTGATTGAACTCATGAACAAGCAGCAGAAATGCAAAAGTGATATAAGCTGTTTTACAGTTTTTTCAGTTCTAGAGATGAAGAATCAAGCCTTTTATTGAGCACTGATGTAGCTAATATTAAAGTGAACTATATTGTCCATGATATAATAATTATCTGAATAGAAATGTTAATGATTGAAATACTGATAAGGGAAAATTGCTTGTCTTTAGTATGAAGCCGCCTTAGCTAAGTTGTGATTGAGTGTTAAATATTGATTATACTTGAGATGCCCTAACAGTGTTAAGAGGTTTTGGTTTTTTGGTTTTTTTTCAGGCTAACGACGGAGGAGATTTCTTTCCTATCTGGGGTACCTGCATGGGTATGCAGCTCCTCACTGTGCTGGTTGCCGGTAAAAATCTGCTGACTAAGACCACAGCTGAGAACATGGCGATGCCACTCAACCTCACGACAGGTTAGTAAGGACTGCATTACTGTTTCTGTACATCTTATTTTCTATTGATAGAACAGCTTTGATTTGAATCTTAAATGCAGATCATATGTTATTCATAGATAGTCGACCATTTTACAGTGCATGTACTGAATGGAATCACTGGATGTCAGTAGAAGCACGTTTTTCAGAGGATGTTTTGGTGCCCAAAATGAAACCCTCTGACAGAGGCAGCACAGTTCAGGGTCCCATCATGTAATAAGGTGACTGATAAAGTCAAGCGTGAGTTGATTCACTCACTTTAATATATTTTCCCTCCATTCATGCAGAGGCCGGCTCCAGTCGGATGTTATCAGGTCTCTCTGAGGAGCTCATGAAGGCTTTAACCCAGGAACCTCTCACAGGCAACTTCCACCACTATGGTCTTACACTACAGGTAATTCTAACAATACATAAGACAAAAAAAAAAAAAAAACTTTTACATAGTATTTATTAAAGAAGTAACAAAGTGCTTCACAACACATGGACATACTTAAAGCTCCTATGAGGAGTTTTAAGGAGTAATTTGTTTTGTAGTTGTGCAGGGAGATAAAAGTGACGCTCTATTAATGAGGATGTTAGGTGTGTGCGTGTGTGTGTGTGTGTGTGCGTGTGTGTGTGTGTGTGTGTGTGTGTGTGTGTGTGTGTGTAAATGTATGTTCTTTCTGAAAGATAGATCAGGAAACCCTGATTGTCTTTACTTCTGATGAGTTGTTTATTGCTGTTTTGTGAGTTTATTTTTTGAAAATGTTTAGTATTACTTCCTACCTCACAGCAAAAAGGTTCCTGGTTTGAATCCTGACAGACAGGAGCCTCTATTTGTGGCGTTTGCATGTTGTCCCCATACATGCGTGGGTTCTCGCCTCCCACAGTCCAAACACACACTCACGAGGTGAATTGGAGACTCTACACTGCCTGTAGGTGTGAATGAAGCTGTGGCTGGTTGGCTGTCTGTATATGTCATGCGATTGATGCCTGTGAGTGATTGCCGAACAGTCCAAGGTCAGGGTGTGCCCGCCTCTCACCCAATGACAGCTGAGATGGGCTCCCGTGATCCTGAATGGGAAAAGCAGTATAGATAAAGGATGGAAAATGTTTTTCACAATGTAATTTTCTCTTTTTGTAAACAATCATAACCTTGCTCACAGTATCAGGAACTCTTGCTTCTACAAGATAAAAAAAAATACAATATAATTTATTTATTTTTTATACATGTTGAATTGATCTATAATGAGAAAGAAAAAAAAACCCAGCAAACTACCAAATAATGTGTGAAATACTATTTCAGACTTTCCAGGAAAATGTGAAGCTGCAGAGCTTCTTCACAGTGCTGTCTACAAATGTTGCTAAGAACAAAGCTCTCTTTATCTCAACATTGGAAGGTAGTATAATATTTCCGCATCAATGTAACAATTGTCATCATTACGTTGTTAGATAAAGAGTTTAAGCGTGTTTGTTTCTTTCCTCATGACAGCTAAAAGATATCCCTTCTATGGAGTGCAGTGGCACCCGGAGGTGAATCGCTTCCAGTGGGACAGAAAGCTGAACTTTCCTCACTCCGCTCATGCTGTTCAGTTATCGGCTCAGCTGGCTGAGTTCTTTGTTGAAGAAGGTGAGACAACTCTGTCAATAGTAATAACAATAACTGTTTATCTTATCAGTAAATGTCGGAATATGTCAAGTGTAAGAGATTGTGTCAAACAGAAATCACTGAAGCAGCTCTTCCTTTAATAACTGACCTTTTTAGATCATTGGGAGATTTCATGGACTTTTTTTTTAATTAAATAAGCCTCATGTAAACAGTCAAAGCTGCTTATTTGACTGCTTTAATCAAATCTCCTCAATGTGTGATATGTCACTCATAGTTATGTGAATATATTTCCCTTTCGATAAAACTTGAAACATGTTACAGTAAATAGTGTGATTGTTCTGAGCTGATGTATTCAAAAAATATAGATTTAAAATGATCTGAAAAAAGTGGCTTCTTGCACCACATGTTAGGGAAAAACTGAACATCTGTTAGATCATAATATTTAACTTTATACTGATGTTTACCCTTGTGTGTGGTATACATGTGTGATATTTAAGAGGAAGAATACCTTTTTGGACTTTCTTCTAATCTACCACCAGAAAATAAAGTATACCATTCAGTAATTGGTAAAGAGTTCTGTTGGCACCAGTTACTGTAATATTTAGACTGTTGTTGTCGCAAATAAAAGTAACTCAGGGAACTACAAATAGATTATACATTTTATGTAAATATTGAACACGAAACACTTTATTTGGTTTTTAATGTATTTAAAATTATGAATATCCACTTCATTAACATATAATTGATCTTGCAATTTGATACAAAAAGTGAAAATTGTGATGCATTAAACAGACGACGACAGAGACACACAATTTAAAGATAATGCTGTGAAAAGGATTATTATTCAATTCAATCATGTTCTAAACAACACAGAGGAATATCCTGTTGGTCGTGTGTTCCCCCCCTGGAGATTACTCAGCCTACTCACTTCTTTTCTACACACATTTAATCACATGAATCTGACTTCTGCTTTGTTTAGGAAGGAGAAGTTTACATCGCTTTGACAATCCTGAGGAAGAGGCCTCGTCGCTAATTTATAACTACACACCTGTCTATGCTGGAAACTTCACAGGATATGAACAGATCTACTTCTTCTGATGAAGTCTCTTCTCAAAGGTTGATCCAGACACAGAGATTATTTCCATCTCTCCTGCACTAGAGCTTGTTGTTTGACCATCCCAGAAGAGTTTGAATTTTGCATTATGTTTGTTAAAATGAAGTGGTTATTGGGTAAATAAATTCAGATTTAATAAATTCAATTTTATGGATAAAAAAATCTCTCTTGTTAAACATCTGGATGTTTTTTAAGGAGAGACAGGGGTATGGTTTTGTCAAATGTCATTTATTGTATATCATGTTCATTTTGTTTGTTTCCGAATACCTAGAAGTTTTAATCACCTCAAGGAGTTTACATTCAGACTGCACACATTTCAGCTGATGGAGTTGTCGGTGTTCCAATTTTCCAAGTCATAGCCGTATGTTGGAGGTCTTTTTTTAGACTTGATAAAATATTGATGAAATGTATTCAATATAAATGCATCCTTGATTTTGTGGCAATTATTTATGTAACTTTCAAACAAAAATGTTTGAGATTGTGATTTTGGTTGCATTAAATTTAATCTTTGTTTATGTAATTTCATATTAAAATACCCAAAGCCATCAACTCCTGAATGGAGAATGTTTGGAGGATCATTTGAGTTGCAGTTTTCAGAGAAGGAAACACAACATGGAGGACATGCTACAAACCAACAAGACCTGCTTCATCAACATACATCGAATTTTTAAACTACAAATTAGACTCTTATTGATATCTTATTTCGTTGATATTGTGGAGGTTGTTTGATACAGACAGATCCTCAGTAGAAACCCTCTGACTCTGAATGGGACTTCATAGAGTAACAGTGACAAGCCTTACGAAAGTCATCTCTCCTCTCCACACACCCAGACTCTAGCAGTTCACACAGGAGCTAAGAACTAAAACGGAGTCCTTCCTTTTTCCTGAAGTCAAACACATGACAATCTGGTCCCAGGACTTTTTTTTAAAAAGTTTAATGAAACTTAGCTCGCAGTGACAATGCACCTACGACACATTTTCTTAACTAAATGTTTTGATCCATATTGTTTTGTTTGCTCAGTCATAAAATCAATCAATTTATGAAGAAGAGGATCCTCTTCCCCATACTACATAGTGCACTTCTAGAACATAAAATGTAATATTAGAATGAAAAATAGCTTTCTTTATTACATCTGTGTGTTTAATAACTACATTTTCAGTATTATTGCAAAAACTGTTGATATTCGCCCATATGTTCCGATATTGACAGAAACAAAGCTCGTCCGTCTCTATTATCTCAGATGTTTTAATGTTTGGTAAGTGTGAGTTATTTAAAAGAAATGTAGGTATTGCATTTATTGCATACTGTACATATAGTTTAAAGCAGACTCTAAGCTATGTCTGTTTACTACTCAAAACCTTTTGAGCTGGAATCTTTGGGTCACCTGACAGTTTGTTTATTTGTTGTTGTTGTTTCAAACTGACAGTAGCAGCATTCATGTTGACATCACCCTTACAAATAACACTAACTTTATTTCACTCATTTATAAGTTTGTATTGCCTATTTTGTATATCACATTAAAGCATATTTTAGGCAGTTGTGTGTAGTAATGAAGTTGTATTCTTAGTTGCACTGATATTATAAATCTTTAAAATGCAGAATTTAGTTATTTTATCTATAGTGTATCTATTGTAAACTGTGATAAGTTGAAGTAACATAAAAGTTCTTTACAGTTGCCGCGACCTCCGACCTTCCTGCCGGCCCTCCATCGTGGGTGTGGGAGGCAGGCGGGTCAACCAAACTCACCCAAAAAAAACAAACCTATGGCCCGCTGATAGTGACGGGTGTGCATACTGTCACCTACAGGAGTAATTCCTTCAATAAATTGGTTCTCCCTCAATGCCTGTGGGACAAGGAGAGTTGTCTAATTGAGTGTCTTATTCAAGCTTCACCAGTATTTTGGCTTAACTGAGTGTATCTTGTGTTGACTCACTAACCAACAGACTGAAAACAAAAGATGTTCAGTTTAAAAACATGCATCAGTCAAAATAAATAAAACACCAAAAAAAAGTTCAATAACCAAATGTTCAGCATTTTATCAGCATCATAACAAAATCCACAGAACATGTAGGGGTCATGAGGGGCCCACTACAACCTTCTTTTTCCCAGGGGTATTGACCCTAATCTGGCCCTGGCAAATTATAGGGAAGAGACTTTAACTGATTACTTTTAAAAGCTTGCCACTGATTGATCAGCCTTAGATGCCTGGCCAGCAAAACATAATTAGGAAACTGAAAAAGATGTTAGAAAACACAGACAAGCCGTCATAACACACGCCAACACAGACTGTCTGCTGATTGGCCGGTCCGTACGTTAACCACGTCTGCGGGGGCGGGACCAGGGACACGGAGGAGCCTGTGTTCCAGTTTTCTTCTTCTCCCTAACAGATGCTGCTGCGGGGTCAGTGTTATGTCGTGTGCAAATAATAACAGAGCCCTAAACAGCCACAGAAGAAGGGGAAATCCACATCAACATTTCTTCTTTTTTTTTTGACTGCAGAAATAGGAGCACGATAATGTGATAAACCAAGCTTCAACTCTCGACAGGCGCCTTTTATACCCCTCTTTTTGTCCGTCTTTTTGTTACACAGTTGCTGTAGTCCTGGTAACCTTTCTCACTGCTTTGCACTTCAGCAGCGGTCAATTTCATCCATCTGCTCGCGCGGAAGAAGCTGCGGCTTGTTGGTAAACACGAATCCCACCCCGCCGGCAAGGACTCCCTCTGGTGCATTGATGCACCCGTTTCAGTGGTGTAACGGTAAGCACTCATTTCATATTGTCCGAGCTCCGTTTATTTAGGCCTCTCTGATAAAGGCTAATGTAGAAAAAATACAGGCTTTTTTTTAAATTCCATTACAGTGAAGCTGTGGTAGGAGGAACATAATAGACTGTAAACTGGAGTGTATGAATCATCCAGTGTCTCTAAATGTTAACATTTCCTTTGTGAGTAGTGGAAATACTAAAACAATATCACTGTTATTCAGACTTGTGGGGCGTTTAATAGTGAGTTGGTATCACTTTTGTATAGTAGCAATATATATAAAGGGCTTACAACACACTGTAATATTATTGCATCATGATATACACACATTGATTTATGTATAACAACTTCTCTTTGTATCCAGTGGAAGCCTGTGCATTGAATAACAATAAAGTAAAACAAGGTTTAATAATGGCAGATGTATCTGTATCTTAGGAGCATTTTCACTACAATGAACACTAAATATGTTTCTATACACTTATAAGAAAACAGGATTTTCCAATAACCAACTTCATTGATCATCCAGGTTTTTGTTTTGTTTTAATGCACACACTCTCTGGCTTGCGCTTTGTGGATGACATGTGAATTGTTTGTCATAAGTGAAAATGAAATGAATGATTATTTTTCTGGATTGTTAGTCAAATGAAACTATCTCTCTAAAAACATGATACAGACATTGTTCAATTTGCTTCTCTGTTATTTATCCCAACTGTTCTCATGTCTCTTTAATCACTGTGAACATGCCCTCATCTGAATGACGCTGAGAGAAAAAGCTACAACAGAATCAGTGCACACAAACTGCTAATAGGAAGATAACTGATAATGGAATAATACACTGTTGCATTTCTTAACATTAAAGTGTGTTTTATATTTGTCATTAAATATTTTTATACAGTTTCATTAAGTTGACCTTCAATAAGGCTTTAGTAACTTTTTTTAAAGACAGCTTCTTGTCTGTGATGAACATGTAAACACGTATAGAGATCAGTAGAATTAAAAATTGAATAGAATCCTTTATTTTTATTTAAATTAATTCAGCTACAGCCACACAAGGCCCTCTTTGTGCTGTTGTAACATTTTGCCTCCATGGGTAATCTTGTTTACACTGGCTGACTTTATCTGCAGTCCTCAATTATACTCATGGCCTTGACAGATTATCTTCAACTGTCAAAAAAGCCTGAGCAACTTCTGCCTTGTATGAAAAGTGTTGTTAGAGTCCAGATTTCCATTAGTCACTTAGACAAAACGCAATCTGTTCATTGCTGTGAAACATTTTGCGTCGGTGATGATTTGTCACGACAAATCCTGGTGGTGATGATGCATTTGTGTTATTCTTTTTTTACCTTTGGCTTTTCCTGTTTGAGTTCAGCAGCTGCAGCCTCCTTGTTGGACTATTGGTGTTGTTCAGACAGGAACAATTACTCCCTTTGTGCTGCTGTTCATGGGGGGAATAGCACACACACACACACACACACACACACACACACACACACACACACGCATACACAGTATCAAAGAGTGACATTCTGCTGGAAAAATGAAGCAGTATCAGTCAGTCACAGCTCAGAGTCTGCTCTGTGTACCAGTGTGTGCGTGTCCGTGTGTGTGTGTGATCATGGCTGTTTGCCCCTGTGTTTATGCGTGACACATGTAACGCTTCCATGCATATATGGGGTTACTTTGGGGCCCAACCTACTTTCTTCTTGGATGAACCAGCAGTAGTCATCAAGCAGGCAAGCTTGAGTGTTCCCCACTCATGTGAACTGTTGAATATTTGATGGGAAATTCTGTCTTCAGTGCGAGCAGAAGCAGCTTTGTGAGAACACGGCAGTATGTAGGACAAAACCCCAGCAGGCATCTCGTAGGAGCTGTCAGCGAAGCTGCTATAGTCGATATATTTTACAGCCTAGTCAAATCACGGAGGGACTTTCCTGCCTTTAAAAAAAAACATCCCCCCCAAAAAATGGAAAAACAGTCTGACAGCTGAAGCTCTACATGCAGTCTGACTCAGATTCCTGATGTAGTCCAAAATGGGACCTTCTTTCATCTAACCTCCATCCTTTTTTTCTGCATCTGCTACTCTTGGCACCATGGCAACGGTGGAGCATCCTTAGTGTGCCAATATGTAGGTCAGTGGTCACGCATGGGGCTCCACCCAAAAGTAGAACACATATTGCTGTCTGCCCTCCATGTGTATAGAGAGGTGGAGAAGAAAGACGTGACTGCTCATCCATCCATATACAGGCATAAAGACAGCCATGATAGGACCGTCACACACAAAGACTTGAATACGAATGACCCAGATTTAGATTCTGAGTCTGCAGCAGCTTCACAGGTGATTTGTTCCATCAGCTGTGCAGTGACATGAATACGAGAAAAGACACATACACCCCTCACCCCTCCTCTTCTTGCAGTAAGCGTGCCTCTTTGTCTGCCGATGGTCCTCCTGAAGCAGACTGTTATAAATGTAAAGACAATGAAGAGCATTTGATGTGTGTTCTTGCAGGTTTGCATCCTCTCGTGTGTCTGGCAACCATTATGTACAATCCAGTCATGAATACGGAAGATTGAATGAAATGGAAATGCGTTGACATTTTACATTGGTGCACATGCATCCAACACGTGCTGGATCTAAATGATAAACAAGAAGCTGAGGAGTGGGTCAATAGGTTGCCTCATTCAGCATCTTTGAACAAGGGTACACTGACTGTCACATAATACTGTTAGACAACTGCTCTCATATGTACACTAATAAGTGCTTCAGTCTTTAATGTTAAAGGTCTGACCACATTTTTAAAGAGTCCAATTTGGATAGACTTTTCTGCTAAAAAGTATATATGCAGTGTTACATGTTATCTGTATGGCGGTCTATGATAATGATGTGATGTATGATTTGAAAACCTCATCCTGTCATCTTAAAACAATTGAATGTAAAATCACTAATCATCGACATAGTATTAATTTTTTGTCTGACACTGGTTGCAGCATTGACAGGCATTTAAAACAACTAAATATAAATGATCAATTAGGTTATGATGGTCTTGTTTGTGTTTGTTGGTCTTATAGTTGCATGGGTATTAATGTTAGTGTGTTTTTTTAAGGGTAAGATTTTCGTTGATCTGTATTTAAAAAGTTTTCTCAAGTAAAAGTCTTGATAAAATGTTTTGCATAAGCTGAGTTATTGTAATAGAGCATGTTAGAAACACAATTCATGATCTCAGTATTTTTCAAATCCTGGCCTCCACCCTGACCTGCATATGTTCTTTAACCAGCATATCATGTTATGTTTAATACAGTCATTTATTCCGTGCTGATTGTGAATCAGGCAAAAGTTGAGGTCTCTGGTAACGATCGCCTCGAGCTGAGTGAGGTAATTTAGTGGTCTTGAATGCTTATCCATCAATAAATGAAGCATCACATCTCATTCAGAGAGAGTGGAACTAAGAGGTGGGAAGTATTGATCGTCTCATGCCGCAATTTGCACTGTGAGTTGGTAGAAATGTCAAATAGAAATGTCAAAGTGTCACTTTGGCTACAGGGACGACTAGAAATACCAGGATCAATAAAAATAAAAAATAAAAAAATCTTGGCGCAAAGAAAACAATACGAACCACAGCAGAGGGAAATAAAGCAGGAAAATGTCTCCTTTATCCCTCCATTTGTCTGTCCATCATTTGTAATCCATTCAACCAAATATCTGTCTGAACATTAATCCAAGATTCATTCTGTCTGTCTGTCTGTCTGTCTGTCTGTCTGTCTGTCTGTCTGTCTGTCTGTCTGTCTGTCTGTCTGTCTGTCTGTCTGTCTGTCTGTCTGTCTGTCTGTCTGTCTGTCTGTCTGTCTGTCTGTGCATTTGTATTTTATTAATCTGTCCATCATTTGTCTATCCCTGTATCTTCCCTTTTATTCTTCATATTACTTGTTCATCTGTCCGTCCATCCTTTCATCTATCACCCACCCATCCATCCATCCACCAAACTGCTGATCCATTATTTTACCGATCCACCATTCATTCATTTTGTCTGTCTTTCAATCTGGTGGACCAGCTAGGCAATTATTCAGCATCCATCAATACCCTATAATGTCTGCCCAATTATCTGACATTCTAGTTTCCTTTCTATAAAGTATAAAACTACGTTTGTGACCATATGGAGTGCTCCATCCATCCATACTCTTTTTCTCCACAAATCAATCTTATGCAACCAGTCACTTTATAAAATGTGTTTCCCATTTGCAGTCACATAGAGCATACTTTTCTATCAACTGATCCAAGTGTCCATGTGTTGATACATCCACCATCTGCCTGTTCAGAATGTTTTAGGACTGCAGCCTGAAACTTGGAAAAGCTCTGAATTGATCAAGTTTTTATTGTTAAGTTTTTCTTTTTCCTGTGGGATGTAGTAACTTAAGATAAGTTTGACAATGTGAAGCTCCCCATTATGATTCAACAATACACAAGCTCATATTACCAACTACTACTTTATTTTAGGAAGAAGTTGTGCTCATCAGTAAAATCAGCTGCTGAAGTTTTTGATCAAAATGAAAAGCTGAAGACTTGATGTGATTCCCTGCTTCCCATTCCCATTCAAATGGAACGAGGTTTATATCAGCGGACTGTGATGAGTCGTGGTTTAGCTCCCATTTACTGTCACGCATTGGGTTATTGTGACCCTGATAGTACAAAGCCCCCTCTCACATATAAAGACTTCTCATTACTCATGCACATAATTTCACTCTCTGTATCTCTGTATTTTTGTCAACCTGATCTACAGCTACTTTTCAACTTCAATGATCACAAGTCATTTATACTAATAATTTAATGAACAAAAAGTATGAAATACTGGAACATTGCAACCTGATCAATGTCATGCCACATTTGTTTCCCAGCCCTCCCCCTCCACCATCTTTCCACTTCTGACCTTGACTGCAGACAGCCGTGTAACAGTATCAATCTATGTCATGGTAAAACAAACACACAGAAGTGTAGCGTCAAGGCAGGAAGGATCAGACAAAAGAAGGCACCTTTAATGGGAAAACCATCTGTTTGGATTGGAGCATACTCCAAAGTTCTCCCTAAAAGCCCTCAGTTCATGATGTGAAAGATTATTTTTACAGTAATTGGTGTTATATATGGATGGATCATCACCCTGAAGTCTTAGCAGATACGTCCATGTTGCTTGGATACCACAGAGTTTTACACGTTTGAATACGACATAAAAAAAGGATTCATTTACAATCATAGAAGGGGAGCAGGGTATAAAGGTGTAAAGCTTCAACTTTATAGTTTAATTGCGAGTTGTTTTTTTATGTCCGTATAGCATAAATCTCTTCCCCTGGCATTCCTTTCCCATTGAATGTATTTTTGAAATGCTTCCTCTTTCTTTGTTAAGGGTGCTTCTGTGGTCTGGGACTGGTTTACTCCAACAAGTCGTGCACCATGCCACCCATCACCTTCCAGGACCTGCCACTCAACATCTACATGGTCATCTTTGGGACCGGTATATTTGTCTTCATCCTGAGCCTTATCTTCTGCTGTTACTTTATCAGGTGAGTGTTCTCAAATCTGCCTGTTATCCTGGTGAAATGTACTTTCACACAAAAAAATGGAGGCACACCAAAGTGAAACACTTAAAGCCATGGGAGAGAGCTTTCAGAGTCACAGCAACATCCTCCAGTATATCAACGATGCAAAATAATTGTATATTCTAGTTTTGGTCAGACCTTGATTTAGTGACCAACTGGCTGCACACCAAATATGCAATGTTATCTTGATACTAGAAAAACACGAGAGCTCCTGTGATCTTTAGTTACTAATAAAAAAGACCTTGAGAGAAAAGATTGATTTTCTGACTTGTATTTTATTAAGACCTTTAACCTTTGATGCAGGAAAGGTGACAAAATGATGATGAACTGCCAACTTTGAAACACTTTATAACATTTTTCACAGCGAGACTCAATGAGGGTTACATTTTACTGTTAAAAGCAACAGGATGGGATTTTTTATTAAATAAACCCAAATCATACATGAACAAGATAAAGCCTTTAAATAAGAAGTACCGCTTTGTACAGAGCCAATACCGACACAGACTCAAAGTTCCTCAAAGGAGCTTTAAGATATTTTGATCTGCACATGGAAAAACAGCCGACATTGCAGCACCCAAAAGCTTAACCTTTAGTGAAATGGTGTGTGTGTCTATGTTGTGTGTGTGTGTCTTTGTATGGGTGAGGGAGGGAAGAAGAAAAGAAATAGAGGAACATGCTGACCTCTCCGTCTGTTGACTGTGAACTCCCCGATGAGCTGAGGGGACGTGTGTGTGTGTCTGAAGGACGGGATATGAGGCAACAGGAAGCGGCCCGTCACAATGTGTGAGGACAGCAGCGAGGAAAACTGCAGAGAGACTAAGCTCAGAATAAACATGGCATGAATATCACACAGTGGGTGTACGAACACATCACATACATGCATGTGTACAGTGTAAGAATCCTCATATAGAATCTCCACACCTGCAGCATTGTCTTTGAATCACAGAGTCTCTGTCTATGATTAGTCGACACCCTATAACAATGTGTTATTTTTTATGTTGGACACCATTTTAAATTGCTGTCTGAATCAACCTATATTACTTTATACTCAGACTGTCCAAACACATTTTTAAAAACCTGTGTTTGTAGACTGGAGGCTGGCGTGTTCCTCTCTGCAGGCTTTATTAGGTTACATATTGCCACTGTCTCGCTCCTGTTACACCTCAGTTTCTACCTCTGATGGCGTATCACGGGGAACAAATTGCAAATTCCCCCCCTACACATTTAAGACGAGGCTTAAAGGCCAAGAAATGACACACATCTTCTCCATAATGTAGCTCGATCTCAATTAGTTTTGAAAACAGCTCCAGTAATTTCTCTTCTTTAATGCCTTCTTTGCACTTTTTGTAAATAATGATAAACTTGGTTAGTGTCAACATTGAATACATTTGTAAAATGCAAACATGTAAATCAGAAGTTCTGAGTTCATTTTTGACCCCCCTGATTAAAATATATCACATCACAAAGTCCAAGCTTTCAACCACTTCATCCTACATGTAATACTTATATTTGTTACATACTTAAAAGAAACATTCTACTTGGGATGATATTCAAATTGGACTTCATCAGTTTATATTACATTTAATGAAAAACAGTAATTAGGACAAGTACATAAATTAGGTGGATTTGAACACGACTAACATTAAACAAAATTTTCCGACGGATCACTCATTTAGTTTATTGTAATTTTTTCATTATGTGATATGATGTTCATCAGCAGGTCGAGTTTTTCTATTTCATTCATGTTGACTGAATAATTTAAAATCTCACTTGAAATGGTGACAGAACTCATTTAATGTGAACGATTCTGTGAGTTAACTCAATGAGGATTTTAATTTATGATCTGCTTGTCCATGGTCAGGATTGAACTCAACAATGACTGATGACCACTGAACGGGGGAAACCCCGCGTAATGAAGAATGAAACTTGAATGAAAAGCTTCGAAATCTGACAAAAGCCTTTCCTTTTTTTAAACTTGTATTTCCAGGTGAAAAGACAACCTTGCACAGATATAGAGACAGAGCCATCAATAATAAACAACCAAGGCAAGCACCAGCCTTTCAACCTAAGCCCATTTAGATGTGATTGATCAAGAGACGTAACACAGTGATGAAATTAAGCTCTTTTTCTCATCCATCTCTGGGTTTACAAATGAATTCACCATCAACTCTGTAAGAAAAGCTCGGATTTCTCTTTGAGCACTTTTCAATGACTCATGAGTCACTTCCTTTGGACCCATTACCGAGAATGTAGACTTGGGTAGATGTGTGATTGTGATTCCCATTATAAACTGGCTGATTTATTAGATATATTCAGTGCGGTGAATGCCATTCTCGGCAGGTTTTCTTATCATTCCTCTCAGACAAGCTCACTCCTATTCCTATGTGCAACATAGTTTGAAGGAGATGTCCTGATTTAAAAACCCTATGATAAAAAGCTATGTGCATTTTTTACTGTTGATCATGTAAAGCAGCTACATCACTTTTTTTAAAGCTTTCAGCTCTAAGAAGGATTTTACTGATTTGCTGTAAAATTCTCTCCGCCTTGAAATTCAAAATGGTCAAATCATGATTCAAATTGTCCAAATCAAAACAACGTACCTGCAATTTTACCAAGCAGCAGTCCTAAAAATACATCTTGAATTCTTAATTATACCCCAGTGTACTTAAATGCTGCCTTTCTGCATGTTTAATGTCCAGCTGAAACCAAAATGTCCTTTTGATTTTTTTACATCACTTATCTAAAATCTTATTACGCAACTATTTCAGTATTTATGCCAAATAAATAAAAACAAGTACTTTACTAATGATATCAACATTAAATCATACCGGCTTCCAAACTTGATGTGTGGTAACTTAGCTTGAACCAACCAGGAGGCATTAAGACCAAAATACATCGTGATCGTACTGACATTGTATGTCCACCTGAGAGCGTCAGAGAAACCAGTTACCTGCTCTCTAACTGCAAACACGCTTATCTGTGATGTCATACCCAAAGAAGTGCTTCCTTCTGAGGTGATATCCCACCTTCCTATCCCAGTCAGTCAGATACCCTCAAAAAGCTGTTACTGCTTGACTTCACTGAGGAGAACATCAGCTTCAGTTGTCTGGAACATATTTAGACATTGACTTGTCCTTTGATTTACACTTTATATTGACTGAGAGCAGCGATGTTAGGCCACAGAGCCACTTTCCCCAAATAAATGTACTGACTCATCTAATTTCCTGTCAGTGATCCTCGAGACTAAATGGAGGAGAAAGGGACAGTTCCTAGGACTACCACGATTGTTCATTAGCTGACAGGAAACATGACTTGTAGGTCTAACTTGTTATTATTACAAAATTGCTCTCAGTTCCCGAAACTCCATAGATACTATCTAGATACTATCGTACATGCAGAAGATTGGAAAGCAGAAAGATTGGGGAAAATATATAAAGAGTGAAATCCAAAGTGTTTTAGCAGCAAAGAGGGCAGGCTGGAGTTCAGCTGTTACCACATGTGAACACAGTTTGCTGCTTATCATGACACAGACATCGTTTAAGATGGTAAAATCTTTAGACAAAAGTTTCTGTGAAGAGGCTTTTAAAAGTTGACTCTGTAACCCTGAACAAGTTCACCTGCAAATACAATAAAAAATGCTAAATGTGACTGCAGGAAGTATTTGACACGATTTGCTATTGTAGTTTATAAATACATTGATTTATTAAACGCATACTTTCTTCTGCTCTAATAAAATAAAGATATGCGATTAGAGGGTAGTGGATTCAAACTATAAAAGTTTTAAAAGTCTTTTTTTTGTTAAACTAAATAATGAAAATAGTTAAAGTGTATGTCTTTAGAATAGGAGTTTAACTTCCGACCAGACTGTTTCACTGAATTATAGCTTGGAACAATGATATAACACATCTGAGTATGCAGAGCTTTGCTCTGACATTGAACTATAGAAATGAGCTGTTTTTTACACATTTGCACATAAAAGAATTGAGTTGTTTTTTCTGCATTATAAAATGTACACATGTGAATCACTTTTGCTTAAACACAATAAGAGCTGTTCCAAAGTATGGAATGAGGTTTTGTATTCTTATATGGGGGCACAATAGCCGTGCTGAAACACTGAAATCGTCGTCTTTCCCCCCTTTAACCTACTTTACATCAGGCCTGGGAAACCTCAACACATGTTAAACCCGTATCCTCACATTGTTCAATATGGGGAATTGTTAGCTGCAATAACTATAAACAATAAACCAAGTGACAAACATAACAAAAAACTGTCATTTCCTATCTCTAGCCATTTTTATATTATAAAGGGATTGGGAGCACAGATGAACACTCCTCTTTAATCTCAGGTGCTGTTCCTGCATTTGGTTTCAGGCTCAAATCGCAGACAGTGATAGACGTTTCAGTCTATGTTTAGTTGTGTAAAAACAAGAGGCCAAAAATAAACCTCCTGAGCCGACACAGCTCGCCAAGGCGATAAAGATCTCCTCTCCATTGTTGGTTCTGGGGTGGTGCAGGGATTCAGAGGCAACATACTCATTAGCAGTGTTTGTGTATTTGTGCATGTAAGCATGTGCCTGTAGTTACAGGATTACTTTGGAACAATGTGTGTGCGTGTGGTTTGTGTGGTTTGTGTGTATGTGCGTGTGTGCACACGTATCTGTACATAATGTGTGGACACTGTAGGTCTTGTGAAGACAGTTAATTATCTGAGCTTACCCTACAATTACACAGCTTCTGTTTCACATAATTTCCAACAATTTAACCACACAACCTTCAATCTGTGCCTGAATACAGTGCCCTGATGTTGAACCCAGCTCTGACAATATAAAGACATCTTTATCTCTTAGTAAAAGTGGAAAGTGGTGTGAGGTTCCTCAACACATGCTTAAGTAAAACAGCTTCAAGGCTTAAGCTCCTGTCTCAGTTTTAATTTCTCCATTTTTATATTTTGGATATATTTTGAGTAACTTTCTTGGCTAATATTTTAACTGTAAAGTTTATTTTAAAAAAAAGCAAAAACTTTTTCTGTTGCGGTGGCAGCAGGTGGAGCTTCTAATAGGGAGTATGTTCACACTTACTTTGATTGAAAAGGTATTCATCAATATGTTTTGTATTCATCCACAGCAAACTACGACACCAAGCCCAGAGTGAACGCTTTGGATACAGAGAGGTAAAACTGAGGCTTATTGAGTTTTAGTAAACTGTAATGTCTTCAAAAACATGAATAATTGTCTTTGTATTGTCCCCCCTCTAGGTGGTTTTAAAAGGGGATCCAAAAAAGCTGAATCTTCACGGGGTAAGAATGTGATTTATGATGATTGACTTTCTGCACCACAATAAAAAACATCTACAATTTTGTTTAATGACATCATCCATTGACTTTACTCTCTCCCTGTCTGTTTGTCTGTCTGTCTGTCTGTCACACAGCAGACATGTGCCGTGTGTCTGGAGGACTTCAAAGTGAAAGATGAGCTGGGGGTGTTGCCATGTCAACATGCTTTCCACAGGAAGTGAGTACGAGAGAGCACAGTAGAGGGTCTCGTGTTCGTGTTCGGTCTTGTTACCGCTGTGCTGCTGGCCGAGTTTTCTGAAAACGAAAGTGTTGGCGTTTGTTCTGAAGTTCAGTGATCAGGAGTTAGCTTCGGTCAAGTCCTCCTGCAGCGCACCTCTGCTGGAGTCTCGTCCGACATCACTGCCCATTCATTTATTCAATAATTCTGCAACTTTACTCATGCTGAGAGAGCAGTAGTCAAGGCAGGACCATTTCCCAGCATGCACTTGGTAAATGGAATAAATAACAAAATATTATATGATTATTTATTAGGTGTTAAAATGGTGATGCACTCTACCAACGTTAGAGGAATTGTTAAGAGTCATTAAGTCGGGGGTGCTGGTGGCACAGTGGTTAGTTCTCATGTATGGAGGCTGTGGTCCTCCACACGGGTGGCCTGGGTTCAAGTCTGGCCTGTGGCTCCTTTCCCGCATGTCTCTCCCTAATTTTCGTCTCTGTCCTCTTACTCTAATAAAGGCACAAAATGCCCTAAAATAAATATTAAAAAAAAAAAAAAAAAAAATCCTTAAGTCAGGTGCACACCAAGACGGCCTACTTACTAATTTAAAGCGCCTGTAAGAAACTTTCATTCTGTGTCCATTTTGGCGCCCCCTATGGAAAATGCTACTTCCTTTTTTTTTTTGCTGATTCTGCATTGTAAGTAGTGTTTTTTGAAGAAAAAAAATCTCATCCTGCCATCTCGTAACAGTTAAATGAATTACTATTGAGAATGTTTTGCCATGTAAACAAATGCCTTTTCATGAACATGTAGTCAATTACTTCATCTGCACTCCAACTCCATTTGTAAACAGGAGACAAGACATGATCTTGACCTCTTTGTTGGTGGAGGCTGATAGAGAGAAAGTCTCATTTACTTCCCTGAACATCCTGGAGGTGGTGGGTTGTGAAAAAGCAGGAATAGCAATATATGTAGGGATAGCAGATATTTTAAGACTGCACGAAGGGGCGTAGGCAGAGAAATCATTAGGAACATCAGGGTTGTGAATGCAGAGACATTGACAGCATAGGATAGCAGAAGTACTTTGTGGAAACAAATCCGGAAGGAAAGAGATAATGGGCTTTATCAACAACAATAATAGTGCACACATTTCTTTTCCATGCAAACAGATAATCAGCCATAGAGATGATAAAATGTCTTCTAAATAAAATTGTGAAATAATATTTTTGTTGTATTTTGATAAAAAATGTAACTGATTTTATTAATTTGGTTTTAATTAATCTTGTCTCATATCAATAAGGCTCTTTGATTCAGTACAATTATAACCCTATGGTAGCAGAGATGAAAGTATTCCTCAGAAAAAATATAACTGTCTGTGAAACATACCTGCAGGCCTTGTTATTTATGTATAAAACCTCAAATGCTTTCCATTGACTGTTATTTCTTTAAATGATATGAATGAATAACTTTTCTAACAGGAGCCCACGTCATGGGTCACGAGTGGCTTTGGTTTCAAAGCATGAATGTGATCATCGGGGTTGGCCCAGTTTGACTGGTCTTAATATGTCTTCCCTGTTCTTTTACTATTGTGCAGGTGTCTCGTAAAGTGGCTGGAAGTGCGCTGCGTCTGTCCCATGTGTAACAAACCCATAGCCGGTCCCCCAGAGCAGCACCACAGCATAGGGACTCTACTGGATGAACTGGTCTAACTGGTCAACTTTTCACCAGACCAGCCTGGATGCTTTGGACCAAACCAGCTGGTTTAAGTTATCAACCAACAAGAAGAGGGAAGCTGTAATGCTGTTGTATTGCAGCAAAAAATCCAACATGACGACAGTGAGTTGGGGTAACCTAGTTACCACCCAAAGGACTATAAAGATGCTGTTGCTTAGCAACCTCCATCTCAGATATGGCAGCATGACACCTTGTAGTGTCTGAGAGATTATCTCCAGCCACCCACACATCACTCCACCACTCTTCTTTCATCATCCCCCCCCCCCCTTTACCCGCTCCGTCACATCCTGTCCTGCAGTCTTGAGTGAGGTTAATGGCACCGCCCGTTGAAGTGCAGGAGACGCAGATGTCAAGGCCATGTGTAGAAGTAAGTGTTGGAGGAGGCACTGGGCATGAATGAATGTCATTTGTTGTGTTGGTCACTGAAAGTTCTCGTGGTTTCAGCTATCAAAACTTTTGTTAAAAAAAAGAAGACAAAATAAAGCCATACAGGCAAACTGATGTGTTTAACTCATCAGACATGCTGACAGGGAGAAAGTACCCAGATTACAAAAGAGAGTATTCATGTTATCTTTTCAATGTTTTTTTTTAAAGAACAGATAATGAAATTGTTGAACTGTTTGAAAACGAATGCAAGTAGAGCGAAGAAATAAAATGTCAAGGGCAAAGACAGGGTTTAATAAACTGCTTTCAATGACACTAAGCTTTTTATTTTTTTAAGATTTAGCCCAACTTAAATTAAATAATTGTCACACTGATTTACTAAAAGGTGGATTCCAGCCTTATCAGTCTGGCCTTAATAATGTTTGATTCTTAGAAAAAGCAGCTCTTGCTCTAGTTGATTTGTAGCTAATTAATCAGCGTTTCTATCCACTCTGTTTCTCACTAAGCAGTGAATTTTTTGGTGATATCTTTAACTGATAATGTAAAATCTATTTCTACAGTGATATCATGTGTGACTTTTCCACAGGGATGTTTTATTGTTCAGTCATGTTTTTACTGTGTTCATATTGATGTAAGGAATCGACGCCTCCTTCATCTCGCTGTAACTATTGGTTCTTTGTTGAACTATGTTGAAGATATTTTTTAAAGATATTGCACTTTGAATGAACAAAGAAAGGGTCCCTCGTTTTCAGGTGTAGTGAATCTTTATAAAAGGCTGTGAAGTATCAGAGATGCTGCATCATCTGAAGATAAGGGAAGCAGCAGTACAGATTCATTGTTGTTCTGTGAATTCATCCGGGAAGCAACCAAACCTCACTTTCTTACACAGCATTCATTTGTGGCATTATTGATGGTTGATTCTGTATTACGGTCCTCAGTAGTTAAAAAGCAAAACACTGCCTAAATTGAGCACACAACTCATAAAGCACATTGTCCATATAACAGAGGGCACCTGCACTGTAATTTAAAAGCCAACACACTTACACACACAGAGGTGACACTGTCATGGTCATGTGACTTCATGTGCCAAATAAAGGGAAAAAAACCTCTTCTGATTTGCAATTTTAAAACACACAAGCCCAAGTCCACTCTGATTCCGGGCACATTCCACATTTTGTAATCCAACAGATGTAAATAACTTGAAACAATAATAAATACAGTTGTCTGTTTTGCTCAGCTTCTGCTGTTTGTTTCTTTTTTTGTTGTATATACCTAGCGCCATCACCAGGTGATATAGTGTAAAAAAAAAAGATACAATTTTGGAACATGGCTCCTTTTTGGCTCAAGACCTTTCATGTTTACCACTAAACACCCCAAAGCTATCGACCTGAGACAAGATATTTAACCTAGATTAGAAGGTATGGATCAGGAGGTCAGTGTATTAGTATCGGTCAGTATTTCTATGTCTTATATTCAGAGTCGGTTTATTACGAAATCATATGTAGTAATTGATTTTGAGATCAGCGAATAAAAAAACATGAAACCAGATGCATCTGTTTTTCTATTGCCCATATGTTGCAGGTTTGTGGACCAATATACAAAGTTGGCTAAGTCTGCACCATATCTGCGTTAAATTTAAACCGGTAAACATCCTGTTTGGGATTCTGGATGAAGATGCGCCTCAGATAACAAATACTATCATTCTGTTAGGCAAAATCTTCATATTTAAAGCACAGTCAAAGAAGAGCTTGAATATTAATTTCTTCAAAAATACAGTAAAGAAACAATATCTGTTGGAAACAATAATTGCTATAAACCAATACAAAGTAGAATATCATAAGGGACAAAATGGGACAAGTTTTCAGTACTTATGAATGATGGATAATAGGAAACAAACAAAAAAACATTCAAAGATCAATGCCAGGTGGGAGGGTCCGAACACATCTAGCTAAAGAAGGAGAGGGGGGACGGGTGACCGAGGGCATGTAGTGCATGACAACGGGGTGATGTTTTTTTTATTTTTTGTGTAGGCGGAGCCAGCTTTGCTGGGGGCAAGTTCAGCAGGTCATGCAGATTTGTGAAGTGTACTGGGACTGAAAATGTTTTTATTTTATTTTTTTTATTTAAACATACTGAAGCGATCTAAATAATTTATTTTAATTTATTTTATGTTGTTTGCTTTGTTCTGTTTGGTCTATCCGTCATATTGTTTGCTTGTTTTTGTTCTGTTTGGGTGGTGGTGTTGTTTTTTGTTTTTGTCAAAATAAAATTTAAAAAAAATAAATAAATAAAAAAAAAACATGAAACCATAACAGGGTTCAAACCCTCACTGTCCATCAATATAAAGTAGATAAAGCTACAGATGATCAGATTTTTTTGGATTCTTTTTAAGGAAAGACAGTTTAGGTGAATGACAGAGAAGTTATTTTAAAGGACAACGTGTATGGCACTAAAAATGGTTTTCCTTATGTTGACCAAAAACACACAAATCACAATGCTTCAAAATAAAAACACAAAAAAGTCAATCAAACAAAGACTGAGTACTAGACTGAGTAGTAGTAGCCTACGCTTTAGAAAGTTTAAACAATCAAAACAGGGCATGCATGTGAAAAGGGAGTTAGAGCCGACAAGAAAGGTTACGTAAAAGTGTGAATAATCTGTTCCATCCTTGGAAAAAATATGACTTTGAACCATGCAAAGACGCTTTCTACTTGCAGTTATGCCATTTCATTATTTGTCTAATATTAAAAGTAAATAATGCCCAGACATGGTCAGATTTCTTTGGATATTCTTCCATTAAAAGCTTGTTTTACTTTTTTATTTTACTTTAACTCTCCGTAAGTGTGAGCAACACTAGAAAAAATCTTATTAACTTCATCATTTTGAGGACCGAAGGCTCAGGGTTTAACATGAATGAAAACAAGGACCATCTGTACACTGCCCCATTAAATGTGCAAAACCCCGTCCTATTGGAGGGATCCATTAGGTACCTAGCTATTTTCCCACAGCAGATTGCAGGTGGCTGAGCATCGGGGGGGGGGGGGGGGGGGGGGGAACAGTTAAAGCGTGGTCCTGACTCCTGCTGCCTTCTAATTAGACTTAAGGGCAGGACGGAGCCTCGGAGGATCTGAAAGGGAATTCCGGATGAAGGCAGATGGTGAGTAGTCTCATAGGGATGGTGGAAGTGAACACTGCATGGTCTGATAGAAAGAGAGAGATGGAAAAAGAGAGGAGAGGAGAAGGAAGTGCGGGGAAGAGGAGGAGACTGAGAGGAGAGAGGAGATGCTAACGACTCACCAGGACGGCATGCAGTTTACTCCTGTAAGACCACTTTAACCCTCAATGTTGTACAAGGTACAGCAATGTTTGAATCTTTCAAGCAAAAGAGAAACAAAGAAGAGATGGGCAACTACAAACTATAATGATGGATTCCTTTGACTTCCACTGTGGTCGGTAGGCTAATTAAACCTTTCTTTAAAATATATAACAGCCAGTCATTCAAAAAGATGTAAAACTTAAGAAAATAATAATATTCAGACTGGTGTTTGAATGTTTCATGGTTATGAGCTTTGTGTTTTTCAGTTTAACTCCTGTAAGAAGTTTCTTCTGGTTATTCAAACAGCCTGAAATGTATACTAACATCTCTTCTTGACCTACAAAAGCAACTATGCCATCAGTGACAAGGCTTATTGTTTCTTATATACAGTATATATCATCGTTATTTTAAATGACTGAATGTCTCTGGGTACAGTAGGTGTCAGATAAAGTGGTTATGCCTGCAGAAACTTTTTTTGTCAAAAACACTACATACACATGTATGTATGTATGTACAGGTACAGCTTTGTCCAAAGGGGTCACCAGAATTGACACACACTCAAAAGTTGTAATTAATGTTCAGACTTTAAAACACTATTTTTTTTTGTCTAAATGTTCTGTTTGAATGATGGAGTGATTCAAGAGGGTCCACATGGTATGAACACTTAGATACACACACACACACACACACACACACACACACACACACACACACACACACACACCTACACCTACACACACACACACACACACACACACACACACACTTCCACACAGCTTGGGTGGACCTGGAAACATAAGCAAGTCTTTCATGAGATCAGCCTCTACCTGGGCAATAAAGAGCCATCTGTGCTGTGAATAAACTGATGATGGCAAAACACACACACACACACACACACACACACACACACACAAACTTAGGGTGGAGAGACTCAGAGAAATGCTTGTTTCTGTCACTTCCCACCTTGAGCGCGTCGTGGCATTCAGAGTGAATGTAAGGTCAGGTCATTTTTCTTTCTGTGCATTTCATCTCAGCCAACCCAAAGCTGAGCTTCAGTCCAACAGCAGCAAGACCAGGGCGCAAAACACCAAGGCACATCAGGAAAACAACTGAATAGGTTTGTTTGTTTAATTGATTTGCAAGAGGTAGAGAGATTTTCTGAAAATAAGAGTGCTATTGTTTTTTCTTATTTCTTTCAGACATTGTGGAGGTACAAAGCTTTAAAAGATTATCTTGATACTGAACTCTGTTGCTGTGATGCTGTTATAGTTACAATAGCTGCATTGAATTCCTCTCTACAAACGATTTAACATTTGACTAATCAATAATTCTTGAAGTGACTAACCTAACAATCAGAAACCTCTAAATAATCCTCAAATGAATTTGAAGGTTCACTTAATTAATTTTTTTTTTTTTTAAATTAGAGTTTGGAAACTCTGTGAAGATGCTATCTGAGGATGTGGCGAATGGGATGTTATGAGGACACAGAAGGCTGTCACCAGGGAGTATGGGATACTCATTTTTTTGTGGATGCCTCTTAATTTGACCAAAGAGTTGTCATGATTCAATCAGTCTCAAGTGTTTGAGGACTTTTTAAGACAGTCCACCATGTTTAAACGGTGGCTTGTAGCACTGTTGGCCCGTGTTGGCCTCATTGTGTTGGGCCTCTGCAGCTGTCTGTCCCTGTTCTACTTGCTGGCCTGTAAACCGAAGTCTCAGAGCAGTCAGCAGCCTCTGCTGTGGACTGGAGGAACCACCAGTAAGGAGGGATACCTGGCCTTGTTACAGGAGAGAGAGGACTCTCACAGACATTACATCAACAGTCTGACAAAGCAGATAGCCCAGCTTAAAGAGGCCCTCCAGGAGAGGACACTGCAGCTTCAGGAGTCCCTGGATAAAGCAAAAACTAAAGGGATTCTGCCTCAAGGTCTGGAGAGTCTGCACAAAACCCCCACACAGTCTGACCTCAAGGTAGGAAGTCATGATACAGAATGATGCAAATAGAAAGTTTCATTTTCACATTGTTCAATAATGCAATACCAATTTAAAGTAAACTTGAGAACTCATATCAGTTCTAACTCACAGTTTTTTGTGTTTTATTGCTTTGTATTGTACAATATACCTGTAACATGATGTTTCTCCTGAATCCAAAATAAATATAAACATCTTGCCAAATGTGCATCGATTAATCTGAGGGAAGCAGACAGACTTTCATACGACTGCACCAAAATGGTGTGAAATCATGGCAATTGAGGTGAAACGTACATCAGTTGAGTGAGAAAGCATTGCTTGGTTACATAAAATAGTTGTGTATTCATTGTGATAAATTCAGGATTTTGCAATATGTTTGTTGCTATGTGCTCATGTCACAATAAGGTACAAATTGCAATAATAGTGCTGCCATACTTTGCAAGAGGGAAATGCATTTATTTATGATTTCAGAATCTCTTTTAGGATTCATTAGTTAAAACATGAACCTCAAACATGGCATAAAATATACCTTTTTTTAGAAGTTGACTTTCAGGGCAGCAAATCACTGTTTTTCTTGGGATTTTAAATGTTCATGTGAAGGGAAAATCTACTGAGGGGTTCTTTGTTGGTAGGTACAAAAACGGAGTAGTTCGTGAATACCGTTCTCCTTGAATATGTTATTTATTTTGCATAAGACAGGGAGCGCTGATTTGACTGCTTTTGAGCCACTTCCTTGACCTTATACAAAATTCTGGATATAGATGTAGCCGTAAATGTTTTGTCATGTTTTCCAGGAGTTCTTTCGCTCCCAGCTGAACCAGGCAGAGGTGAATTCAGGTGTTAAGCTGCCCAGTGAATATGCAGTGATTCCTTTTGACACTTTCACCTTGCACAGGTGAGTAAGATAATCCCTGATCTCTGTAGCTAGCTATCAGGGCCTCTTCAGAAGTAACTGCATGACCTGCCTCTGATATCAAGTCTTACCTCATGTCTCTTCAGAGAGTGGGTTTTTGTTGTGTCACTTAGAGTGTACCAGCTGGAGACGGGGCTGACCAGGCACCCAGAGGAGAGGCCTGTTAGAAGAGACCGCAGGGATGAGCTCATTGGCACGGTGGAAACAGCTCTGCATGTCCTGAATGGACCTCAGCAGCACACAGACAGCACCAGGAGGAAGCACACATACTCCCCTTCAGATTTCATAGAGGGTGAGGGTTGTCTCATATTCATTCATTGATTATTTCCTCAGGTCTTCCCTTGGTGGAAAGCTAGAAATCCACTGCTACAGACGCAGTAAATACAACTAGATTAGTTTGGGTTGAATTTTAGAGCAGAACAATTCAAACAAAAATTGTTCATTCATTGTTTATGAGATATAATATTGTAGTGACTTTAAATGCTTTCTCTCTTCAATGCCGATGTGTGAATAAACTGTAATTTGAAAATCTGAGATGTTTTAACAGTTTTGTCTGGAAAAGAAGTGATTTCTCTTTTATTTTAGCACCCCAACAGGGCCAACAGTAACACTGACATTATTTTAAAAAGTCTGCTAACGTCAACCTAGTGAAGCCATTTTGGAATAAAAAGGACATGACTGATGGTTAAAAAATAAGGACACCCTAAGGCATTTAATTCATGGGACCTTTTTTTCTCTACATATAATTCTAGTCGCTACGCTGGCTAACGTCACAAAGTTTGTCTTATCTAATAAGAAATGTCAGTTGGCTAGCTTATAAAAAGATTTCAACCAAAATTAAATGAAGTAACTCACATTAAAGAGCACAAAAAACTGGAATGGTAGAAGGGGAAAACTAGGGTCACCATTTGTAAATAGATTACTAGCTAGATTAGGCTACAAAGCACAGTTTGACTTCTAGCATAAAGTAACATTAGCATAACACTTTCAAATTGCATATGTGGTTGTCTAGCTTGCTAATTGTCTGTAAAAGAAGTCAATGTAGTACATGTTTTGGTTTGCCAATATCTGTTAAGCATGTTCAGTCTCATATATACAATTACAATATGTTTGCAAAGCTAACAACCAAATTACAAAGTAATTTCCAAGAAACTTCCTTCCTTTCATTAATCCATATTTGTTCTGCAAAGATGACCTTTGGTCTTATAAACATTAAGTAATGCCTGATTGTGTCCTCTTGTTCCCTGTCACAGGGTTGACTCGCACAGAGCGGGACAGAGGAAGTGTTTACGAGCTGATGTTTAAAGGCCATGGCCCACAGGACTTCACACAGCTCGTGCTCTTCAGACCGTTCGGTCCGGTCGTGAAAGTGAAGAGCCACAGTGTGGATACAAACCGCATGCTCATCAACATAATCGTACCTCTTTCAAAGAGGTCTGATGCATTCAAGCAGTTTATACACACTTTCAGGTATGTTTTCTAAGTAAAGTAACACACTCAATGCCACTTATTGTGATTGTATTGTGATATTATTGATCTCAAAACATGTGAATATGCTAAGTAAAAAGCCAATCTGATCAGAATTTTACAGTTGTGAGTCTACTTTTCCTTCATTCATAAAGCCTCCTTCAATCCTCTGATGGTGGAAAGTTCAAATTGTACTGCTGTGTTTCAGGAAGCAAATCGTACTGCAGTAAGAATAATCTGAATCTGAACACAGTATTGCTGTCATGGTAGCTGCAAAGAATTTACACCCCTTCTCTTACTTTTTGGCTAGCTTAAATATTAGGACACCCAACCTTAAAATAGAAATTGATGTCTTTCCAAATTGTCACTATTGTCCTTAACATTATGGTGAATTTAAAAGCGATGGCTTGATAACTATTTCTAAGAATTCAGCAGTACAACATTTTTAAATCCTTTGAACTTCCCATCCTGAGCATGCTGTAAGAGGACAATGACCTCCGTGTGAGTATGATCCATTGTCCTTATCACATAAAGGTGGGGCTCTTGTCTTTTAGTCAGACAATGCTATTTGCTTAATGCTTCTTTCAATATCTTCTGTTCAGAGAAGTGTGCATCAAGCAGGATGGCAGGGTCCATCTCACCGTGGTCTACTTTGGTCGAGATCAGATCGATCAGGTGAAAGCTATGCTGGACCAAACTCACAGGTAATGTGATGCGAAACTTGAGTTGCGAGCATTGATAGTTTTATCAAGACACCTGATTCATGACTTGAGTAAAAGTATTTGACTCTGGTAAGATGACAATATGCAATGACACTGAATACATGTAGTGAGAGAGCTGGTATGTTAATCTGCATGACTTTATCAAAAAACAAAATGTTTTTATTTCCCACATCACTTTATGGAGATGTGCCTGTGCTGCACTGCAGATATTTTGGATTAAAACACTATATATGAAATGGAATCAGTGTTTCACAGCTTTAGGCTGATAATAAATTAGTCCTCTGGACCCCCAGAGAGCAACACCCATCCCCCCTATCTTGAGCAGGCTGGGATGCTCTTAGGCTTAAGGCTGTTAGGAGAAAAACACAGTAGATCCTTTTAAATTGTTGTTAACCATGTAGTGCAGCAACTCTGCAAAGATTAAGTTCTTGTAAAGACCCAGAAGCACAAGAGTACCTTTCTAACCTTTCTAATAGAGCAAACTTTCCCATGATAGCCCCTCTGTCTTCCTCTCTTCTCTCCTCAGAGAGACTCATTTCAGGGGCTTCACTTTGATCCAGCTGAATGAGGAGTTTTCTCGTGGCCGTGGTTTAGACGTGGGCACCAGGGCTTGGAGGCGAAGCCAGAATGTTTTGCTCTTCTTCTGTGATGTCGACATCCACTTCACCACTGACTTTTTAACTTCTTGTCGCCTAAATGCAGAGCCTGGTAAGAGACAGAATCACCTCAATCTGTATGACACATTGACACAGACGCTTCTTCAACATTACACCACAGATATGTGGTGCCAAATTGAAGTTAAGTGGTTTTGGTTTCATTTGAATCTGGACACAAACTTGTTCATGCTGCTTACACTGATACAGATCATCTCACATGATTTATTATCACTTTCATCATGATGTAAAAAAAATAAATAAATTAATGTTCAACATTGAATCTCTGACCAATCCTGATGTTGTGAAATTGGCTGGTTTCCTGCTGATGTCTGACGCTCGAATGATGCCATCACTGAAGCACCCAAACAGTCTCCAGATTTTGTAATCCATTGGTGAACTAAGGATCACATGACCCAGCTCACATTTTTACATGGAAAAACATGAGTGGATCAACCTGATGAAGACACGGAGGATTTTTGAGGATTACCAAATCCAGATTGTCAGAGCTTTAAAAGGGACTTTATCCACAGGGGGGTGCCAAAATGCACACATAAACTAAAGGATCCTTTAGGAGACAAAATCCTTGTTTTCTTCTTTTTTTCAGTTCTTACATAAAATGGCTCTAAAGCAGAACAGAATTGTTCTAAAAAAATATAAATTTTGTTAAATTTCTGAAAAAAATTAACTGTGTCAAAATGTTTTCATCATCTATTATTTGTCTCTCTCTAGGTAAGAGAGTTTACTACCCGGTGCTCTTCAGCCAGTATAATCCTTCGATCATCTACAGTAATCACACACTCCTACCTTCTGTCCAACAACAACTGGTAGGAATAAAATGAGCTTGATTGAATTTCTGTGACTATCACCTGACTCACTCTGATTCTCTTGTCTTAGGTGATAAGGAAGGAAAGTGGATTCTGGAGAGATTTTGGGTTTGGCATGACATGCCAGTACAGGTCTGACTTCATGAACATAGGTAGTGGGAAATCATATTTTTTACCTTAGTCAAATTTTCAAAGACATAATACAATGAAATTATAGCGATAACCATCTATTTTAGAATCTTGAGTTGTTGCACCAAACTCAAATAAACTGCTGTAATCAGTGTTTTGATAATAAAGAAATGCACTTTTTACAGTTTTAGTGATTATGTAAACCTGCATTGGTCATTTCAATTAGCAGTAGTAATGTTAATTAGGATATTACTGTGAAACAAATTGTGTTTAGAGGTAAAAATAGTTTTATGCCCTATCCTCATCCAAATATGTTGGATTAAGGAACACGATTCTTTTTAAATATTATTTCAAAGCAGCAATTAAGCAAGCTTCAAATAGTCAAGGAATATTCAGTGAGTTCTCCATCCTTATCCTATTTCCTTGCAGGCGGCTTTGACCGTAACATCAAAGGTTGGGGGTTGGAGGACGTGCATCTGTACAGGAAGTACCTTCACAGTAAGCTGATGGTGGTCCGCGCGCCGTCTAGAGGCCTCTTCCACCTGTGGCATGAGAAGAACTGTGCAGATGAGCTTCCTCCAGACAAGTACAAAATGTGTATGCAGACCAAAGCCATGAGCGAGGCCTCACACGGTCAGCTGGGGGAGCTGTTCTTCAGACGAGAGATTGAGCAGCATTTGAACTATCAGAAGCAGAGGGACAGAGGAACACGTTGAAGAAAAGACAGCTGAGTTAGTGTGATGTTAAGTCATTGTTTTGGTTGTTCTTACTGTGTGATTATTTTATGTGGACTTCCAATAAACTTTTCAGGTTCAAACAAAAGCTGATGATCAACGATGATGAATGTTCTCCATTTGGACACATAAACTTAATGACTTGGTTTTTTTTATGACAATAAAATAAGGAGCTGTGTGATCTTTGTTCCTCTCATTGTTTCCTTTCCACAAAGAGAATATTTGGGGGTTTTTTTGTAGAAAGAAATTATGATCTCGACCATAAAACAAAATCTCATGGCCTTTTTTTGCATCAACAAGTTACTATGGTAACAGTACTTGGAATAGAAACAAGTACACTCAAAAAATGACTCATTACTTCAACATATTTTTATTTTGTACAAAATCTTCATGTAAAATATTTAGCTTACTCCAATTGTATTTTAAAGCGTTTATCAGTTCATTAAATTGCTTTGATCAAATGTTTTAACAATGTATTACG
This sequence comes from Symphodus melops, assembly GCF_947650265.1. Lineage (NCBI taxonomy): Eukaryota > Metazoa > Chordata > Actinopteri > Labriformes > Labridae > Symphodus > Symphodus melops. The sequence goes on from NC_136691.1 coordinate 49,706,325, forward strand.
TTGAATACATTTAATTTGACCCCAATCCAACATAAATATTACGTTGACCCAATCAAAAATATTAATATTAAGTTGAACCAATGTGATTTGTCTCTTGAGTTTCAAATACACATGAAATACAAAATTATAAAGTATTAAGTGGATGAGGGTTAAAGTCAAAGAAACTGTGGATCAATAGGTTCAGAAACAAACTAAGTAAAATACAAATGTACCAAAATTATTGATGCATGAAGTAGTGATGAAATTTACGATACAAAAAGCTCCTTTACCTCATATCTTAGCCAAAGGAGTTGTGCACCCTTCATGGCTCCTTCTCTCAGGTGGGTCAGAATGTATCCTATAGATCATCAGTGGTGTCAGAAACTTGATCCAGGCGATGATACTGGAGTCATGGAGGACAAAATAACAAAAATTTACACATTAGCGTAAATGATAGAAAATAATATTTAAAACACAGGAGGCCACTTGGACTCTGAGTTTACTTGAAATGTTATGGGCCATGCAGGCTGTAGAAGGCCGGCAGCCTGGCTAAAGCCTCTTGGATATGTAGTGAGGAGTATCTTGCAGCACCTTTCTCTCATAAAAACATGAATCTGCTTAGCCTCAGACAATCAAAGAAGAAACGAGTGCAAATTGCCCCGTGATGGTCTTTTGTTCAGATCTCTTTTTTTAAAAGTCACGTATTATCCTCCTTCTCAACCATGACTCCCCAAACATATCTGTGAAGAAAAATCCACTACGACCCTGCAATCGAACATGCCTCACTATTTCAACCCTGCTGGGAACAGACTGTTTCGTGTCTGCTAATGATGCTGTTTGACCACGCCCCTCTGGAAGGATATGTCTTTGGACTGTATTGCGATAGGAAGCCTTAGAGGGCAGAACAAACTCTGAGCTGTGGGAGTGTCATTCATCTGGAGGAGGAGTTACTGCACTTTGTGATGTCATCAAGGGAAAATCTCCAAAAGACCTGTTTGAGCATTTATTCTCTGAAAAGTGGAGCAGGCAAAAGACAGAATGGACATTTTAATCAGCAGGGAGATAGACTAGGGAAACATTAGCGCTAGAAAAACTGTGTGTATTTAAGTGTATCTTAAATAAAATGTGACTTAAGTTAGAGACACCTGTACATACATGTGTATCCTGTCCAATAAAGTTCATTGTAAAGCAGAGGATGAATCATGATGTCACTTCCTACATCAGTCAGGAAGTCTAAATTTGTCAACCTACCTGTTTTTGAACAGGACTAAAAGAAAAAAAAAATTCAGTCCAACTTCCTGCCTCTTAGTTCCTTCTTGAGTGCCAAGAGAAACCTAAACCCCTTTAATCACACACCAGGGTGCTCGGCCGGTTAATCCTCATCAGGTTTGTCTAGACAATGTGTCCGGTGTGGATCACAGTTTTCCACTTGAAACTATCAATTTAATTTGAAAGACAAGATTAGCATTATTTGCACATTATTGTAATTGATATGAAGTTGTTATTATGTATGACCTTTATGTGATTTAATTGGCCAAAATACAGGTGTGTTAAATTAATCTAATCTGTACATAAACTAAAGTGGATAAAATGAACCAGAGAAACATATGGCTTTCTAAAGTGATAATTAAGATGTAGTATTGAGTAAATCAAATGTACAGGTTTTTGGTTAATGACAACAACCCTCCTCCTATATAACATTTCATTGCTCATGTAGACTTCTTTCCATTATTTATTCAGGACATATTACTCCACTATTCCGTTTTCACAGCAGTAGCCTATAATTTTCTAATACTTTTATTTTTTAAATCAGCCTTCAAATCTTATAATTAACCTGCCGAGAGTACTCTTGAAAAACATGTCAGTATAAAACGTACAATGCTGTTATATACCCAGAAAGGACAATATCAACAACAATTTGAAAGACAAAAAAAATCAGAATAATGAGTTCTTATAGTATAACGAAATGCTACTCTTAACACTCTTGTTTTTATTGAGGTAATGTTTAATCCAAGAGATGTTTGACTCATGGAGAGAATTTGTTTTTATTATATTGAGAGTGTTATGGGGTTCCTTTTAGTAAAGGGTTGAATTCTCTTTATACAACTTAAATCTGGAAAGTTATATTGTGTAGTAGTGTGTTGTTGTGGAAGTTTAACACCAGGTGTTATAAACATGACAAACAGTTGCCTATAGCTTTTTAGGTTTTAACAATACGTGTTTAAAATACAACCGGATCACTGGTGCACCGGGTAGTAGCTGTAGTAAGCTTTTTCTATAAATAGTGATACAGATTTAACCTCATTACCTCTGCAGGGGAACGCAGCGTACGGAGGGAGGAGCACATCTCCATCGGCAGACGGCTGGCGTCGCGTCAATACAGGCACGCGATAGGCCCCGACTTTTATTACCACGTCCCTGGCCTGTGCTGCATTCAAGCACGCCTCGGAAATTCGGGATGATTCCCAAGGACATTGTCACATTGCAGAAAAGGTTACACAGACACTCGCAAGGTTTAAATGATCTCTTTATAAGACTTAAACCCAGAAAATTCCTTTAAATTATTTAGACCAGGTTATAGAAAAATGTTTCCTGAAGAAAGCAGTGTTAAGTGTGTCCACCTCTAACTCCCCTAAAAGTGTCTCAAACTAACTTTTGGTCAACAAACAGGCAAAGAAGTGGAGCTGAGGGAAAAAAGCTACAACGAACCGAACTTGCAGTCATATCAGTAATTCCACTATTTATGTATATATCAAATATCCTTAAATCATAACAGATTATTGATTTGAAAATCACAATCGCAATCATGTACGTATTTGCCAATAATAAACACATGAACCATGTTTTTGGACCGAGCAGTAAACATGTTTATTTTCTGCTTTCTAATTGGGCATTTTGAAATTATTGATAGGAAAGCCCATATGATTTATTTTGTGGCTTTTACCAGTGTTAAGAGGAAACTGCAGTTTTGCTGAACCTACTTCCACATTGGCTTCTACTTCAACATCCTCTTGGCACCAAACCAAATGACGGAAAACCCAAATGTACCTCATCGATTATGTTTAATTGTGTTATAAAGTTGGATTTGTTTTATGACTTCTGGAGCCAGCCTCTATCGACCACTAGCTCTAGGCTACTGCTGCTTTTTGGCATTTCCGCGTTAGCTTCAATTCTCAGGAGGTTGCAGCTCGATATCACTCACTGATTCATGGTTAATCTCTTTCTAACATTTTCCCCCCAGCAGCACTTAAAGGCAGCAGCGCTCGCACCGGGACAGGAGCTCTCAGTATGTCTCTCCTCTTCAGACTTGAGGACAGGGCGGTAGTATGAGCTGAAGATTTCCTGCAGTGTTATGATGGTTTGTGAGCTGTTTAAAGGGTGAGCGGCTCCTTACGTGTGTGGTGCTGGTGTTAGAATAGATTTAGCTTTTAGTTGTGTGTTGTTTTTTTTATTTTATTTTTTTTTAATTTAGAGTATTTCAATAGGTCATATATTTTTCTTTTTTTCCTCAATCCCCTCGGTAGTTTTTTTTAACTTCTCGGATAGGCTACTCGCTGTTTAGTGTAAGCACAATGACTCTGGTGTATTTGCATTTTGGGCTGGAATAGCGACACATGTTCGGAAGATAGGCTGCTTCCCGTGTCACCTAAAAGCAGCCGGGACCGGACTTTTTTTGCAAAGGCAGAGAGCAGAAGAAGGAGACGCAACATGTTTGATGCTTCAGGGATCCCTCTCATCGTGCTGGACGTGATCTGCCTTATCCTCGGTACGTTAATCTCATCCCTCCCATTGCCTGTCAAACCAACCTTTAATCCGCTTTCTTTATTTACCACTGAATTGCAGCTTGTTAAACTTTCAAACTCACATTAAAGCACTACAACTGGACATCTCCTGTAGTTACATTGTGCCACTGCAGTCTAAACAAATCCTCTCAAATTCACTTACATACATGGAACATATTGGAAAGCTTGAGGTTTAGGGAGCAGGAAGATGGAAAAAAAGGGGCAACAAGTCCCACCCTGTGTGTGTGTGTGTATGTGTGTGTGTGTTTTTTTCCAAGCAAAGCTGTATTTTTAGCTCAGTGTTTGGAGTGTAATCACATCACAGAGACACAGTGCAGTACATCTAAAATGCTGCAGTGATACAGCAATGAACATGAACTAAAGAAACCTTTGACCAGTCACAGACAGAGAGTTAAATCACTGCCGGATTGAAAGGCTGATAGACACAGTGAGCTGCTCCAACAATCTTAATGAGTGAATAAACAGCGCTCTTTGCTTAGTCAGACTGTCTTGTGGTCTGTGCTGTACTGCTGACAGGGCAGCTATTCGCTCTTTTAGTGTGTGAGCTGGCAAGAAAAAAAACCCCTGGAAAATCCAAGTCACGTTTTGTATCATTTTATGTTTTGTAAAGGTTTTTTTGTTTTTGTGCAGGATGCCACAAAACAGCAACTGAAGTAACCAGTAAAGAAGTATTCAAATCCTATTCTTAATAAAAGGAAATCTTACTTTCTCTCAAAATGAAGTTGTACATTCAGAGCTGCACTTTGTTTTGACTAGAAGTGCTAAAAACAAATGCTTTTCTTTATCAGCCATGCATTAGTGTGTAAGAAGCATTTCACAACTACTTAAGGTTTACTACTACTGTGATTTGTAAGTAAAATCTTACTATCACAATTAGTATCTTATGATGCTCTCGTGTTATACACAGTAAAGGATGCTCTGAAATGTAAAGTAGAGCTTTTTGTTGGTAATATGCAAATAAAAGAGTGTCTGTTGATACTGAACCAGAGTGCAGGTCATATAAATCATCGGGCCGTCAGATATGTCTTCATGTCGTAGAAGGAGAGTATTATGCATTTTTAAATGCCATAGAAGGAGAGTATTATGCTGACTTGATCAATTTTAATGGACGCTGTCATCATCAGAAATTAAAAAAAAAGAACTTTTTGATTCATTGATTGATGAAGTCTGATGTATTGAACTTTTAATAATAAAATAAAACATTTGGAATGATATTGAACACAGAAATCCTGTATAATGGTACAAATACTTCACATTTTCTTCTGTGCCTCTACATGGTGTCATCAAATCAATTGTCCATTTTTTAGTTGAATTCGTAAGATAAGATACTGATTTGAAATTGCTAGGGAACAGTTAACATTTTCTGTTTCAAAACCACAGCCAAAGGCAAGACATGAATAATTATATTTCGCAAGACCTGAAATGAAATAGGACTGGTATGAAGACAGCACTCTCAATAATGAAATATCTGCAGGAATAGTCCAAAAGACAGAATGATTGTGCACAATCCAACAGACCATCACAATATCAAAAGTTCAAAAAGTGCAGCCAATAATCAACTAAAATACAGCAGGATGTAGCACAGAACTGTAGAGAAGTATATGTGAAGAAGTACAAATTCCAAAGCACATGTAGAGGCAGCATGGTGAGCGAAGGGCTGTTTAAAATGCCATGAAATGAAAGGGTTAAAGGTGTGTGATTGGTGCTCTTGTTATTAAACAACCAGGTTTATGAGGCAGTGGCAGCACAGTGGTTAGTGCGCACGCCCATGTACAGAGGATTTGTCCTCTCACCACTGTCCTGTCTCTACAATAAGGCACAAAAAGCCCCACCCCCAATACAATCTTAAAACAAGCAGGTTGAAGATTCATATTCTCTTTTTGGTTTTACACTTCACATGAAGGAAAGATCCTATTTTACTTTTCAACCCTCCCCCATCACCCCCTATCCACCCAGGTATAAAAGTAAGAAGTCTGTAGCCAACACGTTAAGCAACACTTTGAAGGTATTGCTTTGTACTTCTCTTGAGAAGAGGTGAATAGAGTTGAATCAAACTTGAGTACTGTTCTTGTTCTCTTTCCACCTTGGTACAAAAATGTCAGAGACTGCATGATCAGACCAGAATAGTTTGCTCACACTCAGACTTCAAACTTCAGATGACGTGTTATTTTCCTGGCAGTAGGTTTAAACAAACATGCCTAAACAGAGCTCTGTGACTGTGCGATAATTCATTTATCCAAAAAAGCGTCTCGGCCAATCATTGTGCTTGGAACAACATCTGGAGTTACGTCGCAGACTTTCATTTGTCTCATCTTAGTTCAGAATTATAATGTTCAGAAAAGCTGCAGATTCAACAAACAGTAAAGGGACAAGAAGAACGTGCAAACGAAGCAAGGCAAAACACGTCACTGAGGTGTCGTTTAAACCTCAACATCATACTTTCAGTTCCCGTCTCACTTGGATACTGCCAAGAGTTTATTGCTGCTCTTTGTTTCCTGATTCACCGATGTTAAAACAACATCCTTCTGTTGTAACTCAAGGCCTCCAGAGGTAATTCTGTTATTGTGTCAGATTATGCTTTTACTCAAAGTGATGATTTATTGCAGCTGAATGAAACCCACAAGAGTCACCAGCTTCTTTTTAAGGAGAGGAAACACCCGTGTCCTGTTGCTTTTGACTGAACTGTAACGTTATAATTGTGTAATAGCTGTAGCGGCGGCTCGTTGGTCTGAGTCACATGAGTATTTGCTGCTGCTTGTAAACATGGTGTCCCCTTTGAATGTGTAAGATGTGAGCCGAGCTGAAATATGACGACGTGGAGTCACAGTGTGCCTCTTTGTTCATTTTTTTCAACAGTTGGACTTCCATTTTTCATCCTCACCCCTCAACACAACCCTTTCAAACGGGGTTTCTACTGTAACGATGAGTCCATCAGATACCCGCTCAAAGAGGACACCATATCCTACCAGCTGCTGGGAGGAGTCATGATCCCCTTCACTCTCATTGTGGTAAGTGGTCCCTGCAGAAGATTCCCATTTTCTTTCTTTTGACAAGTGACTCTTTTGAACGGATTGTTTCATCTCTTGTGTTGCAGATCGTCTGTGGTGAGTGCCTTTCTGTTTACCTGTGTCGCATCAAGAACCAGTCCTTGGGAACCAAGTATGTGGCCTGTGTCTACAAAGTGGTGGGGAGCTACGTGTTCGGAGCGGCTGCTAGCCAGTCTCTGACCGACATTGCTAAGTACTCCATCGGCCGCCTGAGGCCAAACTTCCTGGCTGTGTGCAAACCGTCCTGGGATCGCATCAACTGCAAAGCTGGTGGATACATCGAGAACTTCACCTGCAATGGAGACAAGTTTCTAGTAGATGAAGCCAGGTAATGATAAATTCACTGCAGTTTTTTGGCCTGCAGTTTAATAAAATAAGTCATAATACTGTAGCTTTACCTGAAAAATGGAAACCTTGTAGCATCAAGAAAATAAGAGCAGTCGATAACTAACTTAGAAATCTTCAAAACATACACTACAATACAAACAATACACTGACCATAAAATTATCAACATCTACATGTATATTAAAAGCAGTGAGTGTCTTTTTGTTAGACCTGGCAGCCTGACGTCCTTGATCTCTGTCCCCTGCTTCTCTGTTAAAAACATGTTGTCTAAAGTCCAAACATGATGACATCAGTCGAGTTGATGTCATAGATAATGGTAGATAATGTCCTGCCAAAGGTGCCTCTTAATCATTTTCTAATCTGTCACTGTAAATAGGACAAGGGGTGGTACAATATATTGATACAGCAATGAAATTGCTGATGCCAAATTTTGATATTTTCATTAAGACTATACAGCGCTCTAAACAGGTTTGACTTTCTGTGTTACAACTTAATGACTCAGGACAATGGTTGAAGTCAGTTTTGATGGACTTCAATGTAAATTATGCTTTTATCATCAGACTTGATTAAATCAATGGTTTCTTATTGCACATCTCTTTTTTTCTTACCCGTTGTAGGTTGTCCTTCTTCTCCGGTCATTCATCTTTCTCTATGTACTGCATGCTGTTCATTGTAGTAAGTACAGAATTTTTACTTCAGGCATTTGCTTCCAAATCTGTAATGGAAATGTTTGCTCTGAGAACAATACCTGTACGTCTTTGTGTTTGACAGTGTTTTAACTGTACGCTATCTTCCTCTGACTGCTGTAGCTGTACATTCAAGCTAGAATGAAGTCGGAGTGGGCGAGGCTTCTGCGTCCCACCATCCAGTTCTTCCTGATAGCCACTGCGGTGTATGTAGGTCTGTCCCGGGTGTCGGACTACAAACATCACTGGAGTGATGTGCTTGCTGGCCTCCTGCAAGGGGGTTTAGTTGCTATTTTCACAGTAAGTTTTAAATAAAGATAACTGCAAAAGCCCAGTGTGATAAGATGGAAGAAGTGTGTCCTTTGCTATTGTTATTCATCTTCTAGTGCAATTAAAATAGCTCTTCAAAACCTCTTATAACTTTGTACTGTTTTGTTTGCAGGCGTTCGGTGTGTCAAATTTTTTTGAACAGCCGGTGGATCCGGTGGTGTCACAAGAAGAGGCCTCACACACCAGTTTACAGGAAAACCCTTCCAATGGGAACCACTACGGCAGCACTGAGTGAATCTGAGGCCTCAAAGAATTGAGACTGGGACTTTGAGCATTTAAATTGCCACGGACGACCTAAAATACACCAAAGAGCTGCAAGTGCTTCATATTATGCTGGCTGCCTATTACTGTGCATTCCTTCGGCACAGTTTGTCCCACATAGCAAACGCTGCAGGCTGTAGCTGCTGCCTTTGGTGTGGTCACTAAACTTTAAATACAAGAAGAAAAGTGCACTACAGAAGACGGTACTCTCATGTTACTGAGATGTAAAAACGACAACGTTTCTGCCAATTTTCCTGAGATCCAACATAATACAGTTTATCATGGAAAAAGAAAATGTTGAGTGTACATTAGGACAACTTGCTTTTTTACTGTGTGAGCTTGTTGTAAACGTGGTTTTTAGTGTATATTGGTGTGCTGTTGCTAATATTATGACTGAATGAAATTCCTTTTGCTCAGAATATAATGAGCGTCTGTGTCCGCACTGTAAGCTGGCTTGAAGGAAGGCTGGCACCTCCTGTGAATGAGAAAACCTGGACTGTCCTTAAACTTAAAAATGCAGACTGAACTCAAAAATAATATATTTCATGTTGATTTTTGCCTTAGTCAGATTGCTGCTACCCGCTATCATGTCCTTATTGATATCTATTGTATAAAATACAATAATGCATTGATTTAAAAAAAAAAACCTTCTTTGATTACTTTTCTACAGTTTGTATGATCTCTGTATGTTTGGCCATGAAAGCTTTAAACCTATATTGTTGAGATCAGCTCTAGTAAAACCCAAAAAACCATTTTGACAAATAAAATGATCTCTTTTGCTATTTTGTCACAAAGCAAAGAAATTATATCTGGTTTTGTCTCTAGCAGAACAATAGCTGATTTGCAAGTGTTATGGATGCCATAGAGGATCAGATTCCAAAGTCTCAAAAAAAGTGCAGATCTGTTCACAAAAAAGTGCTTTGGGTGTGTCTTTCACCGTTTTTGAAGAGAAACCACAGGCATGCAAATGCAGGGAAGACAAAGCAAAAAAAAAAGAGGCTGTAAGATGTTCTGGTGGTATTATAGTAAGAAGATTGACTTTCAGAAGGGGGCTGATCCTTGGATGTAAACGTCCAAGTTCAGGACACGTGTATGGGCGTAAATCCAATTACAGTGACAGAAGTAGGCTTAAGAGAAAGTTTCACCCACTAGGACAGGCACATTCATTGATGTCAAGTAACATGAACTACTGTAGCTCTATATAAAACACATCTAATTCATCAAAAGAAACCATCAAAAGACCATGGGTAGGTATCATGTAGGTTTACACTTAAACACAAAGACTAATAGATCAATCACATCTATAGCAGCCATAGTGCAAGTTTTATCTGTGGTCATGTTATTATCACTCGTTGTCTATCACAGTGTTTTTTCATTGTTTGGCAAACAAAACAAAGGTGGAGGTGTTCGTGTTGCTTTTCTGACGTGTTGCCAACTTGCAACTGGAAAAACTTACTCGGGTGTGACGTCACCCCCTGCCGTGAGGTCAGAGTTCCCAGGTGAAGCATCAACAACCATTTATTCTCCTCTTTTATTTGATGTAGTTTTCCAGACTGTACTTGTTTCTAAAAAATATAATCACTGACCTACTATTATTTAAAGAGTGAACATGATTTCTTTTAAATGTGTCCTTTCAATGTTTCTATTACAGGAATTTAACTTTTTAAACAATGTAACTTACCAGTTAACATTTTTAAAATAGTATTACACAGTCAACATGATTCTATTGATGAAGATTTTAAAATCAAATCAAAGTTACAGACTTGAAGTTCAAAACTAGCTAACTAGCTGTAGATTTGTGTGGCTTTCGTGGCTCTCTTGCCCAGAACAGCTGATCAGAGATCGATGTACCGGTATGTAAAAATTGGTCGTTTCAGATGTTTGGTGAACCTTCCTGGAGGATTTGCAAATGCACTGACTCAAGGCATGTTATGTCATTTTCAAAAAATCTGCTTATCTCGCTCTGACATGACACTGACCTTCCCCCACATTTAAAAAGTCAGCGATCATTTTGTAAGTGGCTGCACAGAGCTCTCGCTTGTCACGCTGACCTCTGCAATTGTCCTTATTGAAAGCAGCTCCATTCACTCTCTGTCACATGCCTCACTTTATCATGCCAGACAGTGATGGCACTGCAGAAACAAGTCACTCAGAATTCATTGTCCAGTGGCAACTTTTAAAGAATTGATATTGAATCATTATCCCTACTGATCCAAACTGTGAAAACATACTGTCAAAATTATCCTTTCAATAGTAGCTATAGTTAAATAAAATCAAATTTTAGGAAAGGATTAGCAGACAATAGTTCGTGTTTTAAGTGGGATAAACAAGCATTCAAATAGAATTAGAAATAGACAAGGAAAATGTATAATTAAAAGAAAGAACATGGGAATTAGAGAGACAATTAACGAAAAATTATTATACAGAATACTAACAATAGAACAATAAAATAACAGAGCCGAATTCACAGTTTATATAATAGAAAACAACATGGTGGCTAAATGGATTGAGCTACAATGGATTTAGACAGAATGTTAAATACAGACCCCTAACAGTGACTCATGTATAAATGACCTTCAGTGAATGACACATTAATTATACTATGTTAAAATACACAGGGTGTTTGGCCTCATGAACCTATTTTGAGGTATTTGAGGCCACCTACTGGACATGAAGGATACAAAAGCTTCCCAAGGATACAACCTACAAAACTTAAAGGTCAAGTAATGGATCTTCTCAGCTCTCTCTTACAGGCACACAAAAAACATCTTACGTAGTTTCAACTTTTCAAAAGTGAGAATTTGCCATTTTTAATGATATCTCAGAAATAAATCCTTTCCATCATACACAATTAAGGGTAATCTCAATAATCCTTAATACACTAAAGATAAAATGATAAACCACCTGTGATTGGTTCAGAAAAATATTCTTTTGCCACAACCCTACAATTTAATTCACATTTTCAATTTTAAAAATAACGTTTGTATGTGCGTTATAAGCTTCGGGATTTCTTTTCCTACTGTATTGATCCCCCAGGGTGTAATTTGTCGTTTACACTGAACATGCACTAACGGAGAGCTACCAGACAAACTTTAGGATTTGGTCTGCACCGGGTTTTGGACACCAGTTCCAAACCCAAGTCCCTACGGACTAAGCTACTGCCCGTCATTTTATAAATTTCAATAAGACATTTGATAACTGTTCTCAATAAATCACATCAAATAGTAAAGGACAAGGACAATAAGAGATGGACTTGTGTGACGAGCGTCACTGAGTTTATTTCCGCATCGAACATTTCACCCCAACACTCCATCCACAGATGAGAAACTGGGCTTACAGTTCACGCCTCACATCTGTAACAGTTCGGGGCACAGACTTGTCAAGCTAACCTGAACAAACTTTATGCCCTCTAAATATAATGCTCTTATGAACAGCAAACAGAATTCATGACGTGTGGGTGCATTTCCTCTACATTTTGGAACAAGGCTCAGGAAGTGCCAAAATAAGCTTACTGTACTGAAAATTGAATCAGAAGAATTTTACAGCACAGTAGTTTTGTAAAATTTTATTTGGAGAAATCTGTACATGGAGGTTTCGGCCTTCAGTGTTCACAAATATAAGCAGAATGGGGACACAGACGAGTAGTTCACTGAAGATCAAGACAAGTGCTATCCATTACTCAAAGCTGGACAGGAAGGTCAGTACAATCTGCTTCAGCTTGGCATCTGATGTCTCTGAGATCATGCCGTCAGCCCTGTAACAGACAAACAGGACAAGTCAATTCAACACATCCGACCCAACAGTGAACAACACTCAAAGTTATCAACAACAGTCTGATAATGCTGCGACTAACAAGTCTGATAATGCTGCGACTAACAAGTCTGATAATGCTGCGACTAACAAGTCTGTCTCACCTGATTGCGGCAAGCAGGTCCTGGTGCTGGCTGAGGACGTGCTGCAGGAAAGCCTTCTCGAACTTTGTGATCTTGCTGGGCTCCATCTTGTCCAAGTGACCCCTGACACCGGCATAGATGACTGTTACTTGCTCTTCAATGGCCATGGGACCTGGAGGATACACGGGACCAAGGATAAGTTTTTAAATTTCAAGAATATACTAGTTTAGCATTTAGTAGTTTATGTAAGTGGAAGAACTGAACACTTACAGTACTGCCCCTGCTTGAGCAGTTCCGTGAGCCTGACGCCCCTGTTAAGGAGCTGCTGGGTGGCAGCGTCAAGGTCAGAGCCGAACTGGGCGAAGGCAGCGACCTCACGGTACTGGGCCAGCTCCAGCTTCATGGTACCAGCCACCTAAGAGGGTAGTTATTACAGTAATTACACTGCTGGTGATTGAAGCCTCTGTTGAATGAGCGCAGGATTTATTTTCATTTAAAAACAAGAATAACGGTTTCCCCCGTCATTACCTGCTTCATGGCCTTGGTCTGGGCAGCAGAGCCTACTCTGGACACAGACAGACCCACGTTGATGGCTGGGCGGATACCCTTGTAGAACAGCTCAGTCTCCAAGAAGATCTACATCAAACAGATGAAGGCACTCAATGTAATTTTTTTTTAATTATTATTAGCATTCCTCACCATCAAAAATATGAACACTGAAGACAAACCTGTCCGTCTGTGATGGAGATGACATTGGTTGGGATGTAAGCAGACACATCACCAGCCTGGGTCTCGATGACGGGCAGGGCAGTGAGGGAGCCGCCTCCGAAGTTGTCATTCATCTTGGCAGCTCTCTCCAGCAGACGGGAGTGCAGGTAGAACACATCACCGGGGTAAGCCTCACGGCCGGGGGGACGACGCAGCAGAAGGGACATCTGGCGGTAGGCAACAGCCTGAGAGAAGGAGAGGAGAAGACTTTATTTAACGAATATGCAAGAAAAAAAAATGGCACAAAGAAAAACTCACTCAGTTATCTAATAATCAATGTTTGATAACATTTTCCATTGTTCCTTTATAGCTGCAATCAGGCTCCGTTACCTGCTTGGACAGATCGTCATAGATGATCAGGGCGTGCTTGCCGTTGTCTCTGAAGTACTCTCCCATGGAGCAGCCAGAGTATGGGGCCAGGTACTGCAGAGGAGCAGCATCGGAGGCGGTAGCAGAGACCACAATGGTGTACTTCATGGCATCAGCATCAGTCAGCCTCTTCACCAGCTGAGCCACAGTGGACCTCTTCTGTCCAATGGCGACGTAGATACAGTACAGCTTCTTCTTCTCCTCAGTTCCCTCATTGAAGCGCTTCTGGTTGATGATTGTGTCGATAGCAATGGCGGTTTTTCTGGACAGGGAAGAAAGCTTAGTCAATAAAGCATACTTACTTTTAAACCGACTCTTTAAAGAGTCTGATCCCTTACTCCTTTGATGAAAATTTTGATATTAAGATATCTACCCGGTCTGCCTGTCACCGATGATCAGCTCACGCTGGCCTCTGCCAATGGGCACCAGGCTGTCCACAGCCTTGATCCCAGTCTGCATAGGCTCCCTCACAGAGATACGGGGGATGATACCAGGGGCCTTAAGACCTACACGTCTACGGGTGCTGGCTCCAAGGGGACCCTGAAAGAAAAAAAAACCCCATTTCAATTAGTTTAAGGTAAAGAACCATAGATGATATGAATACAGCATCTTAGTCATACTGTGAAACTCGGACATTTTACTTTAATGTTGATTAACATATTAGGCTTTTATTGGCAATATGGTACAGGATTTCCAGTCAAATCAGAGGACTTATTTGGAAACAAGATGCCAGTTATACAACTTTTAAGTCAAAGCTTTCAGCCTTTAGTTAAATCCTGCCATTCATTTGGATAATGAACTCACTAGATGAACTACATCGTTGGTGTACTTGAAACAAGAAAAGTGAGTTTTCTACCAAAACAAGGGATAGTAGCTAAATTGACCTTTCCATCAATGGCATTTCCCAGAGCGTCCACCACACGGCCGAGCAGCTCCTCGCCAACAGGGACATCCACGATAGCACCAGTCCTCTTCACAATGTCACCCTCCTTGATCAGCTTGTCATTACCGAACACCACAACACCAACGTTGTCAGGCTCCAAGTTCAGAGACATGCCCTGGAGGGGAGGGAGGGGAATTATTATATTGAAATAATGTGCAATAAAAGAAGTTTTAATAAATGTCAACCGCAATGATTTCAGAGCATTACCCTCTTCAGCTTAAAAGGTACACAATTGTTTTTATGTTTAATCAAATATCACGACTAAATTTTGTATGCACAGTTCTTAGATTTCTTACAACACATTTGTTTTAATATCAGTGTGTCTAAGAGTTCATTTGAAACATACTTTGAGTCCAGAGGAGAACTCCACCATCTCTTCTGCCTGGACATTCCTCAACCCGTACACTCTGGCAATACCGTCACCAATGGACAGCACGCGTCCGGTCTCCTCAAGGTCTGCAGCGGTGTCAGCTCCCATGATCTTCTCCTCCAGAATAGAGGACACCTCAGCTGTGCCTGTGAGAGAGGTCATGCAGGTTACTTTGAAGTTGTAGCAGAAGCTCAGAATGACATTTAGCAGGTTTATTTTCCATGGTCAAAATTAGGGCGAGGAAATTAACAAAAGTCAATGAAAATATAAAACTGGATTGACGTTGCAGGCCATCTTTAAGGTGATCTTTAATTAATTATAATTTCAGATGCATACACCAACTACAAAAGGTAAGCCAATTTCAATAAAATAAATAGTATGAGCAAAACATTCACCATCATCTTAGGGTAATTACATTTTTTTTTTAAAGGTCAAATTACAATATCTAAACAAAATGAT
Organism: Symphodus melops; assembly: GCF_947650265.1. NCBI lineage: Eukaryota > Metazoa > Chordata > Actinopteri > Labriformes > Labridae > Symphodus > Symphodus melops. Next base: position 49,721,579 of record NC_136691.1, read on the forward strand.
CAACTTTGATCTTGTCACTGCTATTCTCCACGATGAAAAAGAGTTTCAGATGAGAGAGTGGCTTCTATTCGCCGTTTACATACATTTAGCCGACAGGCAATATATTAGAAGTCCTCCCAGTGTATGTAATCAATGCTGGTAAACTTTACCTGCACAGATCTGACTAAAGTTTAAAATCGCTCCGCTATTAATTTGAATGAACACAAATTCATCAATGACCTTCGTCAACCAGCCTTGGCGCTTGTCCAGACAGTTTAAAGTATCTGTCGTGTTGTTCTCACCTGTCTTCTGCAGCCATGGTCTGTGTGTGTGGAGGTGGTTGACCCCAACGCAGGCGGCCGGTACAGCCCTGGACACCTGTATTTTAAAGATAGACAAGTTAGATTTGACGTTAAATGCAAAAACGAGTTCACTCACTGAATCTTGCAGCGACCATTTAAAACGCTCAAATGTCTAGATTAAACCAGTGTGACGCTGTTGCAGCGCTGTCAGACTTCCTGACCTTCAAAGCGTGGCTGAATGAGCCGCTAGCATTAGCTCGAGTGCTAACTTCAGCGCTGCTAGCTCAGGGGCCGAGAAACGTCACAAGGGCAACCTCAACACATACATATAACCTTTACAATAATATACCATAAACACACGGACGCACAAAGGATGATTATTTAACGTTTGTCGATGCATTTATAAATCGATGACGACTTAGCTAGCGGCCTGCAGAGTTAACATTACCCTTCACGCCCACAACGTTCTCAAAGCTTCAAAAAATACAAGCTACAACATCCTTTTCTTATTCAGTCTGTTTTATTTAAATACTTACGAATCCAGCCCTCCTGGGCAGGGTTCTGGCCAAGGCTGCTGCAACTCTTACGGATAACATTTTTCTTGGGTTGCTAATGACCTGTCCTCCACCACTGTCGTCCTGCGCTCAGACAGAAAGTAATGGCTGAATGAACTCTTCTTCTATTTATCTCGACTGGTTGGCACATCTCGTTTCCTTACTGCCCCACGCTGCCCCCTGTCGGCGTGGAGATGTTGTCTGACAGGAACAAAAAGTACGTGAAAGTTTTTTTTTTTTTTTAAATTACAGGACTAACTTTTTCCGCTGTTTTTGTTTCTGATGCTTTGAGCTTGTTTTTTTTTTTTAAATACAAAATTTGCAGATTTTGTGTATGAGTAAGAATTTCACAGATTAAAAGTTCAGGTTTTCGTCAGGGGTCCCCAAACTTTTTTTTCCTTAAGGACCACATATCTTGGTCTTTCTCTGATGAGGGGCCAGGGTCTGTGTCGGGCAGTATCTGGCCTCCGGCCGTAGTTTGGGGACCACTGTGTTTGTCAATTACATAGGCTATTTGATTACTATTCGTTGATGTAGCCTATTTGCTGGTTTATTTTCTGTATAGGAGCTGGAGTGGAGGAGTATAGAGAACAACAGTGTACTGTTGAATTCTTTTTTTGTGTAAGGATACGGATGTAAGGATGTGGAAAAAAATGATGGTCTATTAGTATAACGGACCGAGAAAATGTACAAAAAGCAGCCTTTTCACCATACAATATGATGGTTCAGGGTTTGTATTTCTTTAAATAAAAATGAAAAGCTTATTTTTTATGGTGTCAGAGAGTGATTATCTCTTTGCAAGGACAATAGTGGTTTTACCAAATAAAGCTAAGTGATATTGAATATGACAAAAAATGTTCCTTTGAGCAAAAGTTAATGAGTTATTTGTAATATTTTAAAAACAGTGTTATATTAAATATAGATTTTGCCAAAATGTCATCACCTCTATCTATCTATCTATCTATCTATCTATCTATCTATCTATCTATCTATCTATCTATCTATCTATCTTATTGATAACAATTGAATATGAAGTTTTGCAAAAAAAATTCAGAAAAATGTTTAGCTTGCAGATTGAGCAGCCTAATGGTAGATATAGTTTTTTAAATCAATGCAAACACTTTTTTATTTTTTATTTGATGTAGGTCTATTTAGGTATTGCATTTAAATGGATTTGATTTATGCTTATGTATCTAATTTGGACACTAGGTGGTGATAATTGATCTTTTAGGTTAATTGGTCGGGTGGTATGGTTGAGTGTTTATGTCAAAGGTGAACAGGAAATACTCAATGTATTTAAGATAACTTAACAAAAGAACAACACCAACAACAACAAAAAACAACAGTATAATCTCGGCAATGACAACTCACCAAATCATTTTCACGGTTTGTCTCTGTTTCTGTTACAACAAACTGGAATTTCACAAAGTTATTTAATAGTGGACATTTCTTTATTTTTTAAGTGTCAAGTACTTTCCAAACACCTATGCACGTGACTTACCACAATTTGGACATCAGCTATTCATTACAACAGGGGTCTCTAATAAGAGACAGATTAAAAAAATATGGATAAACTTGAACAGTCATCTGATTTATGCATGGCTTTGTTCAGACTGCCGCCGAAATCTGATTTTTCCCCCAAATTCAATCAGAATCCGATCTAACTGACTGACTGTCCACATTGCAAGTGACCAGATCCGGTTTGCCTGTGATGACGTGGTCTGATCCACATTGATTATTGAGCAATTGAATGACAGAGAAGTGTGATTATTTCTGATGCAAACAATCTTGTTCACCAGTCTGTCTGAGGCTTGTTTTACTACATTTGTTTTAATTCTTGCTTTTTTCTTTCACTGACCAAAGATAACTTCCGGCCTGTCAGATCTGTACCATTATTATTTTTCGATGGTGTCACGTTGAGAGGGACACAGAAGACACATTGAAGTGACCGAGACAATCAGATTGAGTCTGATCTGTAGGAATCAGATTTAAAAACCACCTCTGTATATGGTTTGAATCAGATTTGGAAAAAAATCTGATCTCAAGTCTTTTTGTGTTCAGACTGGCAAAAAAAATAAAACCACACCCAATCTGGATGTGCTAAAAATCAGATTTGGAAATGCAGTATGAACAAGGCCATAGTGTTTTTAGCCGAGGCTAGTTTATGACACTTTTCCCTAGTAGGGCTTTTAGTTAAGAATAACAATACCGATTAGTATTATTAAAAATAATTATAGTCGCCAAAAAAATAATAAAAAATTATTTAAAAAAAAGTTAAAATAATAATACAGATTAACATTGGTAAAATTGGAAAAAGGTTGTAAGACCCCTGTCACTACAATCTCATTTATATGAAGTTCAACTATCAAAACTATATTGTTTAACCTGGAAAAAGATAGTGAAGCGGCGAAACAGCGCCCCCTACAGCTCCGAACAACACATGACACGTCTGCTTTTGTCAACGAGCGAGGAGGCAGACGGTCGTTTGGTTTGGTTCGCCTCCGTGGTGCTAACCAGCCGCCTGAATGTAGATCCGCTCTATCTCTCCGAATAACCCAGCGGAATCATAAGATAAAGGATCCCAGGATGGTCTTAGTGCATGTCGGATATCTGGTTCTTCCTGTATTCGGCTCAGTAAGAAACAGAGGTACGGTATTAAATATTCGTGTTGCCCTGTTTATCTTAATATTCACTGCAGCTGTTTGGCTAGCTAGCTCGAGCTCTGCCCGTTGGGTTAGCTCACGTTAGCTAGCTTCAAATTAACGGTCAAATTACGATAAAAAATATATATAAATAAATACCGGCAAAATGATGATACTTGTATTTGTGTTAACTGCGGACACTTTTTTCTTAAACACGACTAGATATATATGATGTGACGGGTGTAATAATTACGGCGATTCGATGACAAAACACCGCCGCTTCAGATAAGCTAACTGGCTTCTCGGCTAAGGCTAAATCCTGGCAGGGAAACATTTTCCACAAAGGATTCCTCATGACATGCACAGGGCGTGCTGTGTAAAAAAATATCTCACGTCCATTTTTTTTTTTTTTTTTTTTACAAATTCATCATTAACATTATCGTGAGCATTAATCACGATAATTTAGTCTGTCGTAAATGCTATCCATGCGATTTTGAATTTCGCAATATATATATATATATATATACATATGTATAGAACGCATTATGGTTTCTCCTCAGTGCGCTTTCGTGTGTTTGCACTGTAAAAAAAATACCGCAAAATAGACGTAGCCTTTCCAGCCAGTCAGCTTATCTGTGCCTGGATGATGTCATTTGAAGATCACCTTCTTCTGCTCGCTCTCACCGTGATTTCGCTGATCATTATCCGTGTAAATTGAACTTAATCGATGCATAAGCAATTGACCGGAGAGCGTCTACTTCCAAGCCATCAATGTATCACTCGCCTTTTTTCTATTATTATTTGCTAATGGGCAATTCAGCAGCTGTTTTGTTTGAAGCTGCCGAATTGCAAAAAAAATAAAAAAGACCAGAGTATGCGGTCATAGTTTAAGAATAATAAAGCTACAGTGTAAAATTAATTTCATAACAGTGGCGTCAGTGATTTCATTGTGCTTTTATTTCTGTTCTTATTTCCCTGTTTCATAGTATGGAGGCTGGCTCTACATTCTGCATTTATCAGATCTTTGTCGTCCCCCCCATTGTGTAGCTAATGATCATCTGCTGCTGTGTGGTGTGGCGTGGCCTCTGCCTGTTCTCTGCATTTAGCTGTATTGTGAATCCCTTCTTCATTTCCTCTTTCCATCAGAAGACGACATTGGTATTAAAATGCACACCACCCCCTCCCTCTCTCCCAAGATGTTTTCAGCCGTAGACTTTCCATGTGAAGCAGACTAAAACAATAGCTAACACCTAGTACAGAGCACCTTTTTTTTGTCTTTTTTTCTGTCAAACTGCTGTAGCACTGAGTGAACATTTTAGCTCTTTTTTTGTAGATTATCAGTTGAATGTCATTGTGTACCTCCCATCCAGTCTTGATAGACAACATGCTGTAAATTCCTGTAAAGTGGATACATTTTGCATGATCTTAAATACTGCACTGCATTGTTGAACACCAGAATTCGGCTCATCTTCCTTCTCTTCACACAAGGTGCAATGTACATTATTAAAGTGACCAATTGGACAAAAATATAAATAAAAGCATGCAAATTGGAATTGTATGCATCCCATTCTTTTAAAGTTAAAGTCAGCCTTTCGGCAAATACTGTCATGTGATCACTTGAGGTGACTAAAGGTACACTGCACCTGTACACAACAACCTGCCATAACTGTCTCCATTTTTGTGTAATCCTTTTGTTCCCCTATGCAAATTTCAAGCTTCGAATCACACTGAATTGTGAGGGCTGTTTGACTCTCACAGAGCAAATGAACCTCTAAACATTTTAATCAAGCAAAACATGCTCACTGGTGGTTCATCACTTCCCAATTTCCCCACTAACATGAGGCCAAAATGCTATCCATTTCACAGGGATGCCTATTTTCCTGCACTGCTAAAGAGATCCTCTATTAGTAATAACGTCTTTATGTTTGGTTGTGGTCTCTCTTTACCTTTTGTTCTGGTAATAGTACTTTCAAATGCATGGTCACATTTATGATTCATAATTTTTGGTTTTTGTTTTTCTACATTGACTAGTGAAAATCCAATGTAATCTTTCTGTAGTAAAGATGTACCCTGCTGTACTTGAATCATGTGCTGTAGCAAACACGTCTGCTCATTGGATGCCGCTTTTGTTCTTTTTAACCCTATATGGAGCATGGTGGGCCTTGCCTTCAGTCTATGTTGTTTATTTTTGTTGCATGGATTTATACTATTATTACAAACAAACAAGAAAGAAAAAAAAATTACCACAAATTCCACATTTACTAATATTTTTCAATAAAGAATATAGTGTTTTTCCTAACCTTCAGTGTGCTTCTTGCTGATTTCCATTTATTGTCCTCCCTCTCCCTTGTCCCTACCTGCCCCCCTCCCCCTCCCCTCCCTCCACCCCCTCACCCACCTCCTCTCCCGCTATGACAAAGATAGACAGTTTCCACGCTTCCTCCATCACAGGGTCTGAATGAGTCTATCTGCTGTCATTCATGGTGATCGTTTTTCACTGAGATGCTTGCAAACGCAGTGTGCTCCTTACCGACAGTCTAGACTTTGGCTTGAGCCTTTGACCAATGCCAACAAGGTCATTTCTTGTCTGCCCAGCTTCACCTATGACTTGTCAAGCTGAAAATATTGCCTGAGAATCATACATTTAATCTTGCCTGGGTTTGTTTTAATGCCACACTGCGTTTTGCAAGCTTACTCCGAGTAAATGCAATGTAGACTTTGCCTATTTCCTTATAATGAAAAGATAATTGACTGTTTATACAAAAGTCCTCGTGTTTTAAAATATAGAAACAAATTAAACTTGAACCTCTTACTGGAGTTTTCATCTTTAAAAAATGCACAATTTTAACCTGTAAACTGCTAGCTTTCTGTAATATTCACTGCTTCGGTCACAGTACATTGAATCCTGCTCCACTGCAGGCCTGCTATGGTTTCCACTTGCTAAGTTTTCTTATGCAGTTTCTACGCAAAGTAACATTTTTTTACTAAAAATGTCCAGCTGGTAGTTTAACAAGAGTCTTTTTAAGCTTAAGCACAACATTAAAACCATATTGTGCCATAGCACAAGTTTGCCTGTCTTTTTCTCTCCATTGAGTCTTCACAGCAGTCTGTCCGCTTCAGTCGCCAAATAGCTGTGGTTGGAGAAAGAGAAAAAAACATTCAAGCTATTTCCTCTTAACACAGGAGGGGGAAGAAAACAAGTAAAACTGCAGAGTATGTGTAAGGCACAAAGATAAAGTATCAGTAGCGAAGCGTAGAAGTCTGAATTTATTGACTGGTTTCATTTTTAAGAAGGAATTGTTCTTAGCAGTAACATAAGAGACTTGGCACCTAAACCGATGATCTTGTATCCAACAGACAGTACTAAAGGTTTTACTGCGAGTGCACTGACCCTCTGTCAGCTGCAGAATTTACAAGAAGTGAGCAGCCTTGAAGACCATGTATTGGTAGATTTCATCGGTTCTGATCCAGTTCGCTTGTGAATCAGAAGACCAGGAGTCGATCCAGAGGTCGGAAACGCAGTTACAGAATTCAAAGCTCACGTTCTGTGCGCAGGTCCAAAAAATGGTCGCCATGTTCATGGTACTTGTGGTAACCATCATTTTCCCACCCCCCACTGAAGTATTTTTCACCCTAGGTAAGAGGTAGGGCTTCATTAACATGCTTTATCAAACACACAGTGACACCACATTTCACCCACAATTAATTCCAGCTAATCTTTCCCCTCAGGTGCCTGACTTCTCCTCCTTATCCTCCACAGGATCCCATTTCAACCGGCAACAGCAACAGCAGCAGCAGCAGCAGCAGCACAGCAGCCATGCTACCTCTTGCCGGCACTTCCAGTTAGGTCCTCAGGCTCCTCTGCCCATGGACTTCCCCATGCCCCACCCAGGGCAGCCACAGTCAGGCATTAACCCCCACCTTGCCCCTCCAGGCCACCAGCATGGCCCTCCACTCCACCCTCCCCTCAACACCCTGCCTGCCCCCCAGTTCCAGGACATCCCTGCCCCCCCCTTCCTACCTCAGGCATTACACCAGCAATACCTCCTCCAGCAGCAGATCCTCGAGGCCCAGCACCGACACATCCTGCCACCCTCCAGGTATCCACAGAGACACCCAGTTGACCTCATTGTAGAAGTAGAACTTTGTGGCCTATTGGCCTTTTCAATGTGTCATCACTTTTTTGATACATGTTAGTATTTTTTCCATTAAGGTTTTCAAATGTGAGGTTTTTTTTTTATCAGACGCACCCCAGAGAGAGTTCCTCACCAGCCCCACAGACTGCGACCCGGGTATGAGTTTGCCCCCCCTCTTCATGTCCCTCCTCAGCCTGTGGTGCAGCAGCCCCGATACCTGGCTGAGGGTACAGACTGGTGAGCAGTTTATATAAAGAGTAATCTAGTGGCCAGTGCCACTGATGATCTCGTCTCAATACTTTACTTTAAAACTCTGTCGTCAGAGTGATGTAGTTTCAGAGTTCATGCCAACAGGTCTTCTTAATTGATAAGAAATAATCCACTGCTTAATTCAAATGACTATTTAATTTAGAATAGAGAGGGTTTCTTTAAATTAACTCGGTTAAGGACCAAGTTGAAGAAACACCCAAAGCAAATCAGCTCTTATTAGATACATACATTTGAAATCTCTGCATGCATCCCTCTGAATCAAAAATCAAAATCGGAGTGAGGAATAGATAAAAGGGGTTTAAAGACAGCCCGAGGCTCAACAAAACTCTTTTGTCGACAGTGAAGTGAATAAGTCAAAAACGTTCAGTGAAGTGAATGTTCCAGAAACACCTTCACATTTTCAGACGGGGAGAAGTAAGAGTTTGATTTCCACTCACACCAGTTCAAGATGTTTCAAGATCATTGCGCTTTTTGTTGTGCTGGGAAGAAACAAAGGAAGATGAGGTGAAGAGAAAATTAACCAGTGTAGTCAACACTTAACACTCAATAAAAAAGAAGGACTGCTTAATGCAATATAAAAAAAATACCACCAACAGAACATTCTCTCAGAGAAATCTAAATTACGTTTGATTGATTTAAGCTATGTATCACCAGCATTTATCTGTAAATATAGTCTTACTACTCCAATAGTGATGCCATGTAGCCAACTGTTTCAACCATTTATTCCTTTGGTTTTTAACCATCTGTTTCAAGCCTAGACGATAGCTGATGAAGAGACCTTTATAGAAACCATGCATACATGTTATCCCCTATTTAACTTATAGATCTTTCTTAAATATCCACCTGTACCAGTTAGCTGCTTGGTCTCCTTTCTTACTCTGCCCCTCTTAACTCGTGGTTTTATAACTGACTCAGTACACGGGTTGTCAAAAATCAATTTGCCATGAACACAATGAAATGATGTCTTCTGTGCCACTGACTGATGCCGTTTGTTTGTGATCAGGGATCTGAGTGTAGATGCTGGGCTGCCTCCCCACCAGTATCACATCCATCCGCTGCCGCAGCACTATCAGCACTACTTGACCTCTCCTAGGATGCATCACTTCCCTAGAAACAATGCCTCAACACAAGTGGTGAGCGTCCTCTTGCCTCAGTACAATCAATCATGTCCGTCTGGATGAACTCTCTGCAGTCCCCCAGAAACTGTTGGATGACCAGTAACTTTTTTTCTGATTACCGCTGCAGAGCTGACTCGGGCTTGTTTTTTTCCCCTCTCTCATCTCCCAGGTTGTCCATGAGATCAGAAACTACCCATATCCCCAGCTGCACTTGCTTGCTCTGCAGAGTCTCAACCCATCGCGTCACGCGTCTGCTGTTCGAGAGAGCTACGAGGTTCGTCTCTTGCTCTCTCGCTCTCTCTCTCTCTCTCTCTCTCTCTCTCTCAAGCACTCACACTACAGTCTAAACTAATTTATCTTTGTTGTCTCTGTAACCAATGCTCTGGACAAGCATGAGTGTGTAACTGATTTTCTTATTTCCAATTACTGCGGATTCCAGATGCCTCAAATGGTCAGACTGCCTTTAATCTTATTTGTTTTCATCTGAACAAGATCCAATAGATTTTTGAGAGGCTCTTTCCTGTTCTTTGAAGCACCAATTATTTTATTTGATCAAAGACCTCCATTCTTATGTCAATCTGAATATTTTATGGAAAGATTTTAATGTTTTGTTTTTCTCAGCAGGAACAAACAGAATTGCTTTCTTTAAGACTTCAACCTGATAGAATTAAGACATACATGTATGTTGTTAACATGCTAGGAGCTTCTGCAGCTGGAGGATAGACTTGGCAGTGTAAACCGTGGAGCTGTTCAAACAACCATAGAGAGATTCACTTTCCCCCACAAGTACAAAAAGGTAAAAGTCCCTTTTTTTTTTTTTTTTTTTTTTTTTTAAACTTGCTGGTAGATGAAAAACATGTGTGCAGCTAACATTGTTCAGTGTGTATCAACAATATGTGGTGAGATAACCAAAATACAAAAAATGATTATTAGCTATAACTCAGTTTCTCTCTCTGAATTTGTGCCAATCAATGTTAAACTAGCTGATATCTAGCTTCATCTGACTGCATCAGATTATATATAAATGTTTCCATATTTATTGTGATAAAGTCTGATTTAAAAAAAATAATAATTTTTTTAGGTGTTTTAATTGATTGCTCACAGTGCAATAGTGATGAAATTGCCCTTTAATTGCTATGCTCTTCTTGTGAGCTGATTTTTTTGTTGTTGTTGTTGTTGGGTATGGTGCAGAGACATTGGGCGAGAAATGAATAGTGAGAGGGAGAATTGGAAGAGGGGGAGCATCAGGTAGAAAGGATCATAGAGTGAAGTCGAAAGTGGACGACGGTCAAGACTCTTGCAGAAGTTCAAAGGTCAAACTAATTTCCATTCGCAGATTAGTGAGACAGGTCTGCAGTGTGCACACATCGAGGCTGGGGATGACTCATGCAGCTGTCTGCAGATATGTACGAGGAATGAATTTTAAAAATCCGTCTCCACTGAATGTGACCCAAATACTCTGCAAACAGTGTCAGATCATTTTCTACATTCTGAGTGAGAAGAGGTAATTGAGTCTTTTCCATCTGTAGTCTGTTTTTTTTTTTTTTTTCTTTCTGGGAAGCATGTGGAGGTGACTCTTTCCTTCTAGTCTTGGCTTGCTCAGAGACACCGGTAGCATAAACATAACAGTTCCCAACATGTCGCTGCACCAGCATAATTTAAGAATGCTTTAATAATAAATGCCTGTTTGCCTTTTCTCTGTGCAGAGAATACCCCAGGACCTAAAGATGTGTCTGGATGATGAGGAGCTGGACACAGATGAGAAGTGCACCATTTGTCTGTCAATGCTGGAGGATGGAGAGGACGTCAGGTACGACAATACGCTCTGATTTTGTGTTTTTCAAATGGAAAAATGCTGTTTATGCAGGTGTGTGAGTCTGTCTGCGGGCAGTTTGTTGTTGGAGGAGTGTAGCTTTTACTCCAGACTGAATTATCTGACATTATTGAATGTACTGCTTTGAAATAGAGAGCAGAAATACTAAACTGCCTTCTAAACAGGAGGCGTCAAATCTAATTTCCTCGAGCTCTGTTAGAAAGTTGACATTTGTAGTTTTGAGTGACTGTCTAATGGACTTCCTTTCAATATTTTAAAGAATCTTAAGACACATTTGAGAACCCTGCTCATCTCCTGACGTACATGTAGCTCCTTCATTGGATATTTAAAGGAAATCAAAAGTAAAACCAAACCTAAAGCCTCCTCTGCACTTTATGTTAAGAGCCAGTTGTCATGATTCTGAATGGTAAACATTCTACTGTAGAGCACTCTACTGTAGATGCTCACACTGCTTAAAGTCATATAAGAGTTATCGTAAAACATTCAGTTGTTATACAACTGAACTATTAAGATTTCTACAGAGCTCCTACATCCAATTCCATCTGACCTCTGCAGTTCATTGGATTTAAGACAGTGTTGTGACCATCCTGTTGTCTTCAGGTTGTTTGTTAAGAGCCAGCTGAGGTCTTTGGTATTCCCAGACAGATATCCTCAAGTGTCTTCATTTATATGTATTTATTCCCTTTACCATTCTACTGAGGGGATACTCAGTCAGAGCTGGTTTTGTTGTTGTTGCTGCCGTGTATATTCAAAGCTCCAGCTATATAACAAAAAAAGAATCCAGCATTCCAATAAACTTCATGCTGTGTTTCCAGTGTTGTGATCTGTTGAACTGGCCAAGTGACAGAGCAAGTTATTGTACTCAGTGGAAATAGAAAAGAGAGCGCGAGAAAAAGAAACATTTCATTGAAGAGATTCAATGATTTTGGTTGGAAATTGCTCATTGTTGACATGTCAGGTTTGATAGAAAGTCACAAGATGAAAGTTAAATAAGAGAACTTTGTTTCTGCTCCTTGATCCTCTTGAACACACTGAAGGTTTTTATAACGTTTGCCGTCTTAGCAGCAATCTCAGTTTCCCCCAAAGTGAAAATCAATTGTGAGATTTAAAGAAAACTTGAATGACAACAAGTAACTTGAGACACATTCTGATGTCGAGCGTGACTCACAGTCGGACTGTTCTAAACGCAATCTGTATTCAGGACATGACAGGATGCATAAATCACATGCACATGGAGGATTTAAAGAACTTAAACGAAGTGTAACCGAGCTGTTCGAACACTTTCTCAGGTTAATTTTTTAAAATACAAAGACAAGACTTTTCCTTCAGGATGAAACAATAAGGCCTAGAGATGAGAAGGGAAAAGACTGTCCATTAATGAAAACCTCACATTTCCCTCTTTATGCTGGTTTCCATGAACTAAATTAGGATCAGGCCAGCTGTTGTTATTTTTGGCATACGGTCTTCCCATGCATAAAAATACAACAACTGTATGTGAAGGGCCATTCCTTTGCCAAGTCTTTAAAACTCTCAGTCAGAGCTGAATGTCCTGAAAGTGGCCCTGCAGCCACCATCTTTATTTTACGACATCAATAATTCATAAGGAATCGTCTCATAAACACTGTAAAATAGTGAATAACCCTTCTACTCCCAGATATACTGTACAAGAAGCTGATTAACTGTGTGTCACACCGTCCTTTACAGATGTCACATCGTCCTTTCTTCTTTTTTTTAAATGAGCCTACATTGAAGCCTTCAACAGTAAACTGCATGAAGACATTTGAGACACCATACTAAGAACATCTCAGGTTTCCATCATAAAAGACAGAATCCTCAGCACAGTGTATAAAAATGCAAGATGAACTTGATTTAGTCAGTCATTTCAAATAGATTTTCACTCTTTCCAGTCAATTAAACTGGCATCTGTTGTCACTAATGGAGCCATCATTTCAAGCTTTATAAAAGGACATGTCCAACATTTAGAAATGGGCTTCACATACTCATCGACTTTTGTCTTGATTTGGTTTTGTACGAGAATAAAATCAGCCTTTCGATGCATTTAACGGCTGTAATCACAGCGCTTGTGATGAAGCTACCTCTGAATGGATCTTCCCCAGTTCAAGACAGTCTGCTGTAGAATTCAATGAACCTCTTCTTCTTGTGCTTTGTCACATGGAGTCACAAAGTTTAAAGGTTTTTCTGAATAATAGATGGGGTTTGGATTGTTCTGTACCCAGCCACCACTCTTTGCTGTGCAGCCTACATCTAAATTATTGAGGAGCAATGTTTTAGTTTCATCTTACATTTGAGCCAGTTAGTGATCGTTTTCATTGTGAGTAACGCTGTGAGGCCTGTTTTTAATAAGAGATGGACAAATCAATCATTTATCATCCTTGTGATGTTAAATAACGCTGCTTTAATGGTTTAAAGTGTCCAGGCGCTGACTTATTGGTATGTGTGCTATAAATAACCAGAGCCTTGTGTAACGACTGCTGCTCTGGTTCTGTTTAAGAACCTTACTGATGTGACGCAATCTCCCAAACTGCACGACTTCTTTGCCACTCTCCTCACTGAAGGGCTTTAACAGAATTAGAGCTGCTTGTTCTGACTGTTCTGTGGGAGTCAAAGCGAGGCCCCTGAACATACCTCCACATCTACGGTAATTACAATTCATAAAACGGAATCAGCTCACGCATCTCCATAATTCTAACAGAAAGGAATGTGTACGCACATATTCTAGCCTCTGGTGTTGTCTCTATTTTTGTTTTCCAAGGTGAAGCCAATGTGGGATTGCAAAAAAAAAAAATGCAGTTCCTTTTGTGTCCTCTTGAGGCTGGCTCCAAAAAACCTGGAAGTCCCTCACACACCCCGATATTAAAATGTTGGTTTGGACAGGAGAAATATTCATGTTAAAGCCTGTTCCAATGATTCTTGTCCTTTTATTAAATGACTTTATCGGCCCACACTGTACGGGGGGTTCATGGTTTTATAACTTGATTTGATGAAAGATACGAGTTGTTCCTAATGAGGGGCGTGACAGATCTGACTGCAGGCGACCACAGCATTTTGTCAGGAGGCTTAAGACCCGTCTCAGCTCTTTGCCTGCTGACCAGAAATTTGAGAGTCAACATTACCAATATGGCTACCACCGTGTGTAGGTTTCAAAACAGCCCTTCAGGAACCAATAGGTGACATCACTATATCCACTATTATTTAAAGTCTGTATAGCCAGTCATCAATCTCATCAGGACAGACGAGTGTCCAGTAACTGAGATCCAAATAAATAACTCAAAAGTAACTTTCAACACGGGAGTTTCGGTTGGCTGAAGATTGAAAGAGCTTTGTGTTTTGTGCAAGCATGTTACCTTTGATGGAACTAAATGATTTTTTAGCACATTTAAAACAATCTTGGTTGACCAGAGCGCTGTACAAGCAAAAACAAGCACACTATAAAAACAATAAAAGTGAAACATAATAAAAATACAATCAATAGGAGGGCGAATAAAAATGTCAAGATCAAAATGTCAAGCTCAGCTTGTATTGAAAGCCAGAGGACAGAGGAGGGTTTGAAGCAGTGATTTACAGTAGTCAATGGTTGGAGCACTTCTGATATTTACAGAGAGACTCTTCCATAGAGTGGACTCTTCATTAAAGGAAAAGAACTATAAATGCAGGTTTTAAATGCACCTTTTTTCCCCACAGTCTTTAGTGTTTAAGATTTTGAGGTGTAAAAATTTTATTTCATGTCGTTTGTGGAGGAAAAGCTCCTCAACTTATAAACTAACAAGTCTTAAACTGTTTAAAACTTTTGACATGTTCTTGAAGTGTTGTGCTTAATTAATTTAAAATCCTGACTGTGTCTCTTCTGTGCCTGCAGGAGATTACCCTGCATGCACCTCTTCCACCAGGCATGCGTGGACCAGTGGCTGGCCACCAGCAGGAAGTGCCCCATCTGTAGAGTGGACATTGAGACCCAGCTGACTCCGGACAGTTGATAGCTCCTGTCCATTCGTGCAGCTTTGGATCTGGATCTTGTTCATCTCCCGTCGCCTCCCTCAGGGAGGGGGGGAAGCTCTGCCAAACCGCCCCTCTTCTCCTCTCTGCATCACTCTGCAAGCCTGCCTTCTGAGACAGCTGTGACGGAGGGATCAACAAAGCACACTCACCCGCAACACAACGAGGGGCGGGGGGTTGATGCATTGAAAGGTGGGCTGGACTGAAGGTTGGTTGAATGGTCTCATGGATGTAAAATGTAGGAGGAGCAGACATGTATGGACAGATGTGCCGAGGCTTCACATGATTCTGTCAGACTGTGTTTCCTGTGTACATTTCTCCATACAGCCACTGAGAGAGGACACTCTGACTGACTACCAACCTGTGTGTGCTGAATTAAGGCCATTTCTCTGCCACTATATCTAAACCCTCTCCCCCCGCAGGCCTGTGAAAAATCCTTTAAGCTGCACTCTGCCCAAGCCCTCAGCACATCTGTACAGAACAATTTAAAATGATTAGCATGAGGTTGTTTGGTGTGAACTCTTGTAGCTGAACGCTTGTTGTGTAATGGAGTATAGTACAGACAAAGTATTTACAGAGTAACAGTGTTGTGTAGCAAGCAAAAGCCTTTTGAGAAATATGTTTGTGAAAAATAATCCTACAGAGAGTTTGAGCACGGCTCTAACAGCGAGAATCTTCAGTGTGTTCAATCAATGAGGAAACAGCTTGCTGTGTTAAAAAAAAGCCAAAAATCCCTCTTTCTTGTCTAACATGGTTTTTGGATTAACAGTTAGTAGATGCCATCAGAGTTGATGCTAAACCCGCTAACTGCAGGCATGGCTTCCAGTGATCTGTGTAGTGTCGTAGTCGGGCCTCTATAATCTAGAGCAGAGGCCTCAGATGTGCATGCTGTATGGCAGGCTTGGGCTGTGTCGTTAATATTGTGGAGCAGTAGAAAACCGGAACTGTGTCTGTGCATGTGAACCGTATACTATGACTGATGATCCCACTCATTCATAGAGGAGGACAAGAATGCACCTAACACCCCCCCTCACACACACACACACACACCCCTTCCCGCACCCCTTCCCTACTCATCCAGAGTAGACCAAAGTTGCCCTTAGACACCGATCTCACATCGTTTCAGCATTTCTCTCCTGACACTTGAGGTGTCAAGGATTCAAAGAGCTGCCAGCAGATCCGTGTCTAACCGCAACTCCTTTTCATTGCCTCGCTCATGTCATGGCGAGATCATGACATGAGAGGCCGGCATGGGCTTGAGGATGCAGTGCCTGAGTCTTGCCATCAGAGTGACTAAAATCTGACATTTGTATGACCTTTTACCAGAACCTTATTGCCTATCGAACAAGCACATGTGATTTCTATACACAGTGAGTCGCCTCGGTTGTGTATCGGCTCCTTTTCATTTCGACCTAGGTTGTTGCTCCTGCTGTTTGATAAAAAACAAAAAAACTGTGTCTGGTGTTACAGGGAAAATACAAACTAGTTTGCCTGTGATATTTGCTAGAATGTGTATGATTGTCCCTCCCCACCCCCCCTTCCCTCATGGTAGTAGTGTATGGTATTGCTAGAACAACTGTGATACTTTCAGTGATAGAAGCCGTTTTCTCTTGATCATGCATGAACCATGTCGGCGTAGTTCACTTGAAGGAGGGTGAAAGGGAGATAAAGCCATCCATTTGAAAAATACCAAACAATTGTTCTTAACAGTAATTTTATTTCAATTGTCTTCTTTTCTGCCATTGTTTTCTTTTCCTTATTACTTGTCTTGTCTTTTCTTTTCTTTTTTTTTGCTCACATGCCAATTTGGACATGGTACTAATATGCCGAGTCCCTGTCCATTTTAACCATCGTGAAGAAAAAGCTGCAATGCTGCAAAAACATATTTATTGTTGTCCTAATGTAGCTTGTGTTTTGTAAATGCACTATGATATGGAGTTGCCTGATTTTTTGGTTTGGTGGTGTGGGTTCTTCTTGTCCTAGATTTTTGTGTTTCTATTCAGTTACACGTATTTTCATGCTTCCTTATGTATTATCGGAGGGTAACTTGACTGTTTGTGTTGCTTTTTTTTCCCCCTTTTTCTTTTATTTTTGTGTGTGAAACCTCCATCCAAAAAACGAAAGCTGGATGAAAAAGGAGGTTTGCTAGTTCACATAGAATGCTGTGATTAAAGATGCCTTAAGTATTTAACAATCATTATTTATAACTAACTGTAGCTAGCTAGCTATCGTGGTGGAATATTTAATGTCTCTATCTCATAACTTTGCAATTTAATCAATATATTTATTTAAAATAACACAAAATATTAAAAAAAGAATACCTCATTATGCATTGGTCGGTGGGGATGCTTCTGCATGCCGTCTGTGTTTTCTTTTCAAAGGAGAAAAAAAAGAAACTTGTCGAGAGTTTGACTTCTTTTTTGGGGGGTCGGGTGGGGGGGGGGGGCGGGGTGTTTCCTGACACACTTTCTAGCCAGCATGGTGCTGTTGATCTGGATTACATTCCATTCCTGTCACCTCTTTATTTGCGTTTGTGTTTCTCATAACATGCCTGCTTTGATTGAAAGCAGATTTAGGGGAGTAAAACCCCCACGTTGTCTTAGTATGGCTCCCTAATTAGCGTGCTTTTATTTTGAAATACTGCTTTGTGTCCCATAACCCGTCATATTTGATTTGTTCTTTATGTTATTATGACCATTTCATTATAGTCCATTATATCTGGATCTCAATTCAGTGCTTCTTCCTTTAATTTAGGAGCCACATAACAAGCGGTATTATTTGACCTTTTGTAACGCTTGCAATAGCTTGGCGTGGGAATTTGGGAAGTATCTAACATGCTAACTTGAGCCATTGGTCTTATTGAGCAAATATCTGGTGTACTGTGGTTATACAATATAGATAGCGTGTTTTACACCTGGGTATAATAAGCTAACTATGTTTTCGGTGTGCGTTTCTTCTTAATACTCTACTAATCCTGCGAATGAATATAACATGTATTGGATTGGAATGACGCTGGCTGGTCTTACTATTATTCGAGTTTCATTTCGCGCTCTCACTGGCCTTACCCCACATCCTCCACAGTGTACCCCATTTACTCCAGAGCGAACTGGACAGTAGCCATAGTATTAACTCAAGCTGATGAACCGGAATGAACAGTAGAACTTAAAGCACAAGCTTTTTAATGCATGTCCTTCTCAGGTTTTCCTATGTGTATGTGGGAGTAGCTCTGTAGACGTGTTTAATATGATGCTGTACCTTCTTGAATATTTCAGATGTTTCTTTGCTGCTGAAAAAATGTTGATTATTAACCTGCCAGTGAAAAAGGGATGTGGCCATCTTTGTACAACACACTGCTGTTTTGCTGTAACCGCGCAATGTTTTATGATCTTGAGTATTTTATAGAAAAGTAGAAGTATGTATCAATAATATGAAAGCAATAGCTAAATCATAATGAAGAATAACATGATCAGTGAATATTGTGGAAATCTTTAGATTCACTCTGGGTGGATTTTGTACTGTATTTATTACTAATGATGCAAAAAGTTGCATAGCTTAACCCAAACTGTTCTGTCTCTTTTTTATTTATTGTCTTGTATATGATCTTTTTGTATGTGTTTTTCAAATAAACTGCCTAAAATGCTGACAACGAATTTTCTGTGTTTTTCTGCGTTCTGTTCTCACCATCACTCATCGAACGATTTTTGGTAGAACTGTCAAAGTTTGAACAGCATTTAAAGTCTAACTTAAGCTTATTGGCAGATGTATGTTTTAGTGTTGGTGATTAAACCCAACAGAAAGCCAAAAATCATTTAAGAAGTAGAAACATTGGAGCGCTGATTAAGTTTATTTGGTAGAGCAGGTGATAGTCCCGACACCAAAGTCATCCTTAAAGATGAAAAGACGTAGAAACATCATCGCTCTAAGTATCTTGAGCACCGTCTTTAGAATCCAACAAAGAAATCCTCATCAAAAAATGTTTTAAAAAGTCTAACAAATGATTAAACTCATGATTCTTTTGCCAACATCTTCCATCTACATTTTATTTTTATAAATAACTCCTGAATAGGCTTCCTGCCGTTAACACCTCCAACATAAATTCTATAAAATCAGATTTTTCTGCATCATAATTCAGTGTCGAGATTATGTGTGAATTGTGGTTTGTGTATCAGAGTCTTCAGCAATATCATTAAATCTTCTTGACCAGCGGTTTTGTTCATTGCAGTTAAAAATCCACAGATATTTACCGGTATGTGGATTTTAAACATCAATACATCAATAACATACATAGTACACGAAATTGTTCCCTGTAAAAACAAATAAGACACCTTACTGCAAGCGGTTTCCTGACTCCACTCCACATAACACTGAAGAGTTTCTGCTATATGTTAGTTTTCTTGTCAAACTGTTTTATGGGCCAATTTATACTTATAAAATTCAACACTGACTTTCATTAGCAGGCCAGGATACTAAACTCGACGTGTCAGATGTCAATCAAACTGCAGCACTGAAATGTCACTGTCAATTAAACCTTACAAAGACACAAAATGTGCTTCCAAAACTGTGATGCTATTTTTTTCTCTGGGACAATTAGTTTGAATCCTCTGCAGCTCTGAGTGACTTTTACATTTCCCATGTGCATTGCATTGTGGGAGAAAAGTGTCTATCAAAACTACAGGGACAGACTTTCTTTTCAGTTTGAATACCGGCTGTTCTGAACACTTAATTCAGTCATATTTCCCATGTGAACAATGCCATACTTTTTCTTGCATATCACACTTGCATTTTAAATAGGATGATCGTTTTCTTCCTTCTGCAGGGGCGAAGTGTTTAGGACTGAGCAGAGTGTTTAATGATAGGAGCACTGGTCTGAAAATGCTAAACCTGGACCATCAAAAACTAATCGATGAACAAAGAATGAATCAATAAAGACTGGATATTTTATTATGTTGGATTCTTTGCTTTGGGTTCTGCATTTGAGTTTATTTAAAGATGGTAGAAAAATGGCTTTTTGTTTCGTTAGAAGAAGGTCAACCTCATCAGTTGGCACAAACTTACAAATGAAAACTGGTGAAAGATGCGTGGTACAATAAGACTTTAAGTGACACAAGTCTCCTTTCGAATGCATTAAAAATTCAAAAAGTTACCAAATGTCTTAAAGTGAATGCTCACCCACTCTTCGTTTCTCATGTCCTCCCTACTAATATCTGGGGTAGAGCACTCGCTGAATCTGGCCATCAGCCTTATGGGAGTCCAGCCACTTTCCACACTGGAAGATAGTTGTCACTGAGTTGGCGGTGTTGGTCACCTCCACACACTCTAAATACCACCCGCCATTTGAGCCTTTATTGTCGTGCTCCACTTTGACCCTCAGCAGCTCCCCGAGGTCCAGCATTTCCAGGACGAAGCGGTCGGTTTGGCCTCGTTCGAAAAGGTTACGGAACTTCTGACGCAGGTGGCGCTTGCCTGAGTCACCGTTGACGCCATAAACGGTGATGAAAACGTTGGCGTCTGTGCCGCCCCTTTTCACATCCCCGGTGATGACGATGATTTCGTACTTGACAGGGACGAGGTTGCGCACTTTGCTCGCGAAGCTCTCGACGGACTTGTAGCACTCAAATGTAAGGAACTGGTCTTTTTTGGCAGCCAGGGGGATTTGTGCGTCGCAGTGGAAGAAATACCTAAACATGAAGGATGGTTTGGATTTACATCAACTCAATCAATGGGACATTTTACATAATAAGGATGTATGAGGTTCCGCTCACTTGTTTCCCAGCTCCATTTCTGTCACCACCACTTCCATGACGTGCCAGAAAGCTTCATTCTTCACCTTCTTTCCGTCTTTGGTCATGTGGCCAAGGCAGATGCTGGCAATCTCTCCCACGTGCTTTGATGAGAACTCAAACGTGTCAGTGGCACCGCTGTGAAAAAAATAGAGTTACAACCACAGGCAGAATTTGTGGTTCTAAGCTCTGAACATTTAAACTGACTGGTCTGCCAGAGTTTTAGTTTTGTGCATCTCGTGGGATTAGCTCTCCTGAGAGAAGAGACTCAGTGAACAGAGCGTGAAGCTATGAGATTAAAGAAGAAAAACAAAGCATGGGAGATTATGTAAGGCCACATCATATGAACACCTGGACTCGCTTACCTTAAGAACTTCTTTTTCTTATTCTCCAGGACAAACTCTTTGGAACGAGCTTTCCGTCCTTCCAGAACAATCCAGGCATTTTCTGTGGTGAAGGCATCGTCCGTGTTCGCAGTTATTGTGGCAATTTCATATTCTGTGGCAATGCAGAGAGAGATAGACGTTATAGTTATACACTATTATCATTTTTTACCTTTCAAATGGTTGAAATTATCTTCAATGCCTTCATCTTTGACAGTTAACACGTTGTATTATGCATGCAGACTTCCAGTTGTACTCACTGGTTTTTTCACTGAGGTCTAAAGAGTCGTTGTTGGCACAGGCCAGCTCTCTCATGATCTGCCCGTCCTCTTCACTTTTAGCTAACCAGCGGTCGCAAGGGAATCTGAAGGTCTGGTCCATTGCCTCATCTTTCACGTCAATGTACTCCAGGTGCCAACCGGGAGCTGGGCCTGTTTACAGAAGGAGCAAAAATATCCGTGTTAAAAAAAAATAAAAAAATCTTTCTAGCCAGAGGTTTATTTTTCTTTTCTTTTTACAATCTAAATCTGAAGAAGGTGCTTCTTTGGTACATAATATATTTTTCAAATACTGCCACTTATCCTTTAACTGTGGCTTAGCTTAAACACCTTTCAACAGTGAAAACAGCTGCCTGGATTTTACAGAATCCTGCTATGAGTCCTTCTTAATCTAACAGATTTACAGGTTAAACAATAATTGTTTCATTTGAACAGAAACCAAGATGTAAAAACAAACTCTCTGCAGTGTTAAAGGGATTTTGTACAATAATATCTTTAGCCTTTGGGAGCTTGACTAACTATGATCAGTTAAGCCAATGGCTGCTGGCTCAGGCATCAGATGTAAACAAGTGTTTAACAAATCAACAAAATCAGGCGGATTCTGCTGTTTGTGAGAATAAAGATCCATTTTATTAGTCGCTGTGTGTAGTGTAGACTCACCTTTGTTGTCATGCCACACTCGGACCTTGGACAGCTCACCCAGACTGAGTATGTCAGAGAACCTGAACACGTCTTTCATTTTACGCTCAAACTTGTTCCTGTTGGTGCTTTCCTTCAAAGGCAGAGTCCCTGTGTCGCCGAACTCCCCAAACACTATTATGAACACATTGGCATCAGTGCCAGCACCTAAGAAAACACCAGAGACATTTACTGACGAACGCAGAGCATTGGATTTGTCTTATAAAGGTTAATGGATTCATGAGTTCAGGTTCATGGTCTTGAATTTCCCTCGGGATCAATAAAGTATCTATCTATCTATCTATGGATGCTACAGTGTGTATATTGTGGAAAGTAATCACACCGTGACCCACCTCCAACATCACTGGTCTGGACCTGGATGATGTAGGTTGTTTTCTCCACCATCTCCTCCTCATCCACCACAGCAGCCAGCTCGCACTCTTTAGTCCTTTTAGGTCCTTTAGTTTTTGACAGCCAGTTCTCGTATGTAAACAGATACACCTCCTCTGTGGTCAGGTTCCGCATCAGGATCTGAAGGCATTGAAGAAGACCGCTATCAAAGGGATTCAGGCTGATTTATAAATGCTCAAACATGCATTCTTGAGAAATGTTACAGTTAAGTTGAATCAAAACATACACAAGAGAAACAGAGGAGCATTAGTAGTCATAAGGGCTGAATGATTTCAGGGAAATATTGAGAAATTCCTGTCAAATATTAAACATAGATGGATTTTTTTATAAATTGAACTGCAAGCATTTTTGTTTTGTTTCTCTGTTTATAGATTTGATTATAGAATAATGCACATATTTCACTTTAATGACCTTTTATTTCTTTATTTCTGCTCATTAATGCTCTGCTTTGAAATGTTGAAACCATATTGTTCTGTCTCACAACATGCCGATGTGCACACGTCTACTCTTTACTGAATGAATATAGATCTTGGCTGAATAGCAACAACAACATGTTCTGCAGACATAGACCCTTTATCCGACTCTTCACGCTCTCTGGAGCTGCACAGTTTTTGCCTGTAAAATGTTCTAAAACATCCTCAAAAGAATAATTTTAGACATAATTTAAACTAAAATCTTAAAACGATAAATAAATAAAACTTCCACTGATAATGATTAGGCATTTTTAATATTACACTCTCTTCTGGCAAAACTGTTACCAACTCCAGAAAGTACTTTTTTTTTTACCCTGTCAAGAAACCAGTCAGGTCGGCTCCCGGTGCCGTCAATCCGGACTCTGATCTTTTTCAGAGGTGCGATGTCGTCGATCTCCAGACTGAACGTGTCTTCTTGATCCCTTTCAAACCTACAGAGAAACATTACACAGAATCAATGGTGTTACAGTCAGTCTGTCTTTCAATCTAAATGATACCACTCTCATGTCTGTATGTTCTCTCTCAAGCTATACTGTTACATTTCTATATGTTCTGTACCATCTCTTGTGTATTTGTTGATTTAATGTACTTTAAAGGCTCAGCTCGGGACAGGCATCGTAAACAAATATATAAAGAAGGCAATGAGACAAGTTTTTTTCGGAACCTTTTTTCAGCTCTGGCTTGAGTCTCTTTCCCACTTTGGAAAGAAATGTTTTGTCTGTTTTTGAAGCTGCTGAAGGTTTTATTATCCTAGCATGCTCTATGCTTGCTGTCTCTGTCTGCTGTTCCGTTTTGATGATGTGGTGTGCAATTGTATTTGTTGCTTCCTTAATAAAAAAACAGATGCTTACTGCAGCCAAAAAGAGTGACACAAAGAGAGCCATAGCAATGACACAAAACAGAAAAGCTGAAGGCTTTAAATGGAAACATAATGAGCTGAAGTTTATGATACAGCTCTGTGGAGGATGAGGGAATTTAGAGGGTATAGGTTCATCATCACATCTTACACCTTGTTATAATGAATACATCAATTACAAGTGTTCCACAGCGTCATTGAAAATAAAAGCTTCTATACACTCAGAGGTAATTGGAGGACTGACCTGTCCTCGTTTTTTGGCAGCAGCATTTCCTCTGTGCTCCCGTTGGCTCCGAACACGGTGAGGAAAATGTTGGTATCAGTGCCTGCATACTGAGTATCACCTGTGACAACTGTTGCTGAATAAATAACCTGCAATACACAGCAGATGACACATGAGGATGAAACAAATTCAGTTTTTATTTAACATTACGTGTCAGGCATGGTCTTAGATTTCAGTTGCTGTGACTCACTTTGCGGATAATGTTGATGGTGCTGGAGTCCAGCACATTGAACAGCCTGGCAGTCAGACCATCTCCCCTGTCTTTAGCCAGCCAGCACTTACATGGAAAGATGTACTTGATACCTTTGGTTGGCACGGCAACCGACAGCTCGTCAGCCAACCAGCAGCTCTCTGGTGTGACACCGTTATGGCCAAGCTGATGAGGAGCCGCAGAGAGGAAAAGACAGTGAGAGGAGGAAGGCAGAAGTGAACATTTATATATCATTTGATTTTGTTTGATCTAGCTACTGGAATTAATTATTGCTGAGCTAGAATGGTTTTATTTAAATTTTTAACCATAGTGTATCTGAGGAGGCAGTTTCACAGAGCAGACAGTTTCACAGATATAGAAACAGAGACAGTCCCAGATTCTCACTTCCACCCGCTTGATCTCTCCTACGTCAATTCCATAGCACACAAAGTGCTCCATGGTGCCTGCTGTGAAGGCTTTCTTTCCCTCTGGCAGATCCAGCCACAGCCGGTCTGTCTCCACATCGTTGGGGCCGATGATGATGACAAAGACCCTGGCTGTGGTGCTGGCATCGCGGTCCGTCCCCGTGGATATGGTGAAATGATAGGGGATGACTGGGTGAAGGACAAGATTTTTCTTTGGGTTAAAGAAATAGTGAGATGCCTTGGAAAATAATTGTATTCAGTTTGTTGTCTGAACTGTCATTAAAAGGTAGAGGCCATCTTTTTTTAGATTAACATAAAGATTAGAAACAGTGATAAATGTGTCTAAATGGATCAAAAGAACATTTCTAAATCTCACTGATTAACATATCACATCTTGTGTTTAATTTTTCCTCATGCAGAAGTCTTGTCATCAACGTGAGATCATAAGACTCAAAAACATTGCTACAAGCAGCCAAGGAATAAGGCTTGTTATATAACAGACATAATTCACTGCAAAAAAACGTCTCTCTGTGGATTTCACAAATGACAGAATGTGTAAGTAATGGAGCTTCAGGTCTATTAGGTGTTTTGTTTATCCTTTAGCAGCTGATCCCCATTTACAGTGTTACAATTAAATTGAACTACCCTGCAGCACAAATGCACAAAAATTGTATTGACGCTCACATACGTATAACTCTCAGAAAGAAAACAATTGAACATGTCGGTAATTTAAAGGTTTGCATGCAGTCGTATCTGTTATAGATTTTACACAATATTTTCCCAACTTGTGTGCTCATGTCTTATTATTTATTAAATATTTTTATTTTTAAAGTTGTTGATTTAACTCGTTTTCTTTTACTATGTGTTAACACAGGACACACCAGACAGCTCAGGCTATATGCAACTACCAGACGTCTGGGATGCAAACAACAGACATGGCGAATACCAAAAGAGGTTACTTTTAATGTTGACTCTGAGATTACAGCAGAAAAAGCAACAGTGATGCCAACCACTCCATTTCACCAAGATTTTCCTCTGTGTACAAACATAATGCTTTCGGACTTTTTCCATTTAGTTGTTTAGGTTTGCACACCAACTTCTACGCTGAAACTTTATCAAAGTCACCAGCTTCTTTGACAGGCACTTTTGGCGCTGTGCAGTTGCAATGACACGTTATACGGGTGGGGATAATTGTCGACTTGGTCAGCTCGGCTTCACAACTTTCTGCTTATGTTGTCTTTGCTGCTATGTTGACCCTGTCACATTCCTCTGCCATACAGATGCCGGGAATGCTGGGAATCCCCAGTTTGCACATGCAAAAGCAGATATAACTCCTGCCTTAGAGCTCTTAGCACAACTCATTTGCATATTAACAAACATCACTATGATCAGCTTTGAGGCCTTACTTGGACCCTCGTCCACCACTGCCACCTTTTTCTTCTTTTTCTTCTTGTTGGCGTTTCTGTCCAGCCCAAGTTTGGCCTGTGCCATCTTCTTGGAGTATGGATCAGTACTTCTTTCACCTTCATATCCCTGGAACAGAAACTTGATCCACTCATCTGTTTTTAAACTTAAACTTCAGCAGCCAAAACTCTTAGATGTAGATTAGACCTTTTCTTAACACAACAAACCTTGACAAAGAAGGTCCTCTGGATGCGTTTGTCCTCTCTCTTGGTTGACAGCCAGCGCTCACACAGGAACATGTACACCTCCTCTGTTTCCAAATCCAGCACCTCCACCTGGTCCAGGTACCAATCAGCCCCTACCATGGAGTTGTCATGGCGAATACAAATCTTATACACCTGGCCCAAATCCACCGCCTCAATGGTGAATTTGTCCACCTGGAAGGCAATAAAAGAAACATATAGATAAACAACACAGCTGGATGCCTTTGAAATCCAGCATCAGACATAAAGTCTCACACCTCTCCTCACCTACCTCTCCTCTCTCAAATTTGTTTTTGTTGTTCTCAGATTTGGCCAGTTTGCGCTCCCCTGTGTCTCCAAGGTCTCCGTAAATGGTGAGAAATACATTGGCATCGGTTCCTGCTCCGTACATATCACCTGTCCTCACTGACACCTTGTATGTGTGAGCTGTAGAGGAATACAAACTTTGGTCTTCACAGAGTCCTAGAGGATATACCTGGCTCTCTTGCTGCCAGTAACTGTATCTGTAAACGTTCTGTGAGAAAAAGCTGTGATTGAAAACATGCCAGTCTGCTAAGCAATGAGCTATAACTAGTGCTACAGCTTTACAAAGAGCTACAGATTGAGCTGACTTTTTTTCTGAAGTTTAACGTGACCCCTTTCATCACGCTAACATTATGTTATGATTAAAATTCAGATTAAGTCGTCTATTCATATTTTTCATCAATTTTTTAGTGCCGAAGATGCAAATTCCACCACTTATATAAGAGCAAACCTACTTTCCAAAGCATCCTCCACCTCTACTTCTGTGGTTTTCAGCTTCCCATCCCTGAGGAGTTTCTCTGTGATGATCTCCGAGGGGACCAGCTCCCTCACCGTCTCCCCGTCATCCTCAGACTTAGCGAGCCAGCACTCACATGGGAAAATAGTCGTCTCTGAACCCTGGCATTGAACAAAAAGGAAATCTAAAACTGGGCCATGGTGCGTCTGTCTGACTCTGTGAAAGTATTAGACTCTGATCGATTTTTGTGTCAAAAGGTGTTACATTTGTATTCATCTATTATTCATTGGATAGCAGACACAGAAACTCTGTGGGATGCACTTTCCCCTCACAGGTTAAACTGTAGACTGATTTTGACTACCTTTCCTTTCCTGAGCTGCCGTCTGATCTCCACTCTGTCCAGGTGCCACCCTGGGTTAGTGCCCCTGTTGTCATGTCCTATCCTGATTTTCTCGATCACGTCACCGATATCCTCCAGCTGGAAAAAGACAACAGTGTTGCAGCTGCTGTCTTAAAGGCAGTGTAGTCCAAGCAAACACACACACACACACACACACACACACACACACTAACCTCCACAATAAACATGTCCTCAGCTCCCCTCTCAAAGTACAGACGTCTCTCTCTCTTGTTGACACACAGGTATTTCTGCTGTGTGCACAGTGCGTTACGTCCATATAAAACTATGAACACATCAGCATCTGTTCCCGCGCCAAACACATCACTGGTGAATATCTTGATTTCGTACGGTACAACTAAAAAAAATCAGAGAACATTATTGCTTGGTTTGGTTGACACAAGAAGGATTTAGCATTAAACTTCACATGCTTTGACATAGCAAGGTGACATTCACTAACTGTAGTTAAGTACACACTCTTGACAGACAGAATGAATCCCAAAGTCCACAGTCCCCACCCCCCAATTACATTTCCTGAATTTCTTATGTTTGTGTACAGTTTACATTCCTGCAACAAAACTCTAAATTGAAGTGTGAGGCCACACAGACTGGGGAGCCAGGATTAAAACATACTTGGACTTGAATTCCCCTCACATACATTTCTTAATTTTTGTGCAAAACAACAACGACAAAAATAAATTGTCGGCTTAAAATAATAACTTGAGTACACAAGATTATATGCCACCTTATCCTAAAGCTTTTTAACCTTATCTTATAGTTCAAGACAA
Source organism: Symphodus melops (assembly GCF_947650265.1). Taxonomy (NCBI): domain Eukaryota; kingdom Metazoa; phylum Chordata; class Actinopteri; order Labriformes; family Labridae; genus Symphodus; species Symphodus melops. The sequence continues at coordinate 49,749,797 of NC_136691.1, forward strand.
CAAAAGGTGTGCCACATTGTTCAGTCGTCCAGGGCTCTGTGTGCTTAGGTATTACACTGAGGACTTTCTGAGTACTTGGAACCATGAGTATTAAGACTAATATGCAAATTCATCTAGTTAAATAACTCATAGCTATATATAATGCATCTTTTTTTCCCCAAACTGAAAATAAATCCAGCCAACTTGGATGCAGAATAGTATCTAACACTGCATCCTTCTGATTTGGACTAGTTCTTTTGTAAGACAAGACGTGGATATCTGTTTCTGTAGTGAAGTGTAAAGCAGGCCAGCACAGTGACATTACAACTCTTGTTACAGGTTGAATCAAAGAGTGCACGCTCTGACAAAGCACCCTTCTTCACGTAGCGCTTAAACATACTTCACTGCTAATGCGTCCACACTCTTACCAGTGCAAAACTTTGTATAATCATAGAAAGAGTTCTCAATCAGCGCATTTCTTTTTTTCCCTAATGGCTCTGAGTACTACCAAGGGCTGTTCACTCACATGGCATGTAGAGTTCAGTCTGTAACTCAGCAGGATAGAGGTCCCTCACAATCGCCCCATCGTCTTCTCCTTTATCGAGCCAGCGGCCACATGGGAAACGTAGTCTCTGACCCTGTGAGGGGGCGTCTACCTCAACCCAGTCTAAGAACCAACCTGATGAACCCCCTGAGATTTGTATAAAAAAGGTTTCAAAGTTATATTTCAAACAGCATAATGCTAATTATGAATTTTTAGTCAGCAGATCCTTTTCTTACCCGAGTTGTCGTGTCCAATTCGCAGCTTCACCAGGTCGCCCAAATCCACCGCCTCTACAGTGAACTCATTGATCATCCCCTTTTCAAACTTATTCTTGTAGTTCTTACAAGCCTTAAGGTTGATGGTCCCTGTAAGTAACATATGACTATTAGATCCAGCACAGTATGTTTTAGTTTCAATCTGTTTAGTCTTTGAAACCTGTAATAGTTTTGCATGATTTACAATTTAAAAACCTACGAGTTTATCTCACTCGTGTGCTTGTAAAACATAAAGGCTGACTACGCCACTCTTGATACACCTCCATGTTCCCTCAGCTTCCCCTCCCACTGCTCCCCCACCCCTTCCTTTTTTGTTTTAGCAGCAAGTGTCTGAAAGACAGAGAGTGGTAGACAAGCACTGATATAAAAAAAAACAGTACTTTGTGTTCAAACTAAAGTTATGACAGGTATCTCAAAAGTGGTTGTTATCTGTTTGTCTCCTTAAGTTGGTTCGGAGCGAACTGTCTTCTTCATCATAGCCTTAAGAGAAGTATACACATAGTCAAAAATGTGTGTGCTGTCCTTCTAGCAGACTTTAAGGAACACTGTTTGGAAGATTACTTTGCCAGTGACTGTAAGGTTCTGGTCGAGCATGTTGTAATGCATGTTTGAGTAATTGTCTTTAATGTATATTATGTTCTTTTCTTTGACCATGGCTAAATAAATCTAAGATGATCCACAAGTCTGTTTGACAATGTTCTGCTTGTTAATTTAACACAGAAACAGAAACCCCCACCTGAACAAGCAGCCTACAGACTGAGCTCTGAAGACTGAGGAATTACTTGGATGTTCGTCTACCTACTGATGTGAAACTTTGCCCACATTTAGTATAAATATCCAACTTTAAAACAATATACTTTATGTAAGCCTGAACATATAGAACTGTATAATACCCACTCTTTGTAGCCAGAAACATTGAGCACAAACAAGAACACAGTGTTTTAGGATACTGTTCGTACCTGTGTCATCATTTTCACCAAATAAGATGGCAAAGACGTTGGCATCAGTCCCAGCGTACTTCTTTTCTCCCGTTTTTATTTTGAGAGTGTAAGTAGTAGACATGGCTGAGAGATCAATTTTGCACGTCAGTATGAATCTTTTGCATATCACACAAATACATCCCTAGTCTTTTCTCCGTCTGTACCTGAATGTTAAGTTCAAGTTACACAAATACTTCAACAAGGCTCTCTTTGATCCTGTCTCCGTCTCTAATAAAATACATGAGCCAGCTTTAAAACTCTTACATTTCTGCTCCAGGCCCAGGGTGGCGCCTGTCCCCTCCTCATCATCCTCCCTTTTCATGAAGGCCTCGTCCACAGGTACAAGCTCTCTGGCTACTTGTCCATCGTCCTCATCCACTGCCAGCCAGCGGTTACATGGGAAAAAGTAGCTATGGAGCCAAAAACACCCCTGATTTGCTTTTATTCAAAAACAGCGAATGATTTTATCAGTATTTGTTGGGAATTTACATAAAAGTATAAATATTTCAAAGTATACAACACAATCTTTTATTCAGATAACTGAAAGCAGTGAATAAAATCCATGCAAACTTAGTTTTGGTTTTACCTACGTTGTATCATCCTTTGTGTCAACTATCTCGACCCGATCCAGATACCAAGCTGAATTAGTCTGAGTGTTGTCATGTCGGATTCGTAGTTTCTTCAAAGGGCCCAGATCGACCGCTGTTACAGTGAAAACATCCTCCTAAATCAAATCACACCAGCATAACATCCTCTTCATTATAGTTATTGGTTACAAATGTCTAAATACTTTTAAAGAGATTTTGGGAATTTTAGAATGCTTTAAATTGAAAGACAAACAAAAAATCTAACACAGAAAAGTGGGATGACAACTAGCAACTATATATATATATATATATGTTTACACACACACACACACACACACACACACATATACAAACTCTAGGCTCTATGAGACATAGTGTTCAGATTACATCAATCAGAACTGTGATAACATTGTTTTACAATCAGTTTGTTTATCGTCACAATTTCTGCAGTAACATTTCACAGACAGAAATCGCCTCCCTATCTGACAAAAGGTGATTCTGTCTCTTGATCAGTGAAAATATATACACCTAATTGGCCGTGGGCAGGAATATTGCATGCAAGGTGTAATGTGGAGATCAATAATTCAAATGTTTGGATGAAGTGGTGAGTAAAAGTAGGGCAGGCCCATTAACACAGAAGACTCCCCATAGCTCCTCTCAGTCACAGGTGATTTGCCTGCAGACAAGCTTGTAATCCTACCAGGAAGCACGCCCACCCACACCTTGATGTGAGGATCATGTTGTGTAGAAGTGTTTCAGCTCTTTGACTAACTGCTGGTAAATTTTCAGCAGGATGCCCGCCAAGAAAACAGATCAAAGTATCCAACTCTAATGAAATGTTAACACAGACTCAAAAAAACATTTATACATTTTGTCCACTCTATGGCTAGCTGTTTTCATTGCTCTCTATGCAAATGTTTAATATTATTTAATAATCATTATACATATATACATATATGAAGCCTTTTTTTTTTTAGATTATTTTCACTTTACTGGATACAATTATACATTTTTAAAAAATAACTTCTCAGATTCCTTCCTCTAATCATTAACTAATTTTAAAAATTAGTGGCGACATGTTTGTTCAAGCCTTCATACCTGCCCTCGCTCATATTTGTTGATGTTGTCAGAGTCCCTCAGATAGCGCTCTCCTGTGTCTCCGTTTTCTCCATAAATATTAATGAACACTTTGGAGTCGGTCCCAGCACCCAGCATGTCCCCAGTGAAGACGCACACTTCGTAGATGTTGACTGTTAGACAACAAAAGGGATGAATTACTAACACCTCTTTAACCCGTCGCGAATGTCGGTCAGGAAACTGTGTCAAATCCTACCACTAACGTCAACAACCTCTATTCTAAAGAGAGAAAAATATTGAAAAAAAAGTCATATGGAGAAAATAAGCAATTCTTTTCTCCTTGTGGATAAATATGAAGTCATTAACAATACACAGTTTCAAACTCCTGGGACTGGCAGCAAAACTTCTTCAAGGCCAAAGGTGTATCATTAAAACAACCAAAGACATTACTTCTGCTCACTGAAGAACTACAGGAAACATTTATTCCTGCTCTGCATTGTTTGAATCAACCTATCAAGGGTTCCATTTAAAAAGCTCAATTTAAATCAACTTAAATTCAAATTGCTTTCCTTTATTATTGCTTTTCTTTCTTCTTGTGTGACATCGCCTTAGGGCGCACTAACATGAGGCAAAATTGTCCCGTACTGTTACTGACTTTGAGGCTTATTCTCAGTCATGTTAGTCAGATAGTCAGAGTCTGATTTTTCCACAATGAAGGCTGTCCACCTTGTGCACCCATACTTCATTACTGCTTGTTCATGCAACTGTATCGTTGCTGAAGCACACCTCTTCCAAGCGTGCCAGCCAGGGCCAAGGAAGTGAGTCATTCTGGAGCACATACAGGAGCACTGACACTTGTCAAACCTGGACGCAGTGGTGAAGCGTGCTTAGAGTGTGCCCTAAATCACAGTTCATATAAGTTTCATTTCATTTTTAAGATATATCAAATCTGAGACATCTCTTCTGAAATCACTGCACTGTGGGTGGGATGATATACATTTTAGGTTTGAGAATGAGCCTGTTAATACTTCATAATTCAAAAATAACCTCAGTGGTGTCTGGGCCATTTCCATTCTGCAGTATTTGTGGAAAACACGATGCACTGTTTTGTGGTACTGTGCCAGTTCTGTTGCAGCTCAGCTTCCAAGCAAAGTTAAATCATGACATCCAACATAATCCAAAAGTGTGTTTGGCACTCAGTAAATCAACACCTCTCTCTACAAATGTACAAAGAGTTGTGTTTATTTTTATACCTTCCAGCTCCTCTGCATCCTCAGGTAGCAGCTCCACCACCAGCTCGCCGTCCTCCTCCCCCCCGGCCAGCCAGCGTGAGCAGGGGAAATGGTAAGTCAGCACCACTTCCTGCATCTCCTCTCCTCCCTCCTCTTCTTCATCTTCCTCGTCTTTCTTCTTTTTTTTCTTCTTCTTCTTGTCCTCCTTTTTCTTCTCCTTGGGCACCAGGGCCATGATGAGATGTTTGACGTCCACCGACTCCAGGAACCAGCCAGAGCCGATCCCTGAGCCATCGTGACCAATGCGGATCTTGAAGACCTTCCCCACATCTTTGGCCTCTGTCTGGAGAAAAGTTGCACTGTTTTCACCGCAAACGTGACATTTAGGCAATTCATTTGAAAAAAAAAAAAAAGTAAAAATAAAAGAATATTCAATACCTTGTATATTTCTGTGGTGTTCCTTTCATAGTTGTTGGATCTGCTTTCCAGCGTGAGGACCTCTGTCTTCCCCTTGTCCCCATAGATCTGAATGAACACTTTGGCGTTGGTGCCAGCAAACGTGACATCTCCTGTCACCACTGTAACCTCATAGTTAATCACTGGAAAACATAGATTGACAAAGGAAAAAAGAGAGGATTTTAAAAACTATAGACGTACTGACTCGAGGATTTTTACATACAGGCATAAAAATCTTACATGGCCATACATTGTCATTTAAAAACTGGCTTTTAAAAAATCATGGGGAGACCTAACAGACAGGGTGTTATGATGAGAAACATTTTTGCAAGGCACTATAAAGTTTTTAGAGGGAAGGCATTTACTGAAGTAGAGAGGTTAATATAATCTTTAATTTTAGATCAAATAATGCAAAGTTCAAAATGCAGTCTTAATGTTTCTTTTAAATAAACTACAAAAACTCGCTGTGTGTGCGTATATGTGTTTTTTGCCTTTCTTTAACACTTGAAGAACTTCATACATTGTTCCATCTCCAGGATCTCGCTTGGGTAAATCTCCACCTCTGTCTTGCCGTCAGCCTCCCCCTCATCCAGCCAGCGGTGACTGGGGAACATGTACTGCTTTCCATGGACTGGAACCAGAATTTGAACGCTGTCCAAGAACCAACCTGCACGCATGCCTTCATTTGTGTGGCCGATCATCAGACGGTTGATCTGGAATAAAATTGAAAGACAAATACTATTAACATCTGATGATATATTTTAATAAACATCCAAAAATTTACTTAGGGGTTGCATGCTTCTACAGTGCAATAAAATACAATAAAAGGTATTTCTAGTTTACTGCATTTTATTTCATGTCATGTCAAGAAAACAGCTTTGTGGACCATTAATATAACCCCATATAAGCAGCGAGCCATACTTTGGGAAGAAGGCTGCACATCAAGACATGCAGATTACAAGGTTGAAATTATACACATTCCTAATGAAAGTTAACTCATGCTATATAATGGCTTGAATGTTGTTCACCCAAAGGGCTCTAGACAAAATCTTTGCCTGTGTGCCTTTGATTAATGATTTTCAAAGTGTCTTAAAGTGCTATCAATCTCAAACATAAAGAAATTAAATTGCCTCCGCTCTGTCACCTGTCCGATATCAAAGGTTTCCACTGTGAAGATGTCAATACGACCCGTCTCAAAGTAGTTCCCAAGGTTGTTGTCAGAGACCACCAGCAACATCTTACTGGTGTTGCCCTTCTCTCCGTAGAGCTTGACAAACACGTTGGAGTCTGAACTGCCTCCAGGAATGTCACCTGTCTTTACTGCAATGTGATAGCTGACATCTGACACACAGAGACACACACACATAGGCATCAAGGGGAATCTGAATTCAATTTCAGTTTCAAGAAAATTTCAAGAAAGATCCAATACTTACTGTAAAGACGCTGCCCATCTGCAAATGGCACTAACTCTCTGACAATCTGTCCTTCGTCTTCGTTGCGGTCCAGCCACCTGCAGTACACAAAGTTAGCTTGTATTTGCACACTCATGGGGATGTTACAACAGTTTGTTTCAGATTTGACACTAAAGATAATTCACCTGTTGCAGGGAAACTCCACAGCTTGGGCCTCAGGCTGTCCCTCCTCTCTTACGACCACTTTATCAAGAAACCAGCCGCAGCCTCCACCTTTGCCGTCATGTCCAATCCTCACTCTGTGGACCTGACCGATCGCTACTGCCTCTACTATGAACTCATCCAACTAGATAGACAAGAAAACAGTCAGTATGTTTTTATGCCTTCTGATGATATGTGTCAAATAAAGGGATATGTGGTGACTCAGCAGATACTCTGCGTTCATTACTTAATGGATGTTTTTACAGTGTTTATTCTATGGATTCATTATGGCAAATTCACTGCAACATTACCATCATGTCTGTTCATGTAATGCATGTAAAACACAACTCCATAAAGGGGTTAAGTCCTGATCACATGATCTAAACTTCATAATGACAAATCCACAACATTTCCCTTGTTGGTATCACATACAGTAAGCAGCTTCCGTCTTTTTCACAGTTATATATAAAGTCACCTGTGTAAGACAGAGGAAAGACTGTCATGCAACAAATGGTCACAGACTGGGAGTTAAACCAGCGACCAGTGCTTTAGGACTGTGCTTCTGTATAAAAGGTGCCTACTCTACCAATTGAGCAAAACCACAGCCTCAGATTCATTGTTTTTTTAATTGGATATGTGTCATCTGATTAAAAAATAAAGTATAAGAGGCAGGATATAACGATAATATCTAGAAGGAGAGCTTTGTCTTCATGAAACTTATCTCTGAGTTTAATAATCATATGCGCTGAATGCACCCACATTTCCTTTTTCAAACTTGTTGACGTTGTTTTTGCAGTTGACCAGCTGCCGATCTCCGGTGTCCCCCCGGTCTCCAATGAGATTTAGAAAAACAGATGCGTCTGTGCCGCTGCCGCCAACAGTTCCCGTGCAAACTGTCACTCTGTATTTCATCACTGTAGGTCAGAATAACGTAATTTATACAAGGTTGTTTTTCTTCTCTAGAATTGCCAAAGTACATTGTAATTGTTCATGTGTTTATTTACATACATGGCAGCGGTTCAGCGACCAGCTCTCCTGTGGCAGGTAGCTCCCTCACTACCTCGTTGTCGTCTTCATTTGTGTCCAGCCAGCGCTCACAAGGAAATGTGTACTTCTCTTTTGTCAGTGTCTTCATCAGAGTTGCCTGATTAGTAGAAATTATTAAAAACAACAGGTGTGTCTGTGTTTTTTACCACTTAGAGATACACAATCATAACATCTTTAAACTTAAAAAAAATCATATTATTCATGTCAAAAGGGGAAACTTAAATGTCTTAGTAACATCTATATTTGTAGCACTATTTCTGTATTTTTGTCTTGTGCTTTTATTCATTTAAGTTGAGGCAGGGACAGGGGTTGCTAATTAGCCAAAGCAAGAAACCTGTTTGCATGGCATCTATCGGCATGTGTTCTTGTTAAATAAAGGGAATCAAAAATAAAAAAACAATAAAAACTTAAAGGTGTCCTTTTCATCATACATAGCATGACTAGAACACTGCATATTTACAAACACTTAAACCTCCATTGAATTAGGAAGGCTGAATGCATGTTGACAAATTACAGTCTGAACATGTTCAAAGGTTTTGCAATTCCTGAAAACGGTTATTGATACTGTGCATGGTTGATGAAATCTTATTTATAAAATGTTTCACAAACATTGTACAGATAAATGCCATGTTATAATACAAGAGCCACCACAGACACAACAGAACAGTGTAACTAATGTTAGGATGGGTATGGGTGAGCATATTTCTGCTACAGTTGCTGCAGCAAATCTCACATACAGAGAATGAGAGCCTCCCATAGCCAGCACACCATCTGCAGGCAGCAAAGTGTTATCCAACTATAACTACCATCAGAACAACAGCATCCTGGCAAGCTGGAAGCAAAGTGATTATCTATGGGCAGCTATTGTGGAGCTCTGGGACACTGATGGACAGATCAAGGACTGTGTAAAAACATTGAAAAGACAGCGAGTAGACCGTGAGGAGATACTTTAACACAAACTGCACTGGAACAGATATTTTACCTTACTGAGATGCCATCCTGCAAAAGGATTTCTCTTCTCATGCCAGATACGAAATTTGGTAATTATCCCTAAATCAGGCAGCTCAACCTGAAAGATTAGAAAAGATAAAAAAAAAAAAAAGAGGTTTGTTTCATTGCCTCATTATCTGATCAGATCATCATTGTTTGAATAGATAGATAGATAGATAGATAGATACTTTATTGATCCCGAGGGAAATTCAGAATTAAGAATATAGCCTATTCTTACCATAAACCTGTCCACTTGTCCCTGTTCAAAATTGTCTGTCTTGTTGTCCAGTCTAATCTCATCACTCTTGCCCTTCTCTCCATAAACCTGGAAGGAGATGTCTGCATCTGTTCCTGCACCGGACAGGTCTGATGTCCAGATCCACAAAGACCAGGGGTGCTCTGAGGAGAACAAAATTATAGGATGAACTTTAAGAGACCTGTGATGGGCTGTTTTACCTTAGATTAGATATTAGTGTACCATTACAATGATCACTTGTTTGATAGTAGGGCCAAGAGGTTAAAGTAGCCCTCCCTTTTAACTGTACTGCACACAGAGACTTTGATTCGCATTTTTTTCACACACTTGGGGTCAGCAGAATGGTTATTTACTACCTTAACTGTTCAGTGACATACCTTGATATGCATTTTTTGCTCATTTAAACGCCTGTTGAAAAGAAGACACTGTAACATTTTTCATAACAACGACTGCAAAAGAAAGCTTCTAACTGTGAATCTGTACTGTATGTCTGAGAAGTAACATTGCGTGAGGGACTTTACACACTATTTGTCTTTATGTACTAAAAAAGTCAAGCTAATGCACATACTGTTATTTTTATGCACCATTTCTCTGATTAAAAAAAGAATTGGACGTCATTTTCAGAGCAACAGGACAAACAAGACATTAAAATGCCAGAGTAGAAGACGGTGGACTGGCTGCTGAGTCATTATGCAAATGCATGAAACAAACAATGTAGTTCTAAATGGAGTTGTGAACATTTTGCTCAATTGTTTTAGACAATTAAAGTGAAAATGACAGCAATAACTGCTCGTGAAAAGACGTAATTATACAAATCGTACTTACTCTTCTGTCTTTTCTGCCTGAGTGAGACCATCTCATAGAGCTCTCTCTCTATAAGCCCATCTCCCTCCTTCTCATCCAGCCACTTACTGCACGGGAAGGTCTGCTCTATCCCTGTGAATGGACAGTAAACCACCACCTGCAACAACACTGACGCTTAAATCCCTGCACATTACAAAATCAAATATGTGGGTGTGCAATGTCAAACGTACCTTCTCGCAGAACCACCCAGAACTAACTCCATCATTGTCGTGTCCAATGGTGACTCGGCTGAGGGGACTGAGGAGCGCAGCGATCTCGACATTGAAGATATCTGTGAGGCCTCGCTCAAACTTTCCACCCTCCAAAAACACCTGGATTAAATAAATCAAAGAAAGTTTAAAGTTCAAGTTGTGTAATACATAGAAAATATTTCATCCCATACATATCATATGTCCCTGTTTTATACATACTGAGTTAAATTAGTCTGAAAGGGAAGTTTTCATTTGCAGCATGAATTGATTTGTGTCTTTTCTGCAATGTTTTCCCATTGGATTACATAAAAAACTAATTAGAGTTAAAATAATCATTCTAGGTAATTATATTTTCTATAAAATATATAAATATATTCTCTTTACCTTGCCACTGTTTTTAATGCCTTTTGTTCCTTGCATCACAATGTGGATTTTGGAGTTGGTCCCAGCACCGCGGATGTTTCCTGTCACAATCTGGACGTTGTACACAATACCTGGTGGGTACAGTTACACGTCAGACGAGCAGGGGCTCTGCCAGCAGGTCAGCATGGTTCAAAGCACACATGCTCCCCCTAACAAGCTGGGCAGCGACCAAATCAGTTCCATCAAAACATTATTAGTCTGACCCAAGAGTTAATGATCACCCAGCAGGCCTCTGGCAAGTTGGAGACAAAAAATACATTTTTCTTTTTGGACTTTAAAAAACATGCAACTGCTTCCTTTTTCAAGAATGTAATGATGAAAGGCAGTTTTCCAAGAGTCATAAATCCATCTCTGACTTACCTGTAGGCTGGCTCCCCCCAACCAAAATGTCTCTCTGGATCTTTCCATCATCCTCATCCAGGGCAAACCAACGGTTGATTGGGAACTCGTAAACTATTTTGTTTCCCATATCATCCACAATTACCTGTAAAATAAATAATATCAATATAAATAATTATCATGTTAAAATACCAGACGATGACGAGACCAGATGAAGGTAAATTGAAAACAATAATATGAAAAGTTGCAGAAGAGCAGAGATTATAATTTATATTGAGATATAATTGCAGGTGTATTCATTTAAAGTAGATAAGTTCTCTTCATTCACCTTTGACGGTTTTATAATAGACTGTAAAACAGTAGAGACTTGGGTTGGGAACCAAAGGGTAACCAGTTCAAGTATTGCTGAGGAACAAGTCAGGAAATTAATCTGGTAGCTGGAGAGGTTTCGTCTCACTTAGTAATCACTACTGAGGTGCCCTTGAGCAAAGCAACAAACCCCTACTAGCTCATAAGTTCTCACTGTGGACAGCCCCCCCACTCTAACATCTCTCCATTAGTGCATGCCCACAGGATCCTGTTTGTGCATATCCGTGTGTTTGTTTCAGCCTGTGTGTGTGTGTAGCTTGTTCAATAATAGAGCGTAAAAACTGAATTTCCCCTCGCAGGATTTATAGAAGTTGTCTTCTTCTTCTAAATACATGCTCTGCAACTTCTTTAACTTCAGTGTGTGAACTTTGAAGTTAATATTTATTTATAAAGATAAAAGCATAAAGACAGTTTTACTTTGATGTAATTATATTAATGTTTCCTCTCTACACACTTGAGGTTTATCCTTGAAATATTTTGAAGAGGAAAGCAGGCGTGCGTGTTATCTACATTTTTCATGTTGTTTCGTTGTCTGCACTTGTGAATCAGTTGATTCTGAAACTAAATGTACCGGTATATGAGAATTTTGCCTGAAATAAAAAAGCAGCATTGTGAAACATTTTCCACAAATATATCAGAACGTTATTCAGTTCAAACACATTTTAGTTGCAATGTAAATATCTTCCACCTCAATATAAATCCCGATAGCAGCACACATGCAAAAACACAATTTACCACTGTTGTCTCAGATGATCTTTGGTATCAGTCTATGCAGCAGGCACGAGCATTTCTACAGTCTTGTCTCTCTCCTTTGATGTAAGACAATCCCTTAATGGGTCATGGTTTCTCTTTACAAAGAGGGTAGAATGACGACAGGTGGGCCCTGTGTGTATGTGTGAGCTTGTGCATGCATGCGTCTGTTTGAATGAAGTCATCTCTCAGCCTCACACACAAAGTGTATTGGAGGAGCAGTGACACCAGTCTCAGATGAGACAACTGAGAGGAAACAAGAGGATCACATGTCTTAAGTACCTCTGCAGAGGCAGGGCTGAATAGAATGAGCAACAGTAAGACTTAAGACAGAGTTTTGTAGTAAGTAAGAGTTTTAAGTAAGGTACTAGGACATGTAAGTTACAGTACACAAGATGTAATAAATGAAAGTAACACATCTTATTCTTCTGTGATCTGTTTTACCACCTATAAACAAGCCTTTGTTTCAAAAAATAATGTCACAGATTTGGCTTCAAATGACTCAGGAGGCTTTAAACATAACGTCTGTTTGGTCCGTTTCTTACCTTGTCTGCAAACCATCCTGCTGAAGAGCCTTTGTTATTATGACCAATGGTAATCTTCCTCACTTTGCCCAAGTTTGGTGCCTCAATGGTGAACTTGTCCTCCGAGCCCTTTTCAAAGTTATTCTTGTCATTGTCAAGACGCCTTTCACCTTCAACAACAAAACAAATCATGAAGTGAAAAAGAACTAAAACCAGTCATTTTGTTCTTCGGGGAGGATTCATTATGTGGTCATGTGAGATAGATGTGTTATCTGTTTTACAATCATTTACCTGTGTCTCCAAACTCCCCGAAGATATTGATGAAGACATCAGCATCTGTTCCACTGCCTTTTAAATCCGGGGTGAAAACAGTCACTGCATACTTATTATCTAAAAAACCAAATCCAAAAAAGCAATTTAAAAATCCACTACATACAAACACTTTGAAGTAGCTGAAGTAGTAACACTGTGAGAATTAAAATCATTTTCTGATTCACTCTGAGTGTGTTGATTCATTTGATAACTGAAGACATTGCAACATATAACTACTTTTAAAAATGGTTAAAATATGTTTCCATAACATATTTTATTATCTGTGCATACTTACATTTGGGCATGTCCATGGGATCCATGCTACCCAGCAGGTCTCTGATATAAAGACCATCTCCCTCCACCTTGCTGAGCCAGTTGTTACAAGCAAAGTAGAACCTCAGGTGAGGCCTGATCACATCTGTCACCACCACCCTGTCCAGGAACCAGCTGGCATTCATGCCAGTGTTGTCATGTTCAATTCTGAAGCAACACACGAAAAAGCATGATGAACATGGATTGATAAAATAAGATAAGATAATCCTTTTATTCATCTTGCAAATGGAGAAATTTACACTGTTAAACCAGCAAAGCAGGATAGCAGAAGAAAATAACACAGTGCGAAATTGAATTACATAAAAACATACAAATGTGAAAAAAAAGAAAAAAAGAAATGCATCAAAACAAAGTATTTAATTTAATTTATTTACCTTATCTTTTTCAAATGTCCAACATTGTGAGTTCTGATTCTGAACACATCCGTCTTAGCGCTCTCGAATGCTGTGCGACTCCTGGAATCCAAAAATGCTCAAATATTTCAAAGCCTGAATTCCACAAAGTTTTTACTCATCAAAGTCTACAACTACAAACAAACTTCCAAACAGTCGAAAGGGAAGTGTTACCTGATTGCAGATAAAAAAAACCTACATTTTGATCACATCATGCCAACATGTACTGCAAAATTAACACCAATGTTCTGAGTAATTATGCTTATTTCATTACCCCAACCAGTTAATTATGAAATAAATACCTTTTTTCAGTGCTGTTACGGTGTAAAGGGGAGACAAAATACAACATTTTAGTTCAAGCACAATAATCTATTCAATCATGGTTATGTTTTCATCTTTGCTCTTATTATATGAAATTCTTTCAGCTTAGAGTTGTGCTATGTTGATTTGGTAGTGACATTTGAAAGTTGGAGAGGTTAAACAATTTTATGGTAAATTTTCTAAACAGTATTCAAATTAATAAAATGGATCGCTTGAACACTGTTTGGAGCTAAAAAGCTACCAGGAGAGGAATGGTTTCACTGTTGCAAGCCCATCAACGCAACCTCTCGCATAGCATTTCATCTTCAAACAGTTTTCCTGGGACCAAGTTTCCTCTGAGGACAGATTGTGTATAGAGTTATGAACATATACTGCAGAATCTGTACACTTCTCCAACTTTAAAATTTCTCTGCCAAAGCTCCTTTGTGTACCCTTAATCCAAAAGAGTATAGATGACCTAAGAGCACATCTTGATTCTGAAAAGATCTTACTTGCTGGCCAGGTGAACTTTGGGAGTGATGCCATATTCTCCAAACAGTGTTACAAACACGTTGGCATCAGTTCCTGCACCTCTCACATCTCCAGTGATGGTCACCACTTCATACACTGCAGGGTTACATTGCAACACAAAAAAGGTGTGTTTTAAAAAGCAGATGGGTGGGATGAGCAAAGTAAGAGACATGTCGGTAAGTTACATCAGTAGGCATGTACAGTGATAGATGGTGGATAGCTGCAAGCTGTGTGTTTCTCTGTATGTGTTTAAATACTTCTATCCCTGTGAGAATGTATTCTTTGTATCTTTTACACAACTAGCAATCAAAGTCTTAACACGCAAAGTTAGAACTGACAGAAAAGTGCTTGGGGTTGTTTACAGATTTTTTCTACACTTTTGGCTGTAAGAATTCATATTTTATTCATTTTGTGCATATAAATAATATGCAGTGATCACTAAATAAAACATTGAGGAAGTCCGTATAAGACACAGTGTGAAACTGTGTTTAATAAAGATGTCTCAATTAAAAGACAAACAAACAACAAACAATAACAAAAGATGATTGGATGATGTTGTAAAGCAATATGGGATCTGTTGTCTTTATGGTTGGACAGCGTGCATTGTGTAATCTGTAAAATGATACAGACATGAAAATCATGTTCATTGATTGATTGTATTTAGGTTTGTTAAAGTCATAGTTCTACTCTTCCATTGTTTACGTCATTTTATTCTAATACAAAAAAATGAGCCGACACAAAGAGCCTACAAGGCTTCCTCTCTCTGACGTACAGAAGCTGTTTGGAGGAGGTTGCCTGAATTCCGCCTATTGATTCCTTCAGAACAAGTATTGCATAGATTCTCTGTTATATCATAGTGCTTGACATAAGGAATAAAGTTAATATATCTTAATAAAATACACAATATTATTTAGGTAAATGATGTGATCATCCTTGGATTTTACTTATTTCCCTTTAAAACCCTTCACTTTCTGATAAATGAACTCCTCTAATGCTTAACTCCTGCTTTAATTGCACAATGTACATGATACTATTAGCAAACTACTGTATGACTCTGATTGATCTCTTAATCCCTTTGCACTCTTAAAGCAGCAATCTGTAACATTTCCTTATTTGTTCTTCAATGTAAAACACTGCCGGTAAAAAAAGAATTAAAGGTGACTCTAGGTCTCACGTTAACAGAGATACAAACACGTGCTTTATCTGACATTAAGACTGTCCTCATCTAAAGGTCATTCAGATTTGCAGTTTATTCTTTTGAGTTTCATTGTCTGTCATTATGGATCCTTACTTTGTTCAATCCGTCATGGCAACAATAACAGCAATGCAGCAGAAGCAAAGCACATAGTTTCCACCTGCTCTTTCTTGAAGGACCGATGCTTGGTGAGGTCGCTAATTTAAGTTATTTATAGAGAATTTCTAATAAGGATCAAGTGCAAACTAAAGACTTCTCCAAGTGTTTTTAAAAGACAAACACAAAAACTATTTAATTTCCACTAAAAATATAACCCTAACCCTCTAACCCTAACCCTCTAACCCTCTAACCATAACCCTAACCCTACCCTTAGTTATTTTTTAAAACCATTGGTCCCCCCGAGAGCCAGTGCCCCCCGTAGCGTCCCCCAAAGGACACTGCGCTTTTACCCAGACCTAACCCTGACTTCAAACAAAACCCTAACCCTAATATATATTGAAAAATGTCAGGAGAAAGTATGTTTTAATTACACAACCGATGTGTCTTTTTTTTATTGATTTGTCTTGTATCAACTATCAACTGTTTGAAATCAGATTCATGTTTAATATATGTTCACTTTATTTTTTTACATCCACCAATGAAAGCCAAAATAGTAACTTGAGAGGACTCAAAGGCTCTTATTAAGATGGGAAGCTTTCCTGTACAAACATAAGTGATTGGCAGGTGTCACATATCTGTAGGTTGAGATAACATACGGATGATACTTCAGCCAGTGTAATGTGACCTTGAATAAAACAAATGCTTGAGTCACTCAGAATCACACATCTACAATCAAGGACTCATGTCTCGAGGTGTCACGTCTCTTGTCAAAGAGGAATTGCATACAGTATCACTCCAGATTATTTTACTATTGTCACATCTACAGCTTTACTTTGGAAGATTTCAAATATTAAAGAGTTTGCAATTACCTTTCTTTTTGTGGTACTCATCCTCATAGTTCTCCACCTTATCTGGCTCGTAGTTGCGAAGCTCACTCTCATAGATTTCAACGTAACTTTCAACCTTCTTCTTCTTCTTCCCTTTTGTCTTCTTGTTGTCCTCATCACTGTCTCCCTTCTCTGAACCTTTCTTCTTCTTTTCTTTCTTTTTCTTCTTCTCTTCTTCTTCATCCCCAGCTGCCTGTTCATCCTCTTTCTCCGACTCCTTCTTGGATTTTTTGGCTTCATCTTTGGACTTTTTATTTTTTGACCCCATCTTGTCTTTTAGAGAGGGCTTCTTTGATCCTTTCTTTGTGGTCCCAATCACATCAGGGAGTTTTTCCACTCTCTTTTTACTCCAGGAGTCATTGTTGTTATCCTCATTTTCTGAGCTCTGAGAGTTCTTGCTCAACTCATCCCTGTTATCCGCTTGGGCTTTGTTCTTCTTCTTTTTAACCTTTTCTTTAGCTCTGTCTTTATTCTTGGCGCTCCTTAAATCAGGCCCTGATGTGTCAGACTTGTATCCTTCTTCATCGCTGTCTTGAAACTTCTTCTTCAATCTTCTGGCATCCTCTGACTCACTCACCCGCTTACTCTTCTTCTTGGGTTTTGGTTCCTGATCCTCTGAGTCCTCGTCATCTACATCTTTGGTTTCCTCCTCTGCACCCTGTCTTGTGTTTTTCTTTTTTGTGGGCATCTTTAATTTATTTACTACCTTGTAACTGTAAACGATTCCTGCGGGTTCCTGTGAAACTTGATTATACTGACCCGTGATTGTCCAGGAGTGACTTTTTGGCAGGACAGGTCCGAGTCAGCGAGCTCACAGACTGCTGTTTGGCAGGAGGCTGGGGAAGCCCCTCTCTGTCAGTTATCTAGACCTACAACGGAAGCAGATGCTCTGGCCTCATTAAAAATGATAATCTGCATGCTGTAACCTGAACACAGGATGCCCCCAACCACGCCCCAAGGTCTGCAAAATTGGACCTTTTATTTTATTTTCAGCAGTTCAACAACTAACAGCTTTCACAGTTGGGACATTATCATAGTTCTTCATGTGTATGGTAAATGAGTAAGAAAGAAACAAAGAAAAAACAAAAGTGAAAACAAAAAACCCAACATAATTGACTCAGGCCTACAGCTGAGGACAAAGATGACGTCATAAAAGCCAATTATAAATGTCTTATTCTCTTCTTGATTCTTTTGCTACTTCTTTATTATTATATTACTTTCAGTAACAGTTAAAACACAAATTAATTCAGTTAGCTCCTGGGAAACACTGCGAAACAAACAAGAAAACAATGTCCTTGCTATTTTTTGTTTTGTTTTGCTAATCTGCTAACAGCTAGCTGATATAATTAAGACTGTCAGCTGACACAAAGCTGGATTCCTTATGAAATATATTTCTAACTAACCAACACACTCACCTTTGATTTCCAACATTTTCTGTCGTAATGTGTTGCTCTTTCTTTTCACAAGCTTTCTTTCATTCAACTTTGCTGGCTCCCTGCTGTTTCATTGTGAACACCAGCTACCTTGTAACCTCGCTCAGCATTTTATACTGCATGAGAAGTGAGCTATGGATGAAAGTCAAAAATTAAAAGGAGATTTGGGTGACTAAATTAATGCCTAATGAGCAGAAATGTGCATGTTGTTCTCTTGAAGGAAACCAATATTCGGCAGAGCAACTTTACAAAATGCTGCTATTTCGGTAACAAGCGTAGCCTAAGTATTATAAAGTAAAATATAATAAAAATTATTTATTCGTCTCTCTGGGCTTGAATTATGCATAATTATGAAATCCATACAGTCTATTGAATCACAAATATAAATTAAACTATCTAGCCGATAGCCTTCTGTGAAACGTGGTTTAAAATGATTTAATCCTCTCCCCCTAAATTTGCTGAAAAATGTCAAACATAGAGCCTACCTGTATGAACAGTGAACATAAATAAACAGTGGTTAGTAGTGTGGGATTAAGATTTATTTTAAATGGACCCCTAGTGTTGGAGGAAAGCCTTTGATACACGTTTGTTATACTTTACTGACCCCTAGTGGACATGTAAATGAGCAATTATAATTTTTCCTTATCATGTTTTACATAAAAGAAGGCCTAAAACTTTACATAGCCTCAAAGAAATGTTGCCCCTGGTGAATTCACGGGCCCACAATCGCCTGTTTGTAAAATTTGAAGTGCTTAAATGTAGTGATATTACTCTCTTGGTTTTAAACTAGGTGATGTGTTTTTTTGTTTGTTTTTTAATAATAGACCTTAAACATGAGACATTAATATCAGTTTGTATAACCTATTGAAAACCATTGCCAATGCATCTATCATGTAAGAAAAGATAGGCCCACTTGCATCAAATAAAAGCAAGGGAGAGAGTTATGAACTTTTAGTTTGGGATACATAGTTTTCTGTGCCTTTTGTGATATAAACTAGAGTTTAAATTCATTATGCATTGACGTGCTGTAAGAATACCTCTGCAGTTTTGTTTGACCTTCATTTCAGCCAGCAGAGGGAGACACCTTCATATGCATTACGATTCAAGGTGTTTTATTATTACTTGCACCATTACATTAGTGCAACAGAGGACACACACAAGCTGCATCCTTCACAATGATAAAGTCTTGTCCTATATCACAGAGTTTCTCCTGCAAATGGAATGTTCACACAACTTTCAACCCAAAACACAAAAAAGAAATACAATACAGAATATATGAGCGGGCCCAATGCATTGTGTAAATCTTTTAACACACGCGCAAAATGTAAATCCCAATCCGAGGAACAATTGATACGTGCATTCTGACTTAAAAAAAATAAATATCAACAATCTTAAACAGAAAAGAACAGAGTGAAATATGTAAATGATTAGTAGTTTTTACTGAAAAACACCTCATCCTGTACTCATTTTCTGTCAAGGTAAGTGTTTTCATTTTGAGCAGTGTTTAATGTGGCTGCACATTCTGGATGTTCTTCCTCTTGTTTGTTCTCATCTCTATAATTCTGTTTTCCTCACCCCTCTGTTACCCCCTCATTTCTGTTTGCCTCCCTCTGCAGGGCTTCAGTACCTACAGTATGATTCATCAACAAATGGGAGCTAAATCATCACAACCCTTCTTTAACTTTGGAACATTTAAAATATTTGCACCTGCAAATAGTTATGTTGTAACTTATAATCAATGTTGGATTGAACAGTGGGGTATTTCTCAGATTTGGTTAAGAGTCTTTCAGTATTAGATCATTGCATGTGCCAAAGTATACTGTGTAATACTGATTTACATAAAACCCTTGTTAGTTCTGGCTGTTTAGTAAAGCAATTTACCAAAGAAAAGGATCCTTTTAGCTTTTTTTACAGAGAGAATTATACTCCTAATAATTTATTATAACGGATCTCCAAATTACTTTGGAGAAACAGCAGTTATACAACATGACAAAAACTGTGAAAGCAAGCAAAGGAATCAGCCCCATACACAGCTTTTCTTTTAAAATGGCTATGCGCTGACCTTTTCTGTAAACTTCTTATTTGGTGTGTTTGACTGTAGATGAGGATAAGATGCATTTCAATGACGTATGCAGGAAAAGGAGTTCTATAAAGTCTTTCAAGATGTTTGTCGAAAAACCAGGAGAGTTCTAAACTTCTTTCATATTCATGGAGAGCAAAGGAAGTCTTAGCGCACAGAGGAGCAGAAAGGATGTCTGGGGCGTTCAAGTCCATAGGGGCTACAGATAAAGTACTTCAGAAGCAGCATTTATCTATATTGTCTTTGAACATAGATTTAAAGGTTTAAATCTTAACGCTCATGTCATCTCCAAAAGGCTTATCTTTGTAGATCGATATCACTTGAACTATATTTGTCCTTTCATTTTGTTTCAATAGAATCAACTCTAAGTTAAAACATGGAGAAGTGTGATAACATGTTCAAAGCCTTTCTGATGCTTTACAAATACTATGCATCTGTGAAAAAGTTTTACTTTCTGTTTTTTCATTTGTGTATTTGTTATTTTTGTGTAACTCTTAGAGCAGTTGGTCAAACAGTTTAGGCCATTATCGTTACACTAGACTCACACCTTGGGAACAGTTAAGATTTTGAGCCACTTGACCTGTTCTGATATAAAATAGTGTAGAAAGAAGCAAACAGAAGTAAATGTTTCACATACAATGTTGATGGTTTAAAGGAAAATCTACAAAACTTACAAACTGGATTTACTGACTTTGATTTATCTCAACATATAAACATCAAGTAGCATTGTAAACTCAGATGAAACTTCAGATCCTTTCATGGGCTTCATATTAAAAGCTTAATTAGTTTTCTAAAGCGACAGATGTTTATTTTCTATCCCGTTCAGAAGGAACTATGTGATAACAAAGCTGCAGCTCTGTGATACTGATGACACTCTGCTAGACTCTTAAAACAAACACGGTGGAGGGCCCAACAGTTCACGACGGATGCACAGAAGGAAATGAAAAGGAAATAGATTGTCACAGCAGGATACGTGAGGAACATGGTCACTGTCATGTAGCTCTGCCAAAACGCTTTAGAATCCATGATTGTGGTCAAGTTGTGTTTTGACGAGATAAGCTCCAAGTGAAATCCAGACACGGATTTATTTGGACAAGGTGGTGGATCCCTTCATACATTTATCTGTGAATGGTGGTAATGCAACACACAGAGAGGTCGCTGCAAGAGGTGATGTTACTGTGGCCAACCGGTGAATCAGTGAATTTAACTCACAGTGAGAAGCTAAAAGTGCTAATTTAGCCAGAGTCAACTCTATTGGAGTGGTCTTAAAGTAACACAGAGCCAACTGGGTTCCACACTTGGTCACAAAATGTACTCATGCCAGCATTACTCTTTTACATGGATAGAACTTTTATACTTTAAGTGGGACTCCTTTACTTTTTTTAACAATGACTGCTGAAATAAAATTCTATTTAGTCTAGAGTTTATATTTAATTCCTGTTAAACAATATATGTAAAGGTTAGCCTCTAATCCTTTTACACGAATGTTGATAGGCTCACAATGTTGTCAAAGTTTCTTCCATTTTTGGTTTCCTTCAACTGACTTGTGACTTTCCAGTCTGAAATGTTGCTAAAACCGTCCTGAATCTAAAAAATGAAAATGACCCATCGCAATTTGCTTTTCTTGGTCTAAGAATAGTCCCGGTTGTGATGCAAAGTTAAGGGCTTGACTAGCCAAAAGAAAATAGAGACGCTTAAAATTGTCAATGTCTATGCTAAACCAAGGTTTGGACCATATCATGGCCTTTGAAACTTGGCAGAGTTTTATAAACTTCAGTATCTATTTCAAACAGCTCTTTCATCACCATCGTTCCAAGTCTAATGTGAACTCCCTGTGATGTTTTAGTTCCTTATTTTACTGAGAAAGATATGGGTACTTCAGAGGGAAATCTCTCCCAAAGTGTTATTCAAGTAGGGTCAGAGGACATCAGAAGTAGATAACCTCACTTTTTATTCTTTTCCTTTGCTTGGTAATATTTTAGAATCACAAAAGCCTCTTTAGATTTAAAGAACCATATAAAATATGTCTTTAACAGATTGCATTAGTTCATGGTCATGTCATGTCAGTTTTTTTTTTGTTTGTTTTTTTTACTGGGCATGTTAAAACAATTATGGTGAGCCTTTTTACACATGCAAACGCTCCTGAAGATGTCCTGCATGTGTGGATGACACAGATCTTTTTATTTTTTTACCATGACTTCATCTTGACTCAGAAATTGAAATAAGCTGTACTTTATTTCATTACATTGATGCAGCCGAAGATCTAGCAAGAAGCACTTTGATCCAGCAGAGAGTATACAGGCTGAATTATTCGTGGGCTTGTTAGCAGTCATTCAATGGCTGCCTGTCTGCCTCTTTTCAGAATGATAAAGCCCAGGACATGAAAGTGACGGTCTTTAAGATACAAAGCCTCATTCAGCTTTGCAAGCCAATTAGCTACCATGAAGTGTACAATATAGGGTGGTTTTACTGCACAAGCTACAAGAAAGGTGCAGTATATTTAGAGCACTCTAACATCATATATTGATTTTAGACGTAGTATAAGGAGAGTCAACCCTGTCGCCTCTCGTCCCCTGATTGGGAAATTATTGGAAAATAAATGCAACATTAGTGGGAGCAAAAGAGACATGTCAAAGGGGAGTTCACTCTACTTCTGTACTCTTTGAATTGATGTGATGTCTTTGCTACTTTCTTTTCTTGCTGAAAATTGCACTTATAAGCGACATGTGATATACTCAGTGAAAGGAAACACAATTATATCCTCTTCCCAGTAAAGCACTACTGAAGTACTTGCATTCATGTTGATCCGTGCCACCAACAATAGTGCTGGTCTAAACAGTGGACATAAATGAAGACTCCTGTAGTGACGAATTAACTGAAGAATCATATCGAAGAGAAATATAGCGAACAGGCAATGTTTCTTCCAACATGCAGATTAATAGCATGGTAATCGTTTGTCCTTGGCTCATAAAATGTCCAGAAACACTGTGTATCCCATTTATTTTCTGCCCTTTGAACTCCATGATGACTTCATAAAACATTTCAGGAGGACAAACAGTGGCTGATTTAAGGTCTGTCCCTGCTGTTAGACAATATCTGTGTCCTAAAAGACCCTTCAGCTTTAGATCATATTTCTCTGATTTACTGCACCCTTCATAAGAGATTCTCATGCCATCCAATCAGAAGAACCACTGACATGATACAGCTGTTTTTGAGTAACGAAGCTGTTGAAACCACAGGATGAACTTGGAATATGGCAACACAATGTTAATATACAGTGGTTGTAATGGGATAACTTTGCTAAAAACCCAATTGTGTTGGTGTTAGCTTTTGGGGTTTTATGTCAAAATGTAAGTTAGATTTCTGAACTTGTCCCTGTTTGTTACTCAATGAACATATTATCTAATGTCTTTGCAGTTTAGCACTAACAATAAAGACAACATTAAGTACAAACAGGATTGTTTTTCAGGTTAAAGTTTGCAAACAACTTTTCACTTGGATCAGAATAACCAGATTTTACATCAGTATAATAAAGCAACCATTAATTGAAATAACAGCATGCTAAACACACACACACACACACACACACACACACACACACACACACACACACACACACTCTTTTGAACATCCTATGATTAATAACCTGCTTTCCTACACACACAGCATGTGATAAATGACCTGGTTTAGTACTTTAGTTACTGCTTACGCTGGAACACAGAGAAACTGCGTGTGTAATGAGGTGCTGAAAACCTGAAACAACTCAGGATATGAGCAGCATTAAAGCCATCAACATAGTTTCAGAGCCGCATTTGTTGGAAAACCTCAGAGTGTGGGTCTGTGTAATCTGATCTACAGGCAGAGCAGCAGCTAAATCTAAACAAGATCTGGAGAAGCTCTGCGGCCAAATTAACCTGTTTTCTAAGTTAATTATTATCATTATAAACGGTGCAGAGAAAAACAGTACTCAGCGTTTCAAAGGCGACCTGCAGGGGTAATGATTTGAAGTATGAAGGAGAAAAATACTTATATTATGTGGCCATAAAAAAAACATATGCTGACTGTTCCAAGAATCACTGAGTGAGGAGCAATGTTGGCAGAGACGAAGGTGCAGTCTGGGAAACGCTCCTGGCTTCCAGTATGTGCGTGAGCATGTGACTTTCTGTTGGAGCACTTTTGTGTGGACCTGAGACTGTGTGGTTAAACTATTTACCATCATATACTTTGGACTCAAATCTTACATGAACAACTTTTAAGCTTTATCTTTCTGATACAGATGGTTAGAAATTCATTAATGTAGTGATGAAGTGGCTGAATGTATCAATGAGCTTTTTTTCTGCGCATGTGCTTCAGCAGTACTTTATTCATGTTCAAGGAATATTGTAACATTTCAGAACACCTTCTCTCAGGAGACTGTCAGCTTAGTTTAGGGTTAGGGTTTAGAAACTAAGAGGAATAGCTCATGCGGTTTTGCCAAGCAGGAACAAAACCATCTGGCAAGCATTTCTGAGGGTGCAGATTTAGTGGATAAGAAAAATATATTTATTTAATGCTTATTGCAAATGGTTAATCTGCAAAAAAAGCATCCTGGGAATAATATACTTGCAGAGGCAGGTTAAACTTTTAGTTCAACGGTGGAAGCAGAAACAACACAGATATTCAGTATTTGCTTACATGAAGACAGTCCAAGCCCGCTGCTACACTGTATTCTTTCTGAAAGTCAGCGTGTGCAGATTGATCCAAGTGAGGAAAGAAAATTGTACTGAAGTCGAGGTAGTAGCCATTAAACCTTTTTTTTAATCAAATGTCTTTGTTACAATAATATTCTAATGTTTAATGGAAAATGTTGGAAGAGAAGTGCCTGGTCGTATTGCTTTAGTTAGAAAATACTTGTCATCCATTATGAGAATCTTGAAGAGTTTCTGTTTAAACAGCTTTTTACCCTCATTTACTAATGTCATAACCATCCATCATACAGTTCTCAGCTCTATACTGTTGATTTTGTATCAATAACACTATTATAGGGAGAAAGTAAGATTGATGTGACTCCTCCATTCAGACCTGAAAGCAATCATCACGATGGTCTAAACCAATTGATAGATTGTGCGCAGTCAGGCTGCACACAGCTTCTGTCTGTTTTTATCCACAGCAAGCAGTTCTCTTGTTTTTCAGAGCTCATAGGACAGTTATGGAGAACTCAGCAATATTTGTCAAGGACATGGATCACACCTCATAACAAATGTAGAAAGTTACAGACAAGAAATCTGAAGGAGAAACATACAAATGAAATAGTCAATAATGAGAACTCTGTAAGGTGATATTTTAAGAAGTTGCCAAAGCTGTCAAGATACCAGCTGGAACAGGTTTCCTGATTTTAGATAAACATGAAGGAAAAGACAACACAACCTCGTTTTCACATAATAACAAGTTGATTATTTCTTTATCTGATCAAAAATGTTTTCTCTCTTGCTCATAAGATTTTGGTGCGTTTATTTGGAGATAGGACAGTGGAAAGAGTCAGAGAGAGAGAGAGAGCAGGGAAGGGCATTCGGTTAAAGAGCCACAGTTCTGCTCTTTAAAGATTATATCCTCTGTATGATAGGGCGCCTAAATTAACCGATCAGCCACCAGCGCCCCACAAAAGCTTGTTTTAATCACGTTTTGATCTCAAGCACGACAAAGAATAATTGCAAACAGAGTGGTTCTCTGTGTCAACAGTTTTCTCAGTCAGTAAGAATGTATTTCTATCATTTATAAGAAGATAACTGCGATCACTGGCTGAATTAAAAACAAGACTGTGTAAAATGCAAATTCCCTTCCAGATTCCAGAGTTTTGTGTTGGACCCTCTGCAGCAAGGTCTCTCAGAAGTGTGTTTCTGTGTTTGTACAGAAGAAAAAGGTTTTAGATGTCTGCGACTGATGGCCTTAGAATTGGAAAATTAATGGCTAATGAACTCCTCCGATTATTTGACCTAATGCAGGCCAAGAAAAATTATCCACTTCATATTTTACCAACGACTCAAACAGAATTGAACATCATCATCATCATCATCTTGAATTTCCCTCTGGATCAATAAAGTATCTATCTATCTATCTATCTATCTATCTATCTATCTATCTATCTATCTATCTATCTATCTATCTATCTATCTATCTATCTATCTATCTATCTATCTATCTATCTATCTATCTATCTATCTATCTATCTATCTATCTATCTATCAGACACGTTTTTTCAAATAATTGTTCCCAAATTACACTTTCCTGCCCGTTCTTCTCTAACTTTCCTGTTGGTGGCAGTAATGCACTTTAAAGTTGGTTTTCCGTAAACGAAGAGTAAATTCAGTCTTCTAATTTACAAGTCAGTTCAATCTCACGTCGGGAGTAGCATCCTACGAAGGATCCAGCCTTCATAGCTTGCGTAGACCCCTCAGGATGAACTGTTTGTGTCACCACCTGTCTCCTTTACCAATGTTTCTAAAAGCCAAAAACAAATAAATAAAATGTTTTCTAAAAGTCGCACCTGTAGCCTAGCAACCTCAAAAACTGCACCTGAACTAGCTAACATAACAAAGTCATGTGACTTAACCTATTAAGGATCAGTGGAGGACACTTTGGCTTCTTTGCAATAGTGTTAGCTATTCCATTAAGTTAAAATCAATTACTTCAAGTTAAGATGTGAATTACTTTGCCGCTCCTGAGTCTGACGCTCATTTGAACTTGCTCGCAATCTATCCCAGATTATGTTCGGCCATGAAGGATGCACCTGATAGATACTTATATAAAGAACGACACATTTGTGGTCCTAATTTGGAAGAGCGACTGCTCTGTAATGAGCCTTTAAATGTGCTCTCCGAAGGATGAAGCCTTTCAGTTGTGAGACAACCAGCCGGTACATGTGGACCATCTAAAAAATAAAGGTTTGACTTTTAAATTCCCCTCACTTCTCATCAGTAGTTGAATATCTTATTACCTGAACTCGGAGCATCAATACCACTGTTTATGTTAAGAAAAATTGTCAATTGTTCTTCCTAATTAAAGGAAAAAATAAGCATATTAAAACTAACCAGAAATCTGTCCCCATCAGAGGTCTCCATTTGTCTTGTTGTCTGGCGGGTCATCTCATCTGGTGAAGTTTTTCCTAGTTGCACGGGTATTATATAACAGCGGACATCAAAGTTAGCAATTAGCAACTGATTTCATGGGAACTTGCTGGTGTACATATTTCTGCTTCAAAATGACACTTTGAAATAAATGATTCTGCATTCTGTATATTTGTGTGGGATTTAAGTGTGTGTGTGTGTGTGTGTGTGTGTGTGTGTGTGTGTGTGTGTGTGGGAGGGGGGGGGGTCTTGAGCTGTTCACATTGTTTACCACACTGATCACATGGTCAGGCTGCAAAGAGCTGGATTGCAACATTTAAAATGTGAAAGATCTTAGCGGATTAGAAGGTATGTGCAATAACAAAGGCCATGTTTTTTTTCAGCTTTTTGCTCATGCTCTTTGAATGCTGTTTATCTGTTTCTCTGATTTTCATTTTGTTGCTGCTTGTCTGCGAAGTTTCCCGTGGGGAAAAGTTTTCTTTGAAGCCCTTTTCAGACCTGCACAAAACTCATGAAAATGTCCTTAAAGTTTTGGGTTGAGCTGCATTGGTGAACACAAACAGCTGTATTTCATTTCAATTAGGAGAGACTTAATTGAACCATTGTCTTTTTAACAGTTTTGGAAAAGATAAACATGCTTTTTTTTTTGGCAATAAGACTGTCATAATGACTTTGTGTTATCAGACGGGGTAGTGAGGCTGACAGCAGGATAGAATGGAGTCTACACACTGTTGCTACTGGTGATAGAAATATGCAGGATGTAATGAGGAGTGGGTTTTTGAGGCTGTATGTGAACTCTGCTGAGCTTGAATGGAGGTGACAGGGAGGAGGAGGGTTGCTGTGATGACAGCAGCAGGATGATTGTTTGAGACTGTGGCAGATCTGGTTGGTTTACTACTTTACGCCCATCATCAGTTGATCACCAGAGCAGGGAGATGGAGGAAGTGGTAAAGAGGGAGGGGCTAAGTTGAATTTTTAAAAAGAATGAATGTGTGAAAGAATATAAACTTTCTTCCTGCTTGAACTTACGCCATTCTGACTTTTTTCCTGCCAGCCCCCAAGTGAAATCTGCAAGAGGTCATGTGAGCAATGAGTGCAGCAGGTACATACAGGAAAATGTAGCACACAAATGTAGGTGGAAGTGACCATGTTTACATGCTGCAGCAATCAACAAGTTTGGCTCCCAGTATGTTTTTTTTTCACTTGTCCGTTGACACTGAGTATGACTGGTTACACATAGCATTAAAGGCAAAAACTCTCCGTGGGACCAACCACAGTCATGAATATGTTATTATTATTATTACACTGACTTCCTCTGCTTCCTTTTTACATCATATCCCCAAGCCTCAAAATCTCCTGATGTGAAGGACATGTGTGAACGAGTAATTCTCAGGAGTGCATGTGTGACTCATCTGGCTCAACAAATCATGACTCAAAATAAGAAAGAAAAGAATAAATTAATTTTTCCGAAAACCTCAAATAAAAAACAAAATCTTTTAACATACATGGAAACAACAGACTCATTGTGCTCTTACACAAAAGAGTAGAAGCACCTGGGTATGGATACATGCATTTGGGTTAGATCTTTCTCAGACGAGATAGTCTTAAGTATCTTAGTTTCATTATTTAGAACCAATCAAAACTGGATAAACATCATCAATTCTAAGATTACCATTGTGCTTCATGCAATGATGTGTAAGCTACGTGATAGTACGAATTTCTGTGAATACGTTCAGTTTGGTTACACTTTGTAGAGGTGACTTTACTGTTAGCAGACTATGTTCTATTCTGAGAAGCTATGACCATATTTGAAGAGAAGAATGTCATTAGAGGTATTCTAAAAGTGTAAATGTATGGCCTCAGTTGACAGTGGAATGAGGAATTGTTCTTCAAATAGAGGATTGACATTGAAAGAGTAAAGGTGATGTGATTCTTCAGACCATGTATAGAAATATCCAAAGTGGGAAGGAATTTATGAAATCTGTTGAATGGTATATAATGGCTCCACACTGAACATTAAATTATCTATCTTTCAGCCTGCACAGAGTCTCAGTGTTGTCTGTTAGATTAGAACCACGGCCGTGATATGCTGCATTAATATTATCCAGTCTGTGGATAGATTCAGTTTTAGGGACATTTATATTATTCAACCCATCACTACGCGCCAAAATAATACAAAAGCACTACGATGGTATTGTACCAACCTGAGAGAAACTACTCCAAACAGACAGTGAATGCTCCTGTTGTCTCCCTTTGAATTACATTTCAGCAGTATTTTCTACATCACTGGAGGGGTTTTCAAACATTTATCAGCTCCTGCATCCGTTCTGCTTTTCCTCTTACATCTACTCCAGACTGGGATTGTTCAATGTGTTCTTTGAACGGAGTGTGACAGCAAACATGACACGACAGCAGGTGTTTTTCTGCTGTTTATCAATGAGTACAGAAGAGACAACGTCACCCTGCTGATGTAAAACAGCATCACCGGTTTCCTCCACCTTTGAGATTGGTTGTTAATCGAGAGGGACCTGTCCTCTTACAAACACATTAAGTCCTCTAACCTTTACATATCCAACAAAAGAACACTCATTCACTGCTGACTGTAAACATCTAAAAGGTCAGTGAGATTAATCTGATAGTTCTTAAAAAAGATATGAATGCACACCTGTTAGCACACTTTATTGTTTGTCTATTTATGCAATTATAAGAGCGAGGGGATATTCTGAGAAGCGGAGTGTTTTGTCCCATTTATCCCATTTCTCACATTTTTCTATTAATGTGTGTTTTTCCCAGAGTCCGGAGGATACTCTGACACTCAGGCGGCTCTGCAGCGTGTTTGTTTAAGCCACTGCATTGCTTGTTTAAGCTTAATTGCAATGAATTGGAGCCTTAGATTTTGTTTATTGTTTCTGGAGAAAAGCTCTCTCAACCAGGTCTACTTCCTGAGACCCCGTTTTTTTCCCATTGGCTACTGTAATTCTACCTCTTTTGTGTCCTCTCTCTGTTTCTGTGTGTGTCTGTTACATTTGCTTTTGAGATACAACCAAAATCCAAAAGCCTTTTTAAATCATTCCACTTAACCTTTACCCAAAGTGTCAGCCTTCTCTCCTTAGGGTCATTTGTTTGTGCTAATGGGGGTCATGAGATGATGTCACTGATCTTTTCAACCTTAACCTGAAAAAAAAGAGCGTGAGAAGCTTTATGCTGGTATAATCAACTTCCGCTTTACTGTATAATGACAACATACGATGACCTTTCAAAGGCCTTGCTTATTCTGAAATAATAGTGGGAGCATTAAATTACAGCTCCATTATAAACTGAACACTTTTATAATCCTGGACACGCATTTCTCAGTTATTATTTTTCTACACACACACTGTGTTTACATATGACTTAACAACAACAACAACAAAAGCTGACAAAAAAAATCCCCAGCTTAAATTCTACATTACACTATGAACAAATACAAAAAAAACAACAAAAAAAACAAAGTGCATTTTGATTGAGAGATATATTGTAGGACTTCATTGATGTAGCCTCTATTTTTGGGGCACAAAGTACCTTCAAGCAAATTTCATTAAACTGAGTAATAATGAAGTGCGTCATTCTCAGCTAAATGAACAGCGACAAGAACAACAAGAAAAGGTAAGAACTTAATTAACAGCATTATGCAACAATCTGGAGTTGATGTAATAAAAGAGAGAGGAAGATGGTGCTTCAAAGCTGCTGGGATAAATAAATAATGATGTGTTTAGGTGGAAAGTAAAAGAAAAAAATCTAGTTCAGAAGTTCAGTGGATCATAAAGGGGTCAAGACTGCAACTGACAGACACTGAAAAGGAAAATTGAGAAATTGGAAAACTGCAGAAAAGGAAAGCATTAACTGATGTCAGGAACGAAAACATAAACAATCAGGACTTCTTTGACAAATAATAGCATTTGAACAAACGTTAATCTTGAGCAAAAAGCCTAAACTAGCTGATACCAACTTTGACTTATTTGTAATTCTGTCGGTTTCAATGCATCTGTTTTACCTTTTTTAATTATAATTTGGATGATTAATAAGTAGATTTAGTTAAAGTTATGTTAAGAAGCTGGTAAAATAATCATGAGTTGCAGGCCTAACTAAAAAAACATTTAAAATAAAATAAATGTGCCACATTGATTTCAGTCCAGATTCCAAGTTCAGAAATACTGAGTGACGATGGATAATCCTTAATCCTTGTGATTTCTATATCTTCTCTGAGAAAGGAATGTTGTATTGCAAATAATATTTTACATATCATTTATTGTTTCAAATATAATTATTGTGAAGCCTACAGGTGTGTTAAAATACCTTATTACCAAAATCAAAACATTTAGCCATGTGTCTATTGCTGCACAACATGTGTTCTGTAACTATAAAAAAAAACAGTCCCAGTCAGATTGAAACAGTTTTCATTGAATGACTGTGGTGGAGCAGGGGTCTTTGCACGCTTCTTCTAAAATGGAAAACTGTTCTAAAATGACACACTCGGGTGTAATCAAAAGAGGGAAACAAAAACTCATTGTGTTGTGTTCATCACACAATAATACTGCACTCTGCATTAGTCATGGCTCTAGCTCAACATAAGGAGTTTATAAATGATTCAGTCCTTGACAGTTATAAATTCCAGTGATTACTCACATGGATCACTTTCAACACTGTATTCATTTACCATATTGCAAATACCCTTGTGAATCAAATTACAAACTATTTCCACAGTTACAAAACAAAGGAGCTGAAATATGGAAGGATAACTTTTCTGTCTGCAACCCTTAAATCATGAAGAAGGAGAGGGCTTAAATCTGATCACATAATTAGAACTTAGTCATCAGTTGAGGTAGCTAGGTGCTAGGACGACGCCAGGACGAAGCTTCAAGTTTTTTTTTTTTTTCCTTCAGACTTGATTATTTTTCTGCCTCCCTCTATTTTGCTGAGGTTTGAAATGTTCACTTCTTAGAAGTCAGTCAGTAGATGATCAAGCTCAGACTGAACTAACTTTCTCTAAAAC
Source organism: Symphodus melops (assembly GCF_947650265.1). Taxonomy (NCBI): domain Eukaryota; kingdom Metazoa; phylum Chordata; class Actinopteri; order Labriformes; family Labridae; genus Symphodus; species Symphodus melops. Next base: position 49,781,990 of record NC_136691.1, read on the forward strand.
AGAGTTCAGTCAGATGCATTTCTCCTCCTCTGTGTCATTTGTCAATGAAACCTGAAGTGCTGGATCTTTTGGGCATTGCAGGGTTGAAAGGTCCCTAATTTCATTTGTTTTTTCTCTATTCTCAGTCTCAACTCTAATATGCTCTGATGAATAAGACGCTTTAGAGTTTCTTACTGATGATGGTCTTGAACCTGACAATTTGTTTGCTTTCTGACAGCCTCCAGCGTACACCTCACTTCCCTCTGGCAGGTAGAGGAAGGTCTGTGAGGTGCTGGACACGTCTCGTAGATCGTGGGAAACAAGAGAGTGTGAGTCCCGGTTTGAGATGACCGAGGAAAGTTGATGAGCGTCTATACAGTGGAAGTTTCCCTGTCCCTGATGTCCTCGTGCGCCCATCTTGCAAAATAAGCACTTGATTTTCTCAATAAGCTTAAGAAGAACAGCCTTGCGGAGGAGGATGTAGATCCAGGGGTCAAGGATTGGGTTAAAGGAGGCAAAGCGTATCGCTCGTAGGTCCGGGTTTTTTTCCAACCGCAGCTCCACTGGAGTCTTGTACAGCTGGTTCAAAAACACCTGAGCCTGCATAGGAGAAGATGATACAGGCTGAGTGTAAAGATCTTCGTTTCTTGTTCTGGTTTTAAGTTTAAGTTCTGCATTTAATTTTTTTTTGTTTTTTTGAGCGACAGACTACTAAGATATAGTCACCAAAACATAAAAGACCAAAGCAGCAAAAGTGAAAAGTCGGAGAGATTTTTTTTTATTTATCTCCAGAGAATATTTCTGGAATCGTTTTCTCTCATCAAAGTCTAAAAGTTTGACTACTTTGCATGAGTAAATGAATACAACTAGCTGTAACTAAATGACAGCATGCGTAAAATAGAAAACAACGTAATTAATTAATTATAATAACCGCCAAATTACCAGAAGAATAGTGGTATAAAGAAGTATAACAAATGTTTAATACTTACAACAATTTATGTGGTCAAATAACCTCAATTGGTGGCTTAAAAAGCCGTGCGTAAAACGTGCGTAATGAATACAAACTGCCAAAACCGAGCAAAGAAATCCCAAACTTACAACAAGTGGGATGGAGCAGACAAGCACCACTACTGACGTGCCTATAAGCAAAATGACCATCTGAATCTCTGCACCGGCCAGGCGTCCGAAGCTGCGTCCTCTCCTCCGCGGGTCGTCGTTGCGCCCGAGGTCGGTTCCCAGCGACGTTCTGCGCACGAATCGCCGATGCATTCGGATCAAAGCACCACACACCAGCACGTTACAGATGACAGTCACAAGGGTAAGGAGAGAGCTGAAACCTGCATACATGTAGGAGTAGGCTGCGTCGCTAGTCTTGTTACTCCTCCATTCTAAGAAGCACCACGTTTGCGGGTATTGTTTCTTCACCTGTCCGAAGCCGACAATCGGCAAGGCGCAAAAGAGCGCGTTGGAGATGTAGATTGCCAGTAGAGTCAAACCGGCTAGTTTCTGGTCGACGTAGTCATTGTAGAAGTAAGCATGGTTTATGGCGATGTACCTCTCCACCGACATGGCACAGATGATACTGAGCCCCGCCAAAGAGAAGAAAAGCATAGTGAATCCAAAATACTGGCAGAGCGGGTCCTCTCCGGGCCATGATCCTTTCACATAGATGGCGATGGTGACCGGACTGGCCAGCAGTGTGCCCAGCAGGTCCGTGACAGCCAGCCCACAAACCAGAGTGTAAAACGTGGTTTCTTTCTGTTCTTTGCGAGATTTACAAAGAACCACTATGGCAATGACGTTCCCAACCACACCGAAAATAAACATAATAGAAGGGATGGTGGGGACCATGGTCCTCCCTGTCAGCGTATGATTATTCATCATGTCGAAAGTGACTTCAAGACGTGTGGACAAAAAACACTTGTTTTATCGCCAGTATTTCCAGCCCAGAGAGGTAAAAGTATTTACACTTGCAAAGATCCTGGACAACATTGTGAAAATCAAAATAAAATCACTGCACTTTATCCTTAAACGAACGCCTATTAAAAAAATAACTTCAAGAAAACGACCAAATCTGCTCAGAGGATCATGTCTGCTGCTGTGGTCACCACTAGTTCAGTAATGTACCAATAATACATCCTAGCTTTGCAAGACAGTAGCATGACTCTCTCACCAGGACAGCAAGGTAAAAGCAGTCAACAGATAGCAGTGACTTCATTGAAATAAAGCTCTGCCTTCAAGCTCCCTGCAGGATTATGTCCCTCCCCCAAGTCTGTACTCCATAACACTCATCAGCTATTCAGTCTGATGAAGGAAATGTCCACGATGAAATACACCTGCAGGAAATTTAGTAGTGGAATATTATCTTTAAAAAACAACATCAAAAAAGACCTTGAAACATCTTGATGATTTTATTTTTCTTTAATTTGTTACCATAGCATGCAGCAAGAAAAACAACAAAAGAAGAGAAACCTAAAATATTGGTAATCAATTCACACAGGAACAGCCAAAAACCTGTCAGGTATCCTGTGGAGGAATTCTCTGGTAATAATGACAAGTATTACTTATCGATGAAGTACATTGTGCAAATCAAATTGAGGCTGAAGAGACCTGGTCCTGTTAGCAGAGCACTTTATCAGAACATTGTAATTCAGTCCACATTTTGTTTTGCTCAAAACACCACTAGATGACCAAAGTGTAATTTGTTTTGTGCCTCTATTTATCTCAGAGTAAACAGAATGTCCTGGTGATAGACAGTGGTGACACAAGTGTCCCTGACATTATAGTAGGTCTTGTGACTTAGCCTCACAACAAAAAATACAATTATTTACAATGTGATACTCAAAAGAGAGTAAAAAAACCACTTCTTCTGTATCACACAGAGTTGGAGAGAGCACAACATTGTTTTTGTTTCTCCCGCAGAGTTTATTTTCTGTTTTAAACAGCAAATGTTCAACATGAGTATGGTTGTGATGAAGCTGAAACTGAGCATAATGTCAAAAAGGGGAAGAAATTAGGCACCATCTTTGACTGGATGCTTTGCTCATGAAAAGGATATTACAGGGTACGATGGGATATTTTCATTCCCTTTTTTTTTTTTTACGTCTTTTTATGCCTTTATGTGTAGATAGGACAGGGGATAGACTCAGAAATCAGAAAGAGGGTTCATGACATGTGGGAAAGGACTGAAGCCACAAGTCACATTTAAACCCAGGCCACCTATTTGGACAACCAAAGCCTCTGTACAGGTGCCCCTAATATGTTTTAGAATTGAAATTTGAAACTTTGGGGAGTGCTGATGACCTTGCGATTAGGTTGCACCCCCATGTGTGCAGGCAATATTCCTCCAATCCGATGGCTCAAGTTCAAGTCCAGCCTGTAGCTTCTGTCCTGCATGTCATTGCCAACTCTCTTCCCGATTTTCCTACACTAACCACTGTCCTCTCAATGAAGGCAAGGCATCTTACTACTGATATTTTGTACCACCATCTCTGCGTCAGATGACTCTTTTTTTGTTCTTGTAATCTTTTAGACGAAAATATTCTATAAAAGCAAATGTAATGGTAAGAAAAATGTTTAGCTTGAGAAAGTCGCAATCTGAAGTCAAGAAAACTATTCTGTCTGCAAGTTTTTGTTCTCAATGAACATAACATCAATTGAAGTAGACTGTGGGAAAGTTTGTTCAAAATAAAACATTGCTGAGAATATACAAACTTTTGAAAGGTCTCATTAAAGTGTCATATTAGGAGGATTTAGCTGGGAACATAAATACAAACCTGAACAGATCTGAGTGAGTTAAGAAAATTTGCAGACACTTAGTTCTCTGTTTTCTCCACTTCTTTAGACTTTGACAGCTCTCACAGAACATGCTGAACTCTGATGAACTGAGACCCTGAGCCTCACCGCCTGACGTCATCTTTCTACACTGACCCTGTGCTTTCTGAAAACACACTTGCTGTTGTCATTGTTGCCAGTAATCCATTCATTGAAACATAGCGAAGGGGGAAACCCAGTGTGATAAAGGTCTTGGTATAGCCTTGAAAAATAATATTTTCTTAAGCGTGACGTAGAGTGTATGCAACATAATTAGCCTTAACATGTTGAACCCTTGAAAACAGATGTTACATAATGTGTTTTTGTGTATTTGCAGGCCTGTGTGCACGTTTAAAACATGGTTTAGGTCTCCTGTTGTGTTCTTCTTTGTGTTTATGTCTGGTTTCAGGCTTTGCAAAATGTTCTGCAAGTAGATTTGAAAGATTAAACTTCTCATGAATGTGCTTTTCCTGGATTTGTTTGTCAAAGTCAGATAACCTGCAGCACACTTAGGCACACTTGGTGCAATGACCACAAAAAAGCTGCTGAAAGAATCATTTTTTTCCGGTCAACATGAATACTGAGTACAATTTGAAGACAGACAATTGCACAGCTGAGTTGTCCTTTCTGTTTGTGAATTTGTTTTTGTGTGGACTTTGTACGTTTAAGAAGGCAAAGGAAAAAACACAGCATTTCTGTCAGGAGGTAAATTCCTTTACTAAACAATAAGAACGTTGTGTATCGAAGAGGTTTTCATGCTCCAACGACCATAGCTAACAGCTGCGTTAACTTTTCCTCCTGGGAAAGCTTTTAGGAAATGTATTTGTAGCATCACGGACAATTAAAGCAGGAATACAGAAACTCGGGATTCAATTATAGGTATGTGGTGAACCATTTCTGCCAAATTATTCAGCTGTAAGATTTCCCTTTAAACAATAGATCTGTATTTTAGTGGAACTCTAAGGACAGAGCCCAAGTATATAGTACATACAATGCATACTTGAATGTTGGATATATACGGTAAGCAACCAAGTTGCTTAAAATCTGCAGTTCCTCAGTTGTCCGCTTGAGGCCTAATGTCCCATGTTAAAAATGTTATACGAGAAATATACATGTTTACAGGTTAAACATTTTTATTTGCATCAATAGCTTATTTTCTTTATTGGTGTGGTACTTACAGTATGCAGCTATGGTAAGGTATATTTGCATATTGTTTGAATACATAGAGAATGTAATATTTTGTATTGTCTGAGGAGCTGCAATGCATCATGGAGCGGTCGGGTATGACTAGTGAGCTCCTGTATTATACTAGTAGACATTTGGACATTTCTCGCATACACAACATTGCATACTGTGAATTTAAATAGCACATTCTCAATGTGACGTCAAAGTTAGCATGATTAGTAGGAAAGTATGCAGTTTCAGAAACAACCATTGAATTTTCACTTGCAACAATGACTTGCCTCTGGCCTTCTTGTTCAGAAAAGACACAGCTACCTGTAGAGTAAAACATAATCTCTGTGGACAGTTTCTGACACATTTGGTAGTTTGGAGGATGGAGCAAAAAAACCAACCTGTCTCTATTCCTGTTGTAATTCTGCAGGACATGTGCACTGTTTACCAACCTAAACATTTCATGAGATTCTGTTTGAGTATAATTTACATTGAAGTCAATGAGCTGGCTTTCATTGACAGTGAATAGTTAAACTAATAAAATAAATATAGATTATGTAAAATAATGCCACTGTGTGATTACGTAGTTATGGTTTGATGATGTGCAGGGGTGCCAGTAAGGTTTAGTCTACTGTACAAAATTAAGATAGTATTTGTACAATGCTGTTAAATGTACTGTTGTGTGGACAGGACATTTATTATAGGCTACTGGCTGCATGCTTTTACAAATAACAGTTTTATGTGTTTGTTATTGTCTGCTTAGTCCTGCTTCATGTTTGTCCTGCATACTTCAGGTATTTTTTAAATATTTGCCTCCTGCATGCTTCATGCGTTTTATGGCTGTGGCTATTTACCTGCTCGTTCCAGTCAAGTTATTTGGGGCGGTTTGTATTTTTTGGCATTGATTAACTCAGAGTGTTGTTTGACCGATAATAGCGGTTTTATTCTTACCCTTTCCTGTTTTATTTTGTTTTTCTTAGGCAGCCTATTCTTAAATCTGGCCAGGGACTACAGATGGAAACTAGCGTTTTGTTTAACTCTGGTATAAAAATGTTGTGCTGATTTGAATGAAATTTATTTGTAATGTCTTCTATACAGTATGTATGTAGCTGCTTAGCTTAGCTTGGCATGGCACAGACACTTGAAAAAGGGGGAAAAAACCTTTGCCTCGCTTTGTCCACAGGTCACAAAAATCCACCTACTAGCACCGCTATTAATACAAAATAAATACACTTCATCTTGATTGTTTAATCTGTACAAAAACCTAAATCTTGGCCTGGGAACCGGCCCAGACCTTAGGAAGTTGCTGATCAAGCCAGAGCTGTTGGCCCCAGCTACACATTAACAGTAAGTTAATATTGATTTAACTCTGGGCACAAATGGCATACATATCTTAATACAAATGACCAATAGGGTGCCCTTTGCCCAGCCAAACTATTGTCAGGTGTCGTTCAGTTGCAGGAAAATAGAATAATAATTAAAAAAAACAAAAAACGTGGCACACTGATTATTATCAAATACATTCAGAAGCATTGCAGTATTTTAAAGCTAGCACTTTAAAATCTGTATACCAGACTATCATCATCAGCTTCACCCTACTTGACTTTAGTCTCAGACTCCTGACATCATTCACATGAGCGAGGGAGCGCAGGTGGCCCTCTTGTTGTCCTTGAGGACTCTGCACCTGCAGTTTGTTTTCACATGTTTGTTTGAGATACTTTTGATGTGTTTATTCTGGGCTCTGTTAGATTTGGAGAACATCCGTATGCAATCTGGCTCAGCATAACAAAGCCACTGTGCAACGAATCGGATGTAAACTGTTTGAACTGGCACCATGTTAGACGCGCGATGCCAACATGAAAACAGAAACACTTAGTGTGCTTTTTGAGATTTTTCACCCGAAGTCAACTTTGTCATTTGTTGTTTGGATTTTTAAAGCAGTCATCAAATGTATTCATGTCTGATCTAAATCCTGAAAATATAGATGCAGAGTGTTGACAATTGGTAAATGTAACCTTGATAGTTTTTACAGAAAACATACTGTACATCTAAAGTCCACATTTCTGTTTATATTGTTATTTACAGTCCTCAGCTGGCTCCCACAAACTCAGAGGGGACAACGTACCCTTGAGGAAGTAGGACTGAAAAGCCTGTCCAATATGTAAAGCTGGTACAAGTTTATTCATAACACTATTGTATTTATATTTACAGTTTTCCCCCGAACACCCATTCCGCTCAACTCATGTCATCGTTACAGTTAAACATCAAGAACATTGGAAGTTGCTTTAAAAATGTTAATCCATCCAAAACACTTAAGATTTAGGAAAAACAGGCTGACTCAACATTGCTGAACAAGTGTACCAATGCTGGTAGACATTAAAGTGGTTAATCATTAACAGAGAGAGACATTTTAGGGCATTTACATCCAATCTTAACAAACCAGACGACCCAAGCAGCCCATTAGAGCACAGAGGAAAAAAAGAGCACACAGGATGTCACGCTGCTGATCCTGCATATATTAAGGATAACAGTGTAAACTCAGTGCCAGAGGTCGAAAACAAAACAAATGAGCAAAACACACAAATACTCCATCACTTTAAATAAGCTCATTTATATTCAACTATTGAGTTAATGGCTTCATTCTGGACACTGTGGATGCTCTTTGTGAACTTGTGTGAGCTTGTTATAATGGAAGAAACTTTGCATTTAAAATCAACAGCAACTTAGAGACCTGTGGAGTGGAGAGCTGTCTGCAACAACATTGTGATTAAAGAGTCAGATCTATCTAACAGATTATAATTATGTACTGCAGGGGGAAACAAAAACTATCTGGGTTGTTTGTGTTCTTAAAAATAAATCTCAATTATCACTGGTGGCCTTAAGGATTCAGCCATGGCTCTTTTTTTTTGTAGAAAAGTGCCTGGAGAAAAAATGATGGCTGAACATTTTGTATGATAATAGATCAATCCTTGCATGAAGTAAAGTGGAACAAACAAAAGAACTTTACCACTTAAGGAAGTGCCAGCTTATTCCACCAATGAAAACATCATCACAGTCAGATATCTTTATTGTGAACAGAAATTAGCAGTGGGAGAAATATATAATTTGGCAATATATTGTTGTCCTTGTTGGTTTGAAACAATTATTGAATCCTGGTGTCAAGTATTCAAATATTTAATTGAAAAATTCGGTGCTTTAAACTAATTTTCTTGGAAATTTGATTAACTTTTTCACCACTTGATGATTCGTTAACGGTGTGCCAATGACATGAACAAAGGTAACATGAGCAGAAGTTAATTGGCATTTGAAGAAATTGACAGGTTGATAAAAAGATGAGGAAGACAGCGAGATAATGTCAGATACAGGTCAACAGAGTTAAAGGATGGAGCATGATAAACATTGAATAAATACATTGATTCTGCATTTTACCTTAAAAGGGCATTTTACATTCTTAATTATTAATTATAATTAATCAGATACCATGATGTATCAAAACACTTTGATGGAAACCTTTGAACAGCTTGAAAAGGTTACACTTTAATCAGAAGATGACAAAATGATTGTACAATGAATCAGACGCAGAACAAATCTAATCTCTGTCAAATCTAGATCTGCCTAACGTATTAGTTTAATATGAGAGCAATACACAGATGTCAGGACGCATAAAAGCCACACATACCCTGAAAACAAACCAACAATTAATTTAAACATTATTAATTTTAATTTCTTTTTAAAATGTTAAATATGAATGAGAGGACCTTGATGAATAACGTACAATTATTAAATGTTCTCTTTTTCTTTTATAGACTGGCCAAGAGCAACAAAACCAGCCGCTTCTCTTATCCTGCAATCTGCTTTAAAACAAAACAAACAAACAAAAAAAAAACAGAACGACTTTAACAGTCAACCAGTAAAGATGAAATCACACTTACAAATCAAGAAAGGGAATCCAATGCTGTTGAGTTGTGTGAAAGGATCAAAAAACAAACTTAGCATAGTTTGCATTTAGATGACAAGTATTAACTTGAGCCTCGGGAGGATAAACTTCTTTTATAAGTGATTAAAAATGAACAAATTATGCATTTACAAGAAGGTACTGTTCAAAGAAGATGTCTTGTACCAAACCTAAGAGATAAGAAGTGGATGTGTTGAAGTGTTTATTTCAACAACTTAAGTGTTGTGACCAAACACAACATAGTTTGCATTTAGATGGAAAGTCCTAACTTGAGCCATGGGAGGATGAACACATTATGCATTTACAAGAAGGTGCTGTTCAGGCAAGTTGACATGTCACCTAAGAAATAAGATGTGGCTGTGCTGAAGTGTTTTTATACAACAGTGAAGGTTTTCTGGCAGATATGAACAGTAGGAGCAGGGTTAGAGCCCAATAATGGTGTCTATAATGTGTCCACTTTTCTCCTGTAATGTTTGCAAAAATCAAACAACCCAGTTTCCCGACAAAGCCCCCAGCCCCTAGGAAAACACACAGCTCTTTTAACACACACGGTGCTGTGTGCATCAGAGAACCAGTGATGTGGATGTCAAACTTCCTGATCATCTTCACGTCTCACCTGACTGATCAAACCCCGAAAAGTGACGTCCAAAAAGCCTCTCTTACATAAGCAGCAAATGTAAACAGAGGTGTTACTTTTGAACCAGTGGTTTGGTATCAAGCTTGAGGCTTTAAAAATGATATAAGCTAATTCATTATCCAGCGTAATTACACGGTGAAAGCCTTTATCAGGGGTAGATAAGAATCTGACTAAAAAAAAAAACACACAAGGCAAGCTGCAGAAAGATAAAAAAGACTTCAGTGATAAGATCGCTGAATAATTATTTTCATAGCATTATCCTCAGATCCCCTCACCACTTAATGCACGATTAAAGCAACAGTCACAGCAAAGTCATGTGACATGTAACTGTAAACAATAGTTAAACAAGTTAATTGTATCATGTTTTGTTTCCATTGTTTTTAAGTGACAAGAAAACACTTAAAAGAGGCAATAAATCAATACCTCAGTGTTGCTGTTCTGGATCATACTATATATCATGGTCACTCAAAGGGCACTCAAAGAGCACAGACCAAGTTCAATAGTCACGTCTTCATTTACAAGCCTGCATGCAAAAAAGTGGGGACTGCTGTTATGTGAGTCAATGCCAATCTAAATAAACATGTTAATTGTGTCTTCAGTTGATATTTGTTTGATTATTTAGTCCCTCTGGTGCACATTAATCATGAAAGAGAAGGTCAAGGTCTTTACTTTGTTGTGATGATAAGTTGAAGTAGTTTGCCCCATAGGGCATTGGCTCCCTAAGAGGAGGGTCAGGACAAACATTTTTCAAAATGGAAAATGGTTTAAAATTGTATATTTCACCAATTAATTTGAAAACTTCAAAGACATAGATGGTGTTTCAGCTGTTGTTTGGTTTTCTTGCCTGATGGGTCTTAAAACCTCTGGTGTAAGTTATGAAACATAAAACACAACAGCTTCTTAACTTCTATTTGTATTCGTGACACCATCAATCTACCTATCTGAGCTTACTGACAATATATGAATGCTCAGTCTTTATTTAAAACATTTTTTTTCAAAGTTTAGTTAACTTTACTTAATCCAAATGATCTGAGTGATATGAGTGAAGAGCTGCTCTCTGAGGAGCAGTCAGTCAGGAGCCTCGGCACCACAATGGTTCTTGTTTCAACGGTATTTGGTGCTTATTCATCCTGGACTGCATACCAGGCAGTTTCCCAAGATCATGCTCTGAATACTGAATAGCTGCAACATAATGTGGAATGAGTGCATTATGTGAACCTCCACAACAGCATTTTCTCCTCCAAAGATCTACAATCTTATCTTTCTGTGGAGTATAAACAGGTCAGGCTCTGCTCGATTTGACAGTTAACATGTGCTGTGTTCAGTGATTTTGTTGTTGCTACACTATCAGCTTGATATTTGACTTTTTCTACAAACGTTGAGCTTCTTTGTGTCCATTTTAGAAAATAACCAGGACCTATGCACCATGTTCAACGCATCTTTTCCACAGTGGACTGAAGGTTTATAGTAATAAATACATTCCTTCCCATACATTTGGTTTTCTCCAGATTGCTTATCAGTAAATTCTTCAGAGCAATACTCTTATCACTCCCCTGTGAAAATACTTTCAAGGATGCTTTAGACACACATTCACCCACACGTTGAGGCACAAATGCAGATGACCGCAGGCAGAGAGGAAAAGGAGTGGGAGGATGTGATGGTAAGATCTTTCCCAGCTTTGCTTCTTTTTTGCTTACATGAGGTCATCCGACCGCCACAATTAACAATGTGTGCATACGTTCCAATAATGATTCTCCACAGTCGAGGAAAAATAAATAATGCATTTTAGACAGAATTCCTGAAAGAAACAAGTCTATTTCACATCCGTCAACACATTTTTATTCGCCCTGTTTATCTGGAAATAGAGCAATACATATTACATGACCACACAATAATCAACACTTATATAGGAAACTGGTGAAACATACAAATGCAAATGGTGACAATGTCCGTGTTTCATAATTCTACAGACATAAGTCTTATTATCTCCAGAGTTTACACAGTTTTGTTATCTTCATTCAGCGTCTCTACACTTGCTGGGCTGCAGCCTGTGCAGCTAGCCGCTCCTGTTTCTCCTGCTCGGCCTTTTCCCTCATCTCCTTTTCTCTCTGGATCAGCTGCCTCTTCTCGGCCTCCCAGTCCTGCATCCGCCTCTCATACTGCTCCAAGTCCGGTTTCTCTGCCGCCGCCAGGTTCTGCTTGGCCAGAGCGCTAACCAAAGCCTGAAACGACTCAGAGTCCACCTTACCCTGGGACTCTAGCTTGCTCCTCAGCTCCTGAAGTACAATAAACCAAACAAACAAAGACGTCAAAACACCCAAAAGTGGTCTAAAGCAAGTCCTTTAAGTAACGTGTGTAACTCTCCGAATCGTTAAATTCCTTTTGCAATACATTTTAGGAAATGCTCGAGCTTCTCAGCAAACATTCCTGAGTTCCCGAGAGGGATTGATTATCTCGAGTTCAGTCTGTAAAAACATATAAGTCTGGATGTTCTGATTAAGAAATCCGAGGGCTGACAACTCAGATTAGAAAGTAATGCTCTCAGAAGCAAATACAAAGAAGCTGCTCACATGGCTGTCTCTACTGACTTCATTTCAAACAGTTAAAGGACTATTCCAGCTTGAATCCTGGATGACTTTTTAAATTGATTGATACAACTGCAGTTGAACACAGAACTTTATATCCATACATGGATATGTTGCACACAAAAATTTCCAATGTTTTAGAGCTGCAGATTGTATGGACGAGAACATATCTCACCGGACACCATCAGAAATTCAAGACAGATTGGATCAGACAGAGATAACTTTAAGGTGCTTGGAAATTATGAACTATGAAGAAATATCTGTATTTGAAACAGTGCGGTCATCCTTGTCTGCTGATCAACAGGTGGCTCTAAAATCTAAAAAAAAACAAGAATAAAAAAAAAAAAAAAAAGAGGAAAAGAAGAAGAAAAGGAAGCAGCCATGTATTGGTGGATGTTACAGAATGTAAACTAACAAACTCCACAGGATATGCTAATGACATGCTAACTTGATTGAGCCACTCGCGGGTAAAACATTTCCATTGTCCTGTAACTTCAATAACTCCTCTGCTACAAGACTAAAGGGAGAAAAGGCTCTCTGTAGGACTTCTTTCCATAATAAGGTTTGCCTCCTGAAATATACACTTGACCTCCCAGTAGCAAAAAACTAAACATTTTCAGAGGGTGTATTTTAATCATGTGCAGCGCTCCAAAAGTTTTTGTACTTTTTATTCATTAAACTCCAAAATAAGAAAATAGAATAATTTCTGTTTTAAAACAGAGCTAGTATAGTGGTGGAAACAGAAAGGCTTCTGCTCTAACTTTCCATTTCATAAAATGAGCAGAATGTTTGCTCAAAGATATTTGACCATGTACAGACGTTGGTGTTTGTATGTGATAATAAAATAGACTATGGTTGTTTATCTCTTACTTGATTGTTAAAGTTCAATTACATTTGAATTGCAGTTTAAAGGATCAATTGAAAAGACCCTTCAGTATGCTTCACCTTTTGATCTTACTATGGATTGTTCTCCAGAAACACACATTCATTGTTTGCCCTGAAATCAATGTAAACTCTGTTTCTGCAGCACCGGGGAAAAAAAGCACACGCGATCAACATAAACCAGCTCACCTTGAATCTGCTGACATATTGAGGTAGTTTGGCCCATTCGGCCTGTTCATCTTCATCCACTTCCTCCTTTTTCTTGTCCTCTTCACCCTCAGATTCCTCTCCTGATGAGTCGGACGTGTCTGAGGTAGAAGACAGCTCCTGCAGCAAATCATTCACGCAGTCCAGCTGAAGAAAAACAAATACAAAAGTTAATTACCCAGACGGATTATTATTATGTATTTCATGTATTTGCATGTAAACAGCTTTTTCTGTCCTAAAAAGTATCCATAGCTGTACATCAAGTCACGTAAAGCTACAGAGGCCCAAAGGGGACATAAAACCATACATCTTATTAACTCTGTTTTCATGTGATAGAGAGACATTTCTGGTTGTTTTGTTCAATCCAATTATTGAACTCTTCTCCCCAGAGCTGAATTACCACACACATAAACAAACAGATAGGCTTCATTAACTTTATTAGTGTTGGCAACAGCTGCATCAGCCTATTGTTTCATCTTCTAGATCCCCAGAAACTGATCTTAAGGAAACAAACTTTGTTATCTCGAGATAATAAAATAAGATTTCCAGCACACAACCACAAAATGTCTCTGTATCGTGTGTAGATATAATTCGTGGATGCATGTCCGTTTTTATTCGTCAAAGATAAATATTTCAAACTTTTAAAGAAGAAGAGGCATTTCCTTACTCAAACCGTTAACGTGATGATGAAAGAGGCTGAACACCTTACATGACAACTCACCTCTAAATCTTAGGAAGAGGTAATATTAACTGTCACTTGAGGCGGCAGACACCAGCACCTTCATTTGAGGTGTAATATTTCCTCTCTGTCCTGCAGTGTTATCTGTTCTGTCTACATTATTGCGTTGCAGCCGTCTGGCTCAGGCCGCTTGGTTCCTGTAGCAGTGATTCTCGCAGACATCCTCAGCGCTCCAGGCTCTTCAAAATCTCATTAAAACGTGGACAAAGCGGAACTATTAGAAGGGACAGCCAAAGCCAGATTGCAGGCGCTACACTCGACTGTGTGTCCATACATACATGTGAAAATATCAATGATATGACAGCGTGTGTGTTTAATCTCAGCCGCGTCTGCGTCATAGACTTCACCTGGATAATAACATTGTGTCTGACACTGAGCTGTTTGTGACTCTGAAACATTCAATACTGTAGACTTGGCCATGCTTACTTGTAAACACAGAGTCAAGATGAATCTTAAAGCATCAGTCCAACAGTTCTGGAAATATGTTTATCTCACATTTGATAGAGGACGTGCAGAAAGACACGCTGTCTGGCTGCATGCGATGTTATTTTTCCATTTGTTGCTTTGCTAAGTACATTTCCGTTATCTTGTACTTGTGAAATCAGTTTCACGCAATGATGTGCTTTATTTCCACATTATCATCATCTTAAGATAAAGAAGTATTTCAGAACTTCTTAGGATGTTTGTTGTGTGTGAGTGTGTGAGAGTGATCCTCTTGTCATTGCGTGCCCACAAAAATAATTTGTCTTAAAATAATTTATAAATTATTTAGATGCTTTCAATGCAGATGTTCAATTAGTGTTTATACCAGGGGTGTCCAAAGTGCGGCCCGGGGGCCATTTGTGGCCCTTGAGTGGATTTTTTGTGGCCCTTGACTTCAAATCGAAGAATCAGAAGATTTTGGCCCCAGGCCTCATCAGATGGCATATTTCGTTTCGTTCATATTATTTTTTGAAGAGGTCAAAATACAAAAAGTTCCTTCCAATATTTAAAAAACCCCCCCCCAAAAAAACCCTGTGGCCCGTGAGCGATTCTAACGCGACAATTTTGGCCCGCAAGAAAAAAAGTTTGGACACCACTGGTTTATACTATATGTTGCTATAGTGTAAACACACTGTAGCCTTTCAAGAAGCTGCCGCCCTGCTCAGCTGTGACTTTGTCAAACTGTGTGAAACATGCCAGAGAATCCCATTTCTTGCATTTTATACCATCGTTTTGCAGATTGTTTGCAGTGTCAACAAAGAGTGGAGACAAGACATCTAATCTGTAGTTCTTCCTGATCACAGATTGTGTCACTGAAGTGCCCAAATGATGGCACTGGATCTGAACGACAGATTTGTCTACACATAAAAGGAGAACATCAGCAACAACTGGAGGTGGCTGTTTGTTTTTGTTTTTTTTATCTGTATCTAACGAAGATAAAGTAATGTTTGAACATTGTGGACCCATCACTTTGAGGAGTGCAGGAAACTCAACCAGAAATGAGCCACCATTTTAAAAAGATTGTTTTCTCATGGTCTGGCTTGTTTTGTTGGTCATAAACCCTCATCAGCCTTCGTCCGACCCTCCTTCTGATTGTTTGGGTTCTTACTGTGTCCTTGGACAGCTTGACGTCCCCAGAAGCAGCAGCCACTCCCTCCATGACAGCCAGCGCTCGGCCCAGATACCCACGCTCCCAGGAGAGAGGCGCCCCTTTGAACACAGCATGAATGCCATTTGACATCTCTGCTTTACCTGGATGGGAGAAAATGAGAAAAAGCATCATTGAGACAAAGGGAGGAGAGAAGGGCACCAATTAACGGGTAATCAATTAATGCGAGGAATAATTCCCACCCAGGAGCGCAATGCCGAGTAGCTGAGCGCTGAGGCCAACGGTGTTGTCCTGCTTGAGTCCACAGATGTAAAGAGATGCTCCCAGCGCCCGCTCTTCTGGTACCTGAACACAGCGAGGATCAAGCATTTCATTTGGAAGCACATTTGTTATTCCTGCTGCAACATTCACATGCATGTCAGTTTTGCAGTTTTACGAAGTCAGTCAGGTTTTTTTTTTTTTTTTGGGGGGGGGGGGGGGGGGGGAGAGAATAATTGGACCACATTTTTCAATGAAACCTCTCATAAATCACTCCAATGACATGTTGACTCACAGAGAGCTGTGGTCTGGTTGCTAGGTAACTGCTCAGAGCATACAGAGACAGGATCTGTGTGGAGGGACGGTCGAAGGCCTCCTGTAGCATTACTTCCTCTACCACAGAGCAAGCACCTGTCCACAAACAACAAAAAGATGTCACTTTAACACACTTTAAATGTCTTTCTACAACACATGTGAACATTCCTTTGAGCCTGTTTAAGGTCCACGCTAAAAACAGAAGACAGAGAGATTTACCCCTTCAAACACTGACAAAGCACCAGACCTGAGAGCAACACTTAATCATGTTGATAGAAGATAGGAGGAATGAATCATAATGAGCACAGAAGGAGCAGAAGTCATTTAAAGTGTAGAAGAAGAACGAAGAAGTTGAGGAAAGAAAAGAAAAAAAGAAAACAGGACAGGTGAAGACAAAGAGGAAGAAGACAGACGGCTTGAGACAGAAGAAAAGATGATCTTGTATTAAGAGCTACAACTATTCATACGAGCCTCTATCATCATCAGGACAACATCCATCATCATTTATTTAAATGAATCTGAGAGATGCTTAACTTCGACCTCTGTATTAACACTCTCTCATGCTTTTACCATTATTACCAGAGGCACTGCTTGTCAACAGGCAAGGCAGGCAACTGTTTGGGGCCCCCAGACCAGACGAGGGACCCAAAGCAGCGGCCTTAAATATGCACATTTTGCAATGACAGTAGGAAACCCCATAATCAGCACTTAATCACATTGCCCTGCTGAACGTTCGGTAAAGGGCCCCCAAAATGATTTTTGCAGAGGGCCCCAACAGGCTCCAGAATCGTCACTGATTCTTACTGACATTGCAGTTATAAATTGATCTTATATATCAGTGTTGTTGCTCAATTTATTCCAATCCTTCTTCCTGCATCTCCCTTTACGTTTAAAAAGCCTTACCGTGAAAGTCTCCGTCCTTAATGTAAGAATCTATGAGCAGGTTGAAGGTGAAATCATCTGGGAATATTCCATACTGGACCTGCACACAGACAAACAAACGTTTAGGATATGTAGTTCCTGATGGGTTCTCCACATCTGGACCTCTTATCTCACAGCAACAAGACACCAATCCAAACAACAGATGAGGCCACACTGACGCTCCTGACTGGAAACACATCCCGGGCTCACGGTTCGAGCTGCGTTTGTACTAATGAGGTCATGTTGTTAGGCAGAGTGGTACGCATGCTGAGCTAACGATGTCAAACACGTTTCTCACGCTGCTCAGATGATATGAGTTTGGGGGCGACTTTGATTATATGACTGTTTACACTGTCAGATATCTGCAGCTATCAGGCCTGATCAGGAGATTCTGACCTGATGTATTGGATGATTATGCAGAGGGGCCTGTTTTACACTTATTATAAAGTCTCTTTATTTTGTGTTCAATTACAGTCTTGGTAATAAATAGAGGGACAATAATGTGTGTACCTTGTTTCTAAGTGTGTGCATGGCCTTTTCCCTCGCCCCGTGTTTCAGACACTGTCTGATCCAGTCGTGAACGGTCCAGTCCCTCAGATACCAACAGTTAGGACTGTGCCGAAACCTGCCGTGATTTAAAAAAAAGACATACATTGTTATACATTCAACACAGTTCTTAACAAGCAATGTTCAATGTTCGGAAAGATGTGAGGAAGAGAAATTAAGACTCAAAAACATATTTTATGTCGCATGCAATAACAACACCAAATATGACAGCTGCTTCCTGAATAAACAGCCCTAAGTGCTGAAAGAGAAGAGTCCAAACATGTCAGGGGCTTGTTGAATGTATCTAAAAAATAATCAGTTTATGAAAACTAATAAGCACCGAGTAAGCGTGCGATCGAGGAAATTTACAAAATCGTGTAATTACAAGAATGGGTGCAGACTCCAGAGGGAGGAGTAAACAGGAAAGGTCTGGAGTTGCCCCGAACAAAGAAAGCATGTGACTGAACATAAACTAAAACAGTCAAAGCAAACAGGCAGTTCACTTCAAGACAAGCAGGAAAAAGTAGGTACTACACAAAACCAAGGCAGCGACAAAAACTCGGTGATGGTGTCAAGACGGACAAACGGATGCAGAGTATTGATTTAAAGACTCTTCTTACTTGTAAAGGTAGTACTCCATTTGATCAACTTCCTCCCGGGATGAAATGTTGTCAACAAACTGATAAAAAGAGAACATGTATGTAAAACAATGTATCCTCACAACAATCTTTTTCATAGTCAATAAATGTTGGTTTGAAATCTGAACAAACAAACCAAAAAAAAACAGGCCGATGAAATCCAGACACAACTCACCCGAGATACGGAAAGAGAGCTGACGGGGAGATTCCTTTCGTATGTCCGGTCCATGGCGTTGGCCAGCAGAGCTGTGACGCCAAAAATTAAATACAAGATCATTTTTATAAACAACAAACACACAATTAAGAATGTTTTTAACATTGTGTGTAAGTTTGAAAACTTGACTGAACATTGTGACATAAATAAGCCAAATACAATCAGCACGAGATAGAAATACATTTTTAATTTATAATGGTTATTACGAGCGCCCCATATATAGAGGCTATACTGTATATCTAAGAAGTCTGCTGGACTCAAATACAAACTGTGTGTCCTTTCATGTATGTCATGCCTCACTCTTTTCCCTATTTCTGACTCTATCCACCGTCCTATCACTAAATAAAAAGCCCTATAAACCTTCACATGTTTTAGGATTTGTTTTGCCTTTAATTTGTTATGCAGAATTTATCGTTTGAGTCACCGCCCCACATCACTGCAGTATTACACCGCCCTCTTGTGTTTGTATGGCACACATGCAGGACTGCTGCACGCACCATAAGGATGTCTTTATTGTATACTTTGTATTTCACAACAGTTCCCTGTTAGTGCAATGTGAAATCAAAGCAGGCTTTGATGTTGTCTGAAAACGTGTCCGACACTTCTATGAAGATACTCGAGTCCCAGCACTGACACCAGGTTGTTATGAGAACATGAAGACTTAAAATATCCGTCCTTTAGCACTATGTGTACAAGTACACACCAATTATCCTGCACATTCATGAGTTATGACCACTCAGAAGTGTGCTGGAGTATCAGTATCTACAGAAACACTGTCCTCACTGTGTTTTACAAACCTGCAGTGGATGTGAAGCATGAAACACACTCCAGAGGAAGCTACTTGAGCCTAGATTTCATGTTTTATGTTAACTCGACGTAACCCAGAGATCGTAATTATTTCGATTTTTAAAAAGGACATTAAATAAGAAGTAAAGATTGATGTCAAACCATAGACTTACAATTTGGGGACTAATCAGCCACACCTCAAAGTGAAAGACCTTAAACATAATTTACATGAATTCAAGGTTCTTTCATTTTTCCAGAATTGACGGACAAAGAGAGACCATCCTTCTCAGCCATCAGTACCTTTAATACTACCTGCTTAACAGGTAATAGAGTCTAACATGTACACTGGAAAGGTTCAATAACAATTAAAGGAAGACGCATTTCAACATTCACACTGTGAGAGCAACACAGCTGACTGACTGTAAATGGACAATTTCACAGTCAATTTCATAGTGTATGTTCCAGCAGATACTTCCTGAAAGAAATGATATCCCCTTGATGTGATTAGTTTGTCAATGTTAAAATGTGACATGGTTTTTTGAGTCTTACCCAGGTTGTGAGGATCTCTCCGTCTTTCCTCCCACAGTTTGGTGTCTGTGTAAGCAGCTGAGAGCAGCCATCTCCTGGCTGCAGACACATGAGGTCATGTAGATAATATTTATAATATATTAATGCTAGTTCATCTTTTACAAGATGGGTTGAGACACATTTAAGACCAACTTTGCAGTGAAACCCCGGTTTGGCAGGTGAGAGGACACAACTGGGTACATTTGGCTTTTCCTGCCAAAACACCCAAACAAGGCCAAATAGATACGAGCTTAACGACAGAAAATCCTCAGATATATCTATAAATACATCGTAGTAAATGTCTGATAGTTTACCTGAAAGAGAAGGAGAGAAACATTTAACTTTGACTGCTGCAGTCACACATCGCTTCCACACGGAGGCTGCCATGTTTGGACGATACCATTTCGTAGGTTTTGAGGGGTGTTTTTTTTGTATGTCGATGACGCTCCTTGAAACTGACGTAGAGGGTTATACCAAAAGAATGAGGCGGTGAATAGTAGGTAAGATAATCCTTACCATAGATATATACAAACATGTTTACATATCTTTAATGTATCTATAATGTCTACGGGTTTTTTTAAAAACACTTTATAAAGGCGAGGCTACAACAGAGAAGTAGCCCTCAATTCTTTTAAAACTGCATGAGCTTATGAATGTTGAATTCATCTAAAGCTCTGAATTAAAAGTAATTGATATTAAAAATTCTATTCTATACGCATAAATGTAAACATTCACAAAATCATTCATGATTTAGAGACTATAATGTTGAGAGCTTTAAGTGTAATCTGGGACATTTATAATTGATAAATTAATGCTCAGATATCCATGAATAAAAGAAACACAAATTGGTTGCCAAGGTAATATCAAATACACTCTGTTGCAGAAGTTGAACGTAAGAAAGAAATCAGAACACTAGAGGGTGCTGTTTATACAAAGAAGAGACGGACCAGATAAATAACTCAAGTATAAATGAAGGCTTCACTATGCTTTATAAAGTCACTCAATGTTATTTACTCCATCATGAATGAATGCTGCCTTAACCTTTCAGCACTTAGATTAGTCCAGATATCTTAGAATATTGAGGACAAACATGAACACATTAACACACAAATAAAGCAGGAGACATGGTAGCAGAGCAGTTTGTTTTATACATGTAACTCTCTCACTGTTGACCTGTCGTCCCCTCTCACCTCTCAGAGTTTTTGTTGTCCACTAACTATTATTATTACAGTGAGCTTCTTGGCTGTGGGTCCAAAGAGGTGACAGGTTGAGACTGGGGTGGGACACTTTTGTAGAACAAAACGTGGAAGAATTTTAGCACCGTCTCATTTTCTCTCTTGCCAGCAAAACAGGAAGCTCCAACCCGCGTTGCATAGAGAGATCAGACAGGACGTAAACATTTCTTCATGCACAACTTGGGATGCGGCCATCTTTTTAGGAATATAATGACCCTTGTCTGAATTATGTCTATCTATCTTTACATTTCTTTTGTAATATTGTGTGCTACTCTGCATCCGCTTGTTTATGAATAAATAACAAAGAAAAAGCCTTTACTAAAGATAGATAGATAGATAGATAGATAGATAGATAGATAGATAGATAGATAGATAGATAGATAGATAGATAGATAGATAGATAGATAGATAGATAGATAGATAGATAGATAGATAGATAGATAGATAGATAGATACTTTATTGATCCCGAGGGAAATTCAATACTAAAGAATAATCAGCTCAATTAAAAGTTCCTTGTTTGCCTGGTGATGTAAAGTATACTGAATGTTTGTCCTCAGTAACACAATAAAATGCATCCACTTTCTTCCTGCTTTATATTTAAAAGCCCCAGCATTATATCAAAGGACAATAGGAAAGATACAGCACGTGATACAAAAACTAAACTGAATGAAGACAGATCAGCTTGATACAGTGGTACTGTATATGCTTGAGTAATACCTTATGAGCATAGCCAAATCAATGAAATGAAAGCATCATTTTGAGTTTGAGACAAAAAGTAATGGGGTTCAAAGATGGAAAAGAATGAACAATGGTTTCTTTGTACCTTTCTAAATTATTGTTAAAACTACATAGTAACAAAGGTACATTCTGACTATGTTTTCAGGGTAAGATCAAAAAAAGACAACTTTTAGAAGAAAAGAGTCTAATAAAAATAACCTCCAATCGAGTCTTACATTTAAAAAAGTTGATGTTTCGTTAAATTTTACAAATAAAAAAGGATGTAAGAAATATATAACGTCTAACTCTTAAGCATTATGAATCCTCAAAAAGTTATTTGTCAGCATTATCATTCTTCATACATTTTAGAGGCCTGATATGCAGTATATCATTATATACAACCATAAATCTGTAGGGACATAAACACCATTTAATAAGTATCAGGTCAGCAAATAAGGAAGTGTAAGATTTCATCAAATAGTTTTTATTATTAGTCAACCTGTAAAAAAGTTTATGACAAACTTGTGCATTTTGTCTACACACTTTCTCACAGCCGTACAGTATCTCTTCCAAACTTTGTCAGACAATAACGACAGTTCGAACCTGAAAGTATCCCCATCACAGAGATGTCAACTGGAATGCGTGTGTGGTGTGTGTGTGTGTGTGTGTGTGTGTGTGTGTGTGTGTGTGGATGAATGCATGTGGGTGTGTCACGAATGTTTTTCCTTTGTTTTAAAGAAGTAAAACAAATTGTATCCCACATTGTTTTTTATTCTCTTCTAATCTGCTTCATTCTATTCTATTCTATTTTATGTTAGTATATTACATTTTCTTTAATTGTATAATTCTACGTACTAAGTATCTGTTGATGCTTGCCCTGATATTTATCAGTGTGTTTTGCAAAAGCAGAACATGAAGCTTTCTAACCACAGGACTCATTTTATGCTCAGGAAACTACCTGTCCTGTGTACCTGTTCTCTGAGGGCCTGACTGATCTTTACGTTCTCATGGTCTCTAAAGTTTCAGTTCTTTAAAATCAAGCAGAACTATAATAAATGAAGCTCCTATCAGGTTGATGAGCTATTTTTTTGTTGCACAAATTGTTATTCAGAGAGTCAATAATATGTTGTTGCAATTGGTTTCTATACAATTACTTATGACCACTTTTGTTTCTCTTGATGTTATTCTTCTTTGGCTGATTAAAGTTGAATTTTTAGTTGTGTTGTACAATGTTATCATTTATTGTGAGTCTTTGTTTTTCTTTTAGAATCATATAATTGTCTCTATTGCTTGTTTAATTTAATTTTTGATTTTGTTTTAGTTTTGTTGTCTACATTTTAATTTTACACTATAATGTTTTAACAGGTGCTTGTGAAGCACCATAAAGTACATGGTGTGTTTTGTAAAAAAAATTGATTGAGAGAGATACCAGTTTACGATTGGTATACACAGACACAAGCAGCAGATCCAATGTGTGGTTACTCTCTGAGCTGGTGGTTGGGATTGAAACATGAAGGTGAGGAAAGGAAAAGAGAGGAGGATGTGAGAACTTCCTCAAACTGTTTGCAGTTTCGCCCTTTAGGACACGGTGGTCGTCAGTAGTAGAAAAAGAGAAGCTGCTGTTCTCCATTTTGTGTGACAAGAAATGACTCCCCGTTTACCTGAACTGGCACGATATAATGAAGTGTAATGTGAAAGCATACTAAAGAGAACTTGAAACCATTCAAACCGTGATAAACAATACCTTGAATAACCTTTTGCTGCATTACTTTAGAATAGTTATGAGATGGAAAAGGATGCTCTGTCTGTTTATGCAGCTCCTTTAAAAAGAAAAAAAAGTCTTCTTTCCTTTTTTCTGCACTGTTTCTGCTTTCAGAGGGGCTTCTGCAATGAGGAGAAACAATGCTTCATTTTGAATCACATAGACATATGAAGTCTTTGTCTGGGACACCCACTGTGTCCGTCACCGCTGTTTGATCACAACCTAAAAGAGAGAAGGGGAGAGGTGTTTTCTCTTCCTCTTCCTCCGCTTTGAAAGAGAAGCAGGAGGAGAAAGGCAAGCTTTTTGAAACACACAGCAATCATCCCCGGCTCAGTAAAAAAAAGTATTTGTCAGACAGAGAGGACTGAGATTTATTATCAGGGCTTATATTCTTCCAGATCAGTCATAGGATGATTGTGAGCTGTTGGAAAGCACAAAACACAGGTTTGTTTTCAGGGGTTTCAACTTTAATTTCTGTATTGATCATACTGAATGTTTACGGTTGACCACCATTCAGTTAATTCATTCTATAAAACTCCCACGTATCCCCAAAAAACTGAGCAATCAAAGGTAGATCAAATCCAGACTTCTTTGGGAAGGGGCAATGGCTTCTATAGGAGTCACATGAAGTGTGTGTGTGTGTGTGTGTGTGTGTGTGTGTGTGTGTGTGTGTGTGCGCGCGTGCACACATATTAATGAAAATTAGCCTTCATTTACCCTTTCCATCTCTATGAAACATATTACAGAATATGTTCCTTAACATTACAAACGACTTCATATTAACAAACAACTTTGGGTGTTTTTTTTGTTTTGATTTTCTTTTGTATTTGAAAAAGGAACAGAAGTAGAAACATTTAAATCTTCTTTGCTTTATTCTTTAAGGAATAAAAAAATATTCATGTTCAATGTCACAATTTAAAGAGCAAAAAAAAATGGAAATGTGCCACTGAAAAGCAAAGAGTGCTACTAGCAGCTTGCAACACGCCCAAAGAATTAATTTTAACACAAGCCCTGCTTCTGATAAGGCAATAAGCCAATCATAATTTAGGATGGCCAATCAGATTTCAAGGATTGCCCTCACATCCGTTGCCATCCAAAAGCACTAAGTATTGTTTTTAAAACTTAACAATAGAATTTAAACACAGTTTGCAGTTTATTTCATAGAGACACTGAATGGATATTGTACATCAAGATTGTCCAAGACTGTATCTGTAGAAACATTACACCCAATTCATTCTTCCTTTAAGTACAAAATTCCACCAACAATTGAACAAAAAATAATAAGAAAATCTCCCCAAAACATATACAACAGAGTCAAAAATAACACATTATTGATTTTGATCTGATACATTTACACAAAATACAAGGAACATTTAAAGAAAAATCAAACATTACATTTATTAGTCATTATCACAACATTATTTTAAAGGAAAAATACACGTTAAATATATTTTTTCAATTTTATGTACAAAAAATAATCTCTCACCGAACCTTTCCATCACTCAATGAACAGTGACGTATCAGTGAATATGAATGATATATTCTCACATGCAGAACGCTTCACAGCTTTGTATGTCAGTTATACTTATTTCTTCCTTAATTGACAATTATATGATCTGACTTTTCTTGTTGCAGTGCTGAGCTTAAACAGCAACTCATTTTTAATCAGTTAGATTCAGAAATTAAATAAAATGTTCCTGGTAAACTATTTAAAAGTTTATTTCAGACTAGTCGTCTAGTCAAAAGGCAAGATACCCTCAAAAAAGATTCCAAATTTTGCACTATATATTTAACACGCCAAGACAAAAGATCATAGAGGTTGCTAACGTTAGCAGTGCTAACCTTCAGTCCCCTTTGAAAGTTAACATCCACATTGTTATGCTGATAAAGCATTGCTTGGGTTGTGTGGTTATTTGCCAGTTTAATCTGACACAGCCTGCGTACTGTATCTCCATTTTCTTGATTATAATACATTCAAACGGCTACATGCTGCAAGATGCTACAGTAGTCAAGACAATTAGTCCGACTAACTTCTTCTAATTCATCGTCTGCATTCTATTATTATTTTTGCTCCTTCTTCTTCATTTGTCACAAATGTTGCTCACATGATTTCCCTATCTCTAACTGGCTTTGGTTCCTCTATTCCTCATGGTAGGTTTAGTCACAAATGCTATGAATCTCCTGTTCACTTTGCTCTTCCTGATCTAGCTCCTGGTGATCATCTAGCTCGGAATCCGAGTCAGAATCATTCAACTGCCTGCAGCCTGTCTCTTGGTCCTCTCCAAGTTCTGAGTGAGACTCGTAATCTAACTCAGATGTCTGTTCTGACTGAAAGAGGTGTTCCTGCTCACCTCTGGAGTCTACAGTCTGCTCCTCTGTCTCTGACTGCCTCTCATACGTCTCTTCTTCTAAACTATCCTGATACATTTGTCTCTGCTGCTCTTTTGGTCGTAGTTCAGCTGGAGACCCCTGTCCTCTCTCCTCTAGATCAGGGGTGTACTGCTCTTCTCCTGCCGGCTCATGGCGGTCCACCTCGGGGCTGTACGGACTCCTCCTGTACAAACTCTCCTCATCTTCCTCCTGACACGAGCTCCCAGGGACGCTCTCACCATCAGACTGCGAGAGTCGGAGGCTGGGGAGGCCCGAGGGCTTCTGGGACAGGTCAAATGGCTCCTCCTGGCTGAAGCGGGTAAGAAGGCCCATAGGAGTAGACAGGCAGTATCGTCCCCTTTGTCTGAATACTGAGGAGAAATATAATTCACAACAAGCAACTTTTGCAACAAATACGCATGCATTTAAGTAGAAAAAAAGTGCAATCTTACATCTTTCGTCAAGCCCTCTGTCCATGACTCCATGTTTAACCTTCATGTGTCTGGTGAGGTTTCCCTTCAGAGTGAACTTGCTCGGGCAGTAAAGGCATTTGAAAGGTTTGCTGTCTGAGTGGAGATGCATGTGGCCCATTAGGTTGTGCATCCTGTTGAACTCCTTCCCGCAAAGCTACAAGACAAGGGAGAGAGGTGTGTATGGTTGGTCACAGAGTGTACATAAGAGGTGGACATGTGACACAACCCATTGATTTGTGAAACAACAATTTGAAACTTTTAAATACGAGTTTATGGCCAGTTTTGTCTTGTTATGAAGCCAGAGGTGTTCTTTTTAGGACTTGAGTTTCTAGATCCAAAAGAATAGGTCCATTGACTCAAATTAGCCAATGAGACGCCAAGTGAACCCTAGTAGCCCCAAACTAAACCAAGTAGGGTTTTTACTTTGATCCATGTTACTGAGCTAGCTGAAACCAGCTGTGTATTTAGCAAAACTGTTGAAAGTAAATGTCCTAATCTTGTTTTATATGTTGTTTGGTCAAATAGTCATATTTCAGGGGATCCAAACCTGAAAGTAACGAGGGTACTACACGGTTTGCTTCCTTAATTCAGCAAAATGGCAGAAATTGGTGATACAGCCTAAACTTGCATGCAAGCATTGAGTGAATGTATTTATTTACTATCCTTGAATGGCTGCAGTAAAAACTATTTGAGGAAAGAGAAACAATAGGCTAAAACAATACACCTCTATTATTTTTCTTTGTGCGCCAAAACTCCTTTGGTCGACTTATTCAGAGAATGCAAGCTGTAAAGATACGCAATCATGAATGAATGTGAAGGCTTTGAGATAAACAAAGACACACACCCTTTCTCCTTCCTTCTATCCACATTTTTTCTCTTTTCCCCTTTGTCCCTCCCCCCTTTCCTCCTTGACACACACATGCACTCAAGAAAAACAGAGAGAGAAAGGAAGCAACATGGAGACAGGGCCAGGAGGAGAACAGGGAAGGGCTACTCCTGCGCTGTCCTTCCTCTGCATTCTTTTTTATTAGGGTGGTCCTTTCCTTCAGGAGGAGAGAGGGACTGTAAACTGTCCAAGAGGACCGTGAGAAAACAGGAAGCTCCCTCCAGCAGCAGAGAAAGCGAGATGAAATCTATTTGAGGGCCCTGTTCTCCGGGGAGGCAAGCGGGCCATTGTTAGAGAGGCAGTTTGTGTGGCGATATCCTTCCTATGGACGAGGAGGGTCCTATTGCCAAAAAGCCTCTCTGCTATCTGGTCATCGTCTGAGTCCTCGTACCAAACACCAAGGTCAACATAGACACTCCAACAGACTCCAATGTCAGCTAACAATACACAAGACAGGTAAAGCTCCATCAATAAACACAGATTAAAAGAAGCACTTTGCAATTCTCATTTGTTTGACTTTTTTTTCGGGTTGTTGGTTGATTGTTTTTCGCTGCACCAGTCCTAGATCAACAACTATTTAAGCCAGATATTCCCCTCTTTCTGGTGTCATTTAGGTTGTTGTGTCCAACAGTGGTAAAAGGGGAGGGGAAGTACATTAGCTGTCTTGATGGAAATGATATGAGGATCTTTTTTGGCTTCACTCAAATGAAGCTAATGCAAGAGGTACAGTATGTAAGCTAAACCTTGCATGCACACAGGAAGCAGCTATCCTGGCACGCTTTAAAGGTTTACTAATTGGTCAGATAACTGCCTTTAGTAAAGGAGAACAACACTTCCCTTGCCACTTGAACCCGTTTAAGATAAGTTTTGAAAGATATATAAGTTTTATGATGTAAGTGTGTCATGGTTAAGTTCGGTCAAGGAACGAAAGCTACATGGCTACGTTTAGGGAAACGCCAGAGCTACAGATAAAGATAAAACGTCATTTTTCCCTTTAGGACTGTTTCTACATTTAGCTCGGCCTAGAAACAAATGAGGATTAAAAACCATAACACAGGACAAAAATATCATAGATAATGACAAACCTTGCATTTATATGGCTTGATGTCGGAGTGGACGATCATGTGAGCCTTTAAGGTCTGTTTTTGGACGAAGCTCTTGAAGCACATGTGGCACTGATAGGCCCGTATATTGGTATGGATAAGAACATGACGCTTCATGTTGGCCAACAGGGTGAACTCACGACCACAAATGCGACACTTGTGCTCCTTCACACCCTGGAGAATGACAGAATGTGGAAGAAGAGGTGTGAGAAATGACAGTCAACAGACGAGTCTTTCTGCTGCTTAAAGTTTGGTTATTTTAAACATTTCAATGTTTATTTCAGGCAATGTGTTTCAAGTTATTTTAAGACGTCAACAATCTATTTGTTTGGTCAGTACAGTCATGTAAACACAAAGACTTTGGACAGTCTTCTGCAGGAAATTTAAATATATTAGTGTCAAACAGTTTTGAAGCAGATAGCTTTTCTATACCAACATTAAATAAATAGGAAACAAAAGATAATAATAAAGGGGTTAAAAATAACACCAGGAGCCAAAACTGAAGTGGAAATGCTTTGAAACAGCTGCCAAAACAACGTGTTGAGCTACTGCCCAAACTCTTTCACTTTCCAAAGTCTGCAAAAACAATAGAGTGACTCACATCAAATGACAGAACAATTAATAACTCTACTGGATGCAAAACATTCATTCTTCAGCTTCCAACGCTAGTAAATCTGACATTTAGAAATAATTCAGTTTATGCTGTATTTCATCTCTTATTGAAACCTACCTTGTGAGTGAGCGTGTGCTGTTTCAGGTGATGTGACTGGATAAACTCCATCCCACACTCGCTGCAGATGTACGGTCTGATGTCTTTGTGTTTCATCATGTGGTTCTGAAGCTGGCTCGGGTACTGGAAAGTCTTCTGGCACTCTGTGCACCTGCAGGATTAACATGCGTACAATAATAAATCTTTACAGAGAACTGAAATTAATAAACAGTTGTTCAATATTAAAGGAAAGATACTTGTGCATTTTTAAATAATACTGATAATAATGATAACATTGACAGCACCCTGGTGTCTGTTGGGTAAAACTGTTAGCTTAGCACATTGAAGTACAATACTAAAAGAGGGAAACTAGCTTATACAATAGATCTATCAGCACTTGTAAAGCTTTTCTCTGGACTATTTTTAGATTTTGTAACATGCCTGTTAATGAGCTTTACATTTTTTAGTAGCATCTTTTCTTTATGGTCTGACACAGCTGGGCTAGCACTTTTACTTAAAGCTTAATAAAGCTAACTTGCTGCTTACTACGCTTTATACTTAGCGTGTAGGCATCGTTGGTATCAATCTTCTTGTTTTACTCTTGACAAGAGAATAATTAAGGTTTCCCAAAAGCAATTGATATTTATAAGCATGCTTAAGCTCACCTGTACAGAGTGGGACCACGATGCACAGTAAGGTGCCTTTTCAGCTGTGCCAGTGTGGGGAAATCCAGACCACACTCCACACACACGTTCTCCTGACCTTTCTCGTGCTTAAGTTCATGGGCACGGAGCTCACTGGGGTATGCAAAACCTCTACCGCACACACTGCAGCTGAAACAGGGAGGTAAAATGAGTTGGTGAATAGGATAAAAAAATAACAAGGGAAAATAAAAAGCAAAAAAAAAAAACCTTGCTCTACCTGTATGGCTTTACATCACTGTGCTGCATCATATGTCTCTTCAGGTGGCTGGTCTGAGTGAAGGCCTTGTGACACACCTGGCACTTGTGTGGCCTCATGCCCTGGTGTGTGAGCAAATGTGTGTGAAGGTGGCTTAGTTGCTTAAACAGCTTCCCACACAGGTGGCATCCATGTGGTTTGATGCCATTGTGTCCCAGAATGTGCGTGACCAGGTTGTACTTTGAGGTGTAGGACTTCTCACACATGCGACACTTCCACCTCTTCTGATCTCCGCCCACATCAACGTAATAACTGTCATCCACGTGGACGTTAAGGCCAAGCTTTTCTGCACTTGTTGTCCCACTCCGGGGAGGTCCATCCCTGCTGCAATGCCTGCCACGTAGATCCTCTCTTGGGAAGAAAGATCCAGAGGAGAGGTGCATAACAGGACCAGGCATGAAGAAGGGGTAGGGGAGGAGGCGATGGTGGAGGGATGGGAAGTAGGGAGGGTGAAGGAGTAGAGGAGAAGGAGGCCAAACAGGGGAGGGACTGAGAGGTTCCTGTTTGACCTGCACTGGTAGATTCATGCCAGGTGACCTGTGATGGAGCTGCAGTCTGTTCAGCTCGATCATACCAGGGATGAGTTTTGGAGATGGGGTCGGAACAGAAAGAGGTGGGATGGAGAAGAGATTGTGGGAGAGGTCCACAGTCATCTTACTACAGCTTTCCTGCTGCTCCTCCTCCTCCTCTACCTCCTCTCCTCTCTTGAGGGATTCAGCTCCTTGGTCGTCCATTTTGAAAGGAGTTCTTTTGCGTTTTTGGGATCCTTCTTTTTGTGTATAACCGGGTCCAAGCATGGGAAAGAAAGCAGGCAGGTTGAACGTGCTGTAGGAGTCTCTGGTGGGTGACATGCTGGAGTATCTGGGAGGGGAGAATTTCGAGGGCTTAATGTAGAGCGGAGGAGGGCTCAGATAGAAACTGTGCTGAGAAGCTTGTCTTAGCTCGTCTCTGAGAGGAGGACTTCTTGGTGGGAAACTCAATCCTTCCTTTTCCATCTTCTCTCTGTGTTAAGAAAAGCACAACAGGTGGTTAAATGTCCACAGTTACTGAACACTGGTGGAAGAACTAATCAGAAGTGTAATTTACTTAAAGGACATTTCCACCAATTTTACATATGCAGGAGTGTTAACAGGTCACTGTGAAACCTAAACTGGAAATGAGGACAAACATGTGCACCTTTTACTTTGTATTATGTGTCTAAATAAAAAAAAATAACACAACCAAAAGTCTTACTGAGCTATTATCATTTTATTGCATTGTGGGAAATCTAAGAAAAATACATTGTATAAAATGTTGCAGAGAATTGTTTTATTCATTCTTTGTTCGTTTCTCCCTTTTTTCCTAAACATTTTAATGGCAAAGCAACATTGTTAAAGTATTACTATTTCATTTTAAATACAATTATTTCCCTTTTCTATCATTTTTGGTACCCCCTGTGGCAAAAGATATACCTCTTATCTCTGCTCATCATACTGTATGTGTGTCTTGTGTCTCTGCTTACTTGCAGAACCTCAGACACTGATGTCTTTAAAATAAAGCTTTTTGTGACATGAAACTGTTTCTCTGAGGCGTTCTCTTGTAGTCATGATACTGGATCCACATTTTCAGTACATATATTCTGTTATCGTCACTCTCAGTTTAGTGTTTAACCTGAAACCTTTCACTTCTTCCTTTCTCACACATCTTCTCCTCTCCTGAAATTAGGAAGTTATCTGAAATGTTCACCTCTACCTCCCGCACTCTTTTCACTTCTCTTTGTCTTTTTCTCTCTTCAAGCTCTGTTCATTTTTTTTTGTTAGTGCAGATAGCCAGGAAGAACTTCTCCTTTCTTCTTCACTGATTGTAACAAAGGGTTTTAATCAGCATCTCTCCGAGCAGCCTGAGTCTGAGTCATATAAACTACTGTAACTGAAAAGTGTGAAGTTGTGTTTGTTTATATGTCCTGAGAAATATAAATAATATCTTCATTTGTGCATACTTACGTGCAGATGATTGTAATGGGTGAAGAGATAATGAGATAGCAAGGGGAACTGTTGGACTTCTCTTCATGAAAATCGTGCTTTGCAGTGTTGTTCATATTGCTGTAAATAGTTCAGCACTTAGCAATGAGAAACTGATGTCCATTTCAATCTAATTCTGTAGTGTGACCGCAAGTTGCTTATAACTTGTTGTTGTTTTAACTTGTTTTAACTGTGCTTGCCTCTTCAGATGCATTAATTACTCTTTGCATGAATAATTACAAACGAAATGCACATTTACATGAATTAAAGTCATTAATTTACGTTCATTCTTATTTAACTTGCTGATTCATTTTTCAACCACTGTTTTCATTGTTTTGGACAGAAAATGTCAGAAATAGTGGAAAATGCCTTTACAATTTCTTTGACTTAAGATTAATGGTTCAATTCAATTACATTAAAAAAACTTTATTTGTCCCTTGGGGGCAATTAATTTCTAGTACTAATGCACTATTTGTCCAGTAACATCTGGACGTGAGGGGGCAGTTGGGTGGGAGGGACTGTATCTATTTCAATGTGCTAATTATTTGAAAAATGTTTACTTGTAGTGTTTGTCGGAAACAAATGCACAATGATGTTGCTATTTATAAAATGTAGGCGCTCATACTGTTAGGGCGGGGGAATAAGGGGTGGTAATGACAGGGGGGCACAGGTGAGGTGTTTCCAGAGAATTAAGCAGAGAATATTCTTTTTTGTTAGTTTTTAAAATACACAAGTGAAATAACATTTATAAGATATATAAAGAAAACACTGTCATATTTTGTTTTTGAAAATAATTAAATCAATTAGTGTAATTAGTTAAAGAACATGATCAGTGCAGATAGGGAGCACAAATACAGTAATTAGTATTGCTTCATGTGTTTGCACCCAGCATGGCGAGATGAATGTTCATAATTTTTTCATTCAGGTGGGAGGGCATGGTAAGGTTGGCCAGGATAGAAAAAGTATGACGACCACTACTTTAGGTTCACATCAGTAGGCAGCCAATTCTACAGAACCCGGATTAAGCAACATTTGGCTATCTTTGCTCTTTCTCTACTATTTTTTAATGAGCATAATAGTTCACTTTCTGACTCTCTAATTTGATGTGCCTGATATTGGACAAAACTGTGAACTCATTATCTGGAGATAGTTGAAAGATATAAAGGCTTGTAGCTGATTGACTGATGGGCAGGAAATCAGTTGAATGATATTTGCAACTATGTTGATTTGCATTTACAGACCTGCAGCATAATATGACAGCAACATCTCTGACATTTAAAAAGGGAGGAAGACTGTGGACAACAAAGATAAAGATGATAACGCAAAGATCATCAAACTTCCCAATCTATTGATAGGATTTCTTTAATTTATTGTTTACATAAAATTAGTGCAACAAAATCTACAAAAACAGTGACTATCCCTTCATAAACAATATTATTAGTAAACAATGGAAGCATACTTTTTTTAACACTACTTTTGGGTGACTTAACCATGAGATGCATGCTGACACTTTCAATGTTTCCATTGGCTCCTGCATATAATCCTGTTCTTTAAGCATCACTCTCACTTAAGGTTTACGGAGCAGAGACCCCAGCCTCTACTTTGCCCCGCCATGCATTCCAAACAATCCATTAAAACCAAGCCCCTCCTCACATGCCAGTCAGTGCCATGTAAGCGTGTATTAGTGTGAGGCTGCAGCCAAGTCCATGTGTGTGTGTGTGTGTGTGTGTGTGTGTGTGTGAGAGCAACTTACCAGCTGAGTGTACTGGAGTGTGTTTCTGTGATGCTGTGGCTGAAGTGCCGCTGCCGCTGCTGCTGCTATTGCTGTTGTACCTGCGTTTTCTCCCTCCTGCTCGAGCTGCAACTCTCCTGACAATGAGCCGCCCGTCCGCGGATAGCATTTGAAGTGACTTAAGAAAGAGAACAGGAACAATCACTTTGTTCTCATTTTTCAGATGAGTACCTTCGGAGAGAAGGAAGGAAGGGAGGGGAGAGGAAGTCAACAAGCCTAGTGCCTTCCTGCAGAAAAATAAGGAAACACTAGATAGACATCTCCATTTCTCGATGAAATAGGGATTTGCAAAGCATTTAGATGAACATGGGGAAACAAAGATCTGATGTTGGACAAGAAAACAATGCAGTTTGAATGTGTAGCTGCTGTGAAGTGTAATGCAGTGATGGAAGATGATCACATCCTGTCTTTTTGTCTTTAAAAACATAAACAAAATACATGTAAAGAAAAGCACATTTAACCTTTAAATGTATATATACATATATTTATATATTCACACTTAGTAGCACAAAAAGAACTTGCTTTGAGTTTGAATCAGAGTTAGAATCAGCTTTCTTGGTCAGGTATGTTTACCACACAAGGAATTTAACTTTGGTAGACTGTGCTCTCTCTGTACAATGTCAACATTAAATATTAACAATTAACTAAACAATATAAACAAGTAATTGTTAGTGTAGGTACGTGTTTGAGCAGATAAAGTGTCTGTGCATCGTGTTAGTCACGCAGGGCATGTGCAACATTACATAAAAAAATACTTGTATAACGTTGCAGAAAAACCTGCAACAGAATGTACTTCTGCAAAACATTTGAAGTTTCAAGTAGCTTTTACATCAAAGTTGTGTTTTCAACCTTCAGCAAAGCATCACAGGACAAACACCGTTACAAACAGCCACTAGGAGGCAAGAGAGCATTCTGTTTAGTCTTATCAGTCTGGTTTACAACAGTCAGACAGCTGCGTGTCTTCTAACATTGACTTCACCTCTGTTTTAAGATCTAAATAAACCCTGCCACGTCTCAATGTCCCACTCTTCTCTGTCTTGGCACAGAAGTTTCACGGTGATAACATTGTGTTTTAATTGAGTGAGGTGACAGTTAGCGGGTCAGGGGGAAGCTGCAGTAATTGAGCTCATATCATTGAAACAGTGAGACTCTCTTTCATGGGCTGTGGAAGATCATTAACCAAGTTAATTTGCCCATAACACCAATCAACCTACGACCTGGACAATGTGTGTGTCAATTCCTGCCAGGAATTAATGACTTTATCATTAGATAGGAACATGTGTGCATCTTTTTGACAACAGTAGTTTTTTTATTTTCAAGCATCCGGTCCAACGACAAACTCTTTGAACAACCTCGCAAGCCAAGATGGCGGCAGTGAAGGCCCAAGTTTAAAGATGGACTTCTTTTGCTTCTGTTTTTACAGCCCCCTTTCCTTTTTTCACCCCGTTTCCTTCTTTCCTATATTACATGTTGACTTGTTTTGTTTTATTATTTAAATTTTGTATTAAAAAAAAGATTTAAACTCAAGCACAGAAAGCCCAGTATGTCTTCAAGTAAATCAGAGTTGTACCACACTCACATCCCCTCGTTTTTATAGATTAATCTCATCTGCTGATTCACTTCTTGACCTCTCTGACTTCTCCGTCATCTCGTACATGCACGGTCACGCAGCACAAGCCTGTCTTTAATAATTCTCTATAGTAAGAAGCCAATCAGGCCACAGAACCGCCTAACCCTTTGACCTGCCCAGCGGTCAACTTCATCTCAAAGAGGTGACACAAACTAAAAAAGATTCATTAGGAATCGCTAAGTGGCTTTTTGGTTTCAGTGTCACTCTCTTAAGAAGCTCTGGAGGTATATAAGTCCTGACATAGTCAGAAAAGACCAAGGAAGAAACAGGAGTGCCGAAAATCAAACACTTAAACTCGTCTCTACATCAAGTGCCAACAAGTGAGTCTGAACATCTAACTTTGAACGTTATCTTTGTTCGTATGCTTGGTCGCTAACACATTTTTGTTTCCACTCTCTCTGCAGAAATGACTGGAGCCGCTGTGTCTGTGTGCCTACTTTTCCTTCTGTCTGTTTGTTCAGCATGTTACATCTCAAACTGTCCTATCGGGGGAAAGAGGTCCATCATGGACGCACCACAGCGCAAGGTGAGCTGCTTTAATCACCATTTTAACATCAAGCACCTATGTGAAGGGTTACGCTTAGGTTTGCTCGTTTTATTTTCACTACGAGTGTTGGATACATGTCAAAACTTACCCTTGAAAATAGTTTCTTTTTTTATCTCACTAATTACAGAAAATGAATTTAGTTAATTGTGAAACTCATGTAAAAAAAGGGACTTAAATCAGACAGTCAATTCGTAAAGTTGAAGAAAAACAGGCAAAAACTCTGTACAAACATTACAATGAAAACAAAAGTGATTACAACCAACCGATTCCTTCTTTAGTGCATGGCTTGTGGCCCTGGAGACAGGGGCCGCTGTTTCGGCCCCAGTATCTGCTGCGGGGAGGGCCTCGGCTGCTTGCTGGGATCCCCAGAAACAGCTCACTGTGTGGAAGAGAACTACTTGCTCACCCCTTGCCAGGCAGGAGGGAGACCCTGTGGATCTGAGGGAGGACGTTGCGCTGCCTCAGGAGTCTGCTGTGACGCAGGTCAGATATTAAGCTGTGGCCGAAGAAATATTCAGATCTTTTATTTTCGGCAAAGTAGCAATACCGCTTAGTTAAAATCCACCCTTTGAATTAATGACCTTCAAAACTTTACTTAAAGCTCCAGTGAGGAGTTTTTAGCCAGTTATGAAGAACAGTAAAATGTTTACTGATGTATATGACCTGTAAGACAATGAGCAGCGAGGTTGATGATGTCTTTATAGTCATTTTAATGCTGCTGCTTCCAAGGAGGTATCAGAGAAAGTGACTTAATGTTTACACCTTACGTGGCAAAGATTCACAATGACGGATACATTTCACTTTAAAAAGACAGCATGGGATGTTCTTCCAACAGCTTAACACACTCAGGGCAAGATCAGCAAAGGGATGAAGAGTTAGACTTTGTCCACAGGGGAGTGCCAAAAGCAACAAAACCAAAAGTTCCTAATCAGAGCTTTAGGTAAAAGAATAGAAGTATTAGAAGCAGCGTCGTTCTAGTTGACTGAAGTTTAGCTGATTCTAATTAGTGCTGAGTAATTTAATATATTCTATAGTAATAAATCAATCTATATAACACACATTAAATAAAAGTAAATGTACAATATTGACCTCTGAAAAGTTACTGTGCAGGAAGGCAGTAGCGTCAAAGAAGTACAGCAGTAGATCTGAATGGAACTTCAGTTCTATACTTGACTTGAAAAGAAACTTTCCTTCACTATGGGACAGTTTAATGTGTTATTTTGTATGATATAATATTTTACAATATCTACTTACTATCTGTGACAAGCTTAGATTTTGCAAGCTGCCTATGTGGCATGAGAATATTGGTTTTCATACAAACTCCTGAAGTTGTCTAGCAGATTCTTTATTCTCTGTATCGATGAATAAAGGC
Organism: Symphodus melops; assembly: GCF_947650265.1. NCBI lineage: Eukaryota > Metazoa > Chordata > Actinopteri > Labriformes > Labridae > Symphodus > Symphodus melops. The sequence continues at coordinate 49,819,353 of NC_136691.1, forward strand.
CTATTTTAAAATGCAAAATCAAAAACTGTCAAATAGTTAATACTTTTTATAATAATTGCAGAGGAAAATGTAAAAAAAAAAGTTCATAATAGTGTTGTGAAACTGAACCACTTAGTCTTACATATTTATGATCTGCAGTGGTTTCTGGCATTTCTAATAACAACGTAGAAATAATCAGTCTTCTCTCTTGATAATTTTATTTTTGTAGAGAAAAAATGAATATTAATTAATACATTTGTAACCAGCCATAAACTCCTCACAGCAGCTTAAAATAGCAGCATGTATTTTGGCACTTGAGTTCTGCCACATTAGTCACTGTGACCTTTGATTTCATCATTCACCCTCCTGCTTATGTTTTGAGACACTAAACCTGACGTGTTATAAAGTGTTAGGTTGCAATAACAACAATCATGGTATTATCTTTAGCGCCTTCCTTACTTCTTTTTTTTCTTCTCTCTGCCACAGACAACTGCTCTACTGACCAATCCTGCCTCGTGGACGAGGAGGGAGACGACCAAGCCAGCCAATTCGAAGGCAGCGACCCCGGTGACATCATCCTCAGGCTGCTGCATCTGGCCGGTCACACTTCACATCGAGTCCACCAATGAGCTGCTTCTGACTCCACGACCTCTTGGGAAACAAGGAATGGGACATGTAGTTGTAATGTAGTAAAGTAAAGTTCTTCTGTAGAGTTCCTTTCTTGATATATTTTTATGTATAAAAATAGGGATGGAGTCCTGACATTGGTCATCCAGATATTTGCATGTTGAAATAAAATTTTGGAAGATTAGCAAGTGTTGTTTTTAGTTTTATTTCAAGAGCCAACCTTAGAACACATTCACAAACTTTGTTGAAAACCTTTTACTACAAGTCAGCATTAAGCTTATCAGACTACAACGTTACTCTACCTGTAATCTACAAAGCACGCCTACAACTTTATCTCACTTCAAAGAATCTTCTTGTCTGTGTGTGTGTGTGTGTGTGTGTGTGTGTGTGTGTGTGTGTGTGTGTGTGTGTCTAAGTCTCACTGACACAATATAACTGATGCAACACCTTTAGTACTTATCTTGTACAGTAGTCACCTTTGAACCATTTTGCAGTGACCTAATTGTTCAGATTTAGATAAAAAAAGAAAACCGGTCACATTTCACACACATTTAATCTCTGAAAGACTGACAACAGATGATTTGACCATGTGCTTGATTGAATTATCTTGTCTTCTTTTAAGACGATCTGTAGAGACTCAGGAAGCTTACCTTGAAGAGCCACATAACCTGAGTAAAGTACACATCTTTGGAAATGAAGAGTAAAGTTCACACTGTGGAGCAGACGGAGAACTCCTGCATGGTTTTATCTAGTTTTTAAAAAACAAAACGCACATAATTGTCCATGTTTACTGACAAATTGAAACCAAAATTAGAATTTGTAACACAGGATAACTGTGAAAAATATCATGGAAAATGTGGTGGAATATTTAATTTAGAACTGAAATTCACTGTAAAGTCTTCAAACTTGTTTTTCGTGCACAAATCCATGCTTTTCACACAGAAATCTGACATTTACTTTCTGGTTTAAGAAGACATAGAAATGCACGTTCTCATGTGGCTTGATTAGTTACAGGAACTTTAAAAAGTACAGAAAAAGAACAAGTCAAAGCCTGCACAAGGGAAGTAGTGAGAGAGTTAACTAAATGCTGAACAAAATGGTGAGAGGCAGAGACAAGAAAGGAGAAAAAAGGAACTGAAAATTGAAAAATTGAAAGGACAGAAGAAAAGGGGAAGACTGAGCATCGAGAAAGCAGCAAACAGAAACCAGACTGCAAACTTTTGTCCAATGAGCTGCTCTTTTCCTCTTTTTCGTGTGTGATTAAGCAATGTCATCATATGTTCATCTTCCTTCAAATAAAAAACGACTACAGAGATCGTAGGAAACACTCTTGGGCATGAGCAACAAGTGACAGATTCTGAACACAGTCACAGGAGGGTTATAGTGTCGGCTTCCTGAACCGCTTTTATCTCTGAGTGTTTTTATCTATACTGCTGGATCATCTGTGAGCTGGGCTGGATAAAGAGGGCGGGATCTGCCTTTAATTGGAGACACCTTGAGTTAATGATTGCAGCGCTGGAGTAAGAGAATATAAAACTGACTGACAGCTACTTCTAGCTTTACCTTCTCTGTCTATCACCATGTCTTTCTCTGGAAAATACCAGCTGGAGTCACAGGAGAACTTTGAGCCTTTCATGAAGGCCATTGGTGAGATTACTGCCTTCTTTATTCCACCTCCTTTCTGCTATTAATTTAGAAAGTCCTCCGTTAGATTAAGTGCTTGAAATTATTTCCTTTTTATCCATAAAGAGTTGTCACAGTTTTGAATGCTTAATATTCAACTCCTTAAAGCCTTTGAATAAAAGTAACACAAACTATTTGAGATGAACTCACAACCTGCTGCATGTGCTTGTTCTCAGGTCTCCCTGATGATCTCATCCAGAAAGGCAAAGACATCAAAAGCATCTCTGAGATTGAGGAGACTGGTGATAACTTCAAAGTGACGATCACAACTGGCCCAAAGGTGCTTGTCAACTCCTTCACCATCGGACAGGAGACTGAAATTGAGACCATCACTGGGGAGAAGGTCAAGGTGAGTAATGAGGTTAAATTACAGGCTTAATGTCACTAATTCAGAATTTGAAAACTTGTATTCTTCAATCCATATGCACATCATATCCCACTGCACACCTGTCCAAAACTTAAACTTTTTGTTTTGCTCCTTCTTGAGGCGGTTGTACTGCGTGATGGCAAAAAACTGAAGGCCTCCCTAAAGGGCATGGAGTCGGTCACGGAAATGGTGGATAACAACACAATTATCAATGTGAGTGTGTTTAGACAAACTTTTATTTTTTTTTTTAAATGAAATGCTTGGATTCTCTATTCTTTGTCGTCTCTAACTTTAATTTCTTTTCCTTTCAGACTATGACTCTTGGTAGTATTGTTTACAAGAGGACGCTCAAACGCATGTAAACGTCGGCACATGAAATAAATTGTTAAAAAAAAATTCTGCATTGTCTTAGTTTCTTTGGACCAAACTTAATTTTTAAACTAAATCATTGTAGGTGACTATTACCCACTGGAATAGACTGTGTGTAGCTGGCCTTATTGTGGAGTGAGTGATCTAACAGGCTAAAGGTTATCTTCCTCCTGACTGCAGGGAATCGCACCCAACTGGGGGAGGGTAATTTGACCCAGTAACAATTGGTTATAGAAATAAACTTGGTTCAAATTTAAACAAAATCAACCTGGGTTGAAGGTGTACAAAGTAGGACTTAATTGCTCACTGTTGCTTTAAAGGATCACTGTTGACTGAATTTTAAGGGGCAGGGGCATCACATCTGACTCAGTTCAATGCTGAATCTGTATCCTGGAATAAATGGGAGTGGTGTAGGAACACCACTGAGAAGAAGGGGGAAGCAAATTGGAATCATGACTGCTCCGGGTAGATATGTTCTTACTGTCACGCAGTGATTTACTCCTTAAGCACTCGTTCACAAAATGAAATGGCGTGGGAAAAAAAGATAACCTTAATAGCAAATTAAAATTTGAAATTACAATTAATCTAAACTTTCCCAGCATTACTTGCACATTTTAATTACAGCTGTAAAACCCATGTTGGCATATCTCAATATGGTTAAACAATATATGCACTTCTCTTGTACACAAGTATTCAATGAACAATAGTTTAGTTAGTCACAGATAATGTACAAAATATATACAGTAAACCTCAATGATGGGAGATGATTTGACTAATCGTCTACAATCCATGAAACTGCAGAGAGTACATCCAAGTATTGATGTAATGAGCATTTGGTCAAGAAGTGCTTGCATTGAACATTTAAAAAAAAAAATTACTAATTGAAGAATAAACATGACGTGAAATGTTTTTAATGAAAAGTAAAACTACAAAAGTGTTACAGAAAATTATTTAATTAACTGTAGATCCACACAACACTCCACTCTTTAACAATGGGAGGGTTTGCTCAATGTTTCGTTGTCTGCAGTCCTGTGATTATTTCCTCCGGTGGAACATATTCTTAATTCCCTCCTCCACAGACTGTGGTTCGTGCATCATGGCCATTGGTTTGTTCTTCAGAGCGGCCTCTCTCATACTGTGGTAAACGTATTCATTCTCTTTGAACATCTTTAGCTCCATCTCTGTCTGCATACGCATAGCCTGTGGGGGGAAAAACACAGAGAAAGCATTAGCACTGTTCTCACAGTAGAACATAGAGCAGCACAGGCCTGTGACTGACAGTTTTGTGTGTTACTTGAGGTACTTGCTTTCGAGACTGTGTATAAAAATAAGATGGTAATCTACCAATAATGGCTTTAGAAATGCGAATAAAAACAAATTAATTTAAATATGTTGCCCCTTGTCAGCTCACCTTAAAAAATGTATATTCTAATAAAGATGACCAAGTAGAGAGCTCTAAACCCACACTAATTAATGGTGCAGTGAAAGTACTGTAGATATGACCAAAGCTGTTAAAGACTCCTATTTTAACCTTCATTTTACCTGGAACTCCAATTGAGATTAAACATTACAAATATTACAAGAGAGCTTGCCGAGGTATCTGCTATACAAGACCACAAGCGCATTAAGAAAATTAACAGATTTCGCAACTAATTCAAATAAACAGCAGCCTTTCAAGAAAAGCAACCCCATAGCTCTGTCTCCACATTCTTACTCTTCATACAATTTGTTAACGCATATGACTGTCTAATCTTAACTTTTTGAGAGTTATGCATGCACAAGGTGATTTTAGGAAAAATGTGTATAACATTTAACTCAAGGTGTCTCCAAAAAAGGGTTTGGAAAACAGTGATCTGTTAAAGCTCGGGGTAGAGGGAAAAGGGACACATTAAAGGTGTCTGTTTCATGGTGTCCAAGCCATAAAAAAAAAATAAAGGATACTGTTGGGAGAAACCATTTATCAACACTGAAAGAAAACATTTGGTTCTTGAGTAGCTAATTATCAGAATCAGTTTTATTGGCCAGGTATGTTTAACACAAGGATATTAACTACAGTAGACTGTGCTCTCTGTGTGCAGATGTAAACATTAAATAACAATCAAATAAAAATATAAACTAGGCATTAAAGACTAATATGTACAAGATTAAATAAGATCATAATGCAGTGGTGAGTAGTGCAAACGTATGATGACGTTAACTTGAGGATATATGTAACAACTCTGTTTTTCTGCTTTTGGCAGCCTGTTTTAAGGTGCTTGGCAGGTCAAGGTTAGTGTGTTTTTAAAGCCCCTTTTACTGAAAACAGCAGCCTGTTTGTGGAAATAATGGCGCAGTGAGAGATATGTGAGCAACAGAAGCAGTAAATCTGCAGGTCAGATAGGACAACAAGTCAGAGATCACTACGGAGTTCATAAAAGCAAATAGTGATCATTCTTGTTGTATACCCCAGACTTTGTCAAAGAGTTATATGGTATGGTACATTGGTATTGCTTTATGTAAAACAATATTGATTGAGGCAGATTTGACATTAATTAATTTGTAATTAAAAATTGAATCAATTTAATTGCATCCAAAAAATTTTAAAAAAGCCTCTGCTGCATATGACACCAAACTACAACTTAAAACGGCTCCAAAAGAGTTATTTAGCAAATACTCTGAAAGATTAGCCACTTCCAATCGCAAAGTTTTATGATCATTTTGAGTGCACAGGGTGTTTACCTCCAGGTCCTTGGTAATGGGATGTGTTGGGCCGTGAGTGACCATGAGAATGCCGTAGGCCCTGCAGATCATCGCGTGGCCGACCTCGATCTCCCCGGCCTGCCAGTGAGTCACTCCTGCTCGCATTGCAGCCATACCCAGGGCAGCATTGTTTGGGTTGTACAATTTCCTGCCAGGTGCCAAAATTGTCTTCTTTTAATTATTTGCATTGAACAGGAGATGATGTTTAAAATGTTGGAAAAGAAAGTTCACTACTCACATGTACCCCTCAACCATTTTACGGGAGTATTCGGATGCATCATTAAAGTACTGAAGGTACGCTTGCACTTCACTTAAGGTGCTCCAAATCCTCAGGAGGTAGATGTGAGTGTCAGCCAAAATAGGCTCTGTTTTCTCAATGCACTCCTTACAATATTTTACCACCTGAAGACAAACAAACAAGGACATAAAGACATGGTCAGAAAAAAGAAAAACAAAACAAAAAACATTCTTCATAGAGTTTTTTTCAATTGATGTTATAGGAAATTTGATACAACACCTTATGGTAGTCACCACTTAGCCGAACCTCTTCCATCTTGGCCATTGTTTCAAAGCAGAGGTCTGTCGCCTCCTTCACCTGTTCCTCTGAGGGCTGAATAAATGAAGATAAAAAGAAAGAGATTACATTGATGTCAGCAAATCATTTCATTGTTTGAATGAGCACACACTGACAATAAAATAAATCTTTTAACATGTTGTATCTGATTAATGCTACAGGAGATTTTCCTGGATTGTTTAAGACATCACAGTTTAGCATTTAATTAATCCATAAAACTGAGTGCTTGGTTTTTACTTTATATTAAAGTTGGGATTTGGTGGCCTCTAGTGGCGAGCCTGAATATTAAAGCTAAATGATTTACTCACATTATTACCAAAAGCACATTATGAATTCCTTATTTATTTTCTGCCATTAGCAGAAAACGTATTCTTAAATAAGTCACACAAGCCTGCAGAAGAGCTCCTGATGACACATGAAGGGTTTTTGTGTTCATAACAAAAACATGGAGTTAATTATACAAGCTTAAAACACATATATTATTTTCTAATACAGCCAAATTAATCAAATCAATCAGGTTTGTTAAATGTGACCAATTTAAATAGAACTACAACATAATGGGATGAACTAACTGGACATTTTTAATGCTAATAGTGCCTGACCTTTGTTATTTATAACCTCTGACACACCTCGACACACAATTGACTATCACGCACACATGAAGTAACCTTTGCCTTGAAATAAGTGTGGTGTCCTGTGTTTTAAAGATTAAGGTAATGTCAAGGCGTATCATTCAAGGCCGGTGTCCTTCTTGAACTGAACTGTGAATATTCACAACTTGGTGTAGAAGCAGATACAGAATAGGCAAGATTATAGATTCTGGTTTATAGATTAAAAAAGTATAGTTTACAGAAAATAAAGTTGTTTATAGTTTAAGTTTGAGTTAATGTTCTTTTCTTGTTATTTTTCAAATGTTGGGTGAATATACAAAGTTATGAAGTTGAATTCATGGGAGTTAAGATTTGCTTAAAATAGTCCCTGTGGCTCTGCTTCTCATGTTTCCTGTCACTCCTTATCATATACGTTGCCAGGAGTTAGAGAAGAGACCTGGTTGCCTCTGTGCAGAATGAAACAGATCTCTTCATGAAAGGCGAGCTTATTTAAATTGAACATAGATGAACATGCACAAACCTTGACCCCCTCCACTTCCCTCCCTCCCATCTTCAGGTCATCTTTGGTTCGGTTTTTGCAGTGCTCACACGTGCAGTCAAAGAAATATTGGGTTTTCAGCAGCCTTTTCCTCTCCTCTGACAAATTCAAGTAGTCCACGTACGACACTGTCAGCTCCTCTCCCTCTGAGATTTTACCGAGAGAACGCAGCTCGATCCTGAGGGGGAGAAGCAGAGTATAAGTCAGGCAACTCGTGTATTTCAGTTACAGATGAAACCCAGGTCCTCCTTGAGTTCACTCAATCCAGGTGAAGAATTGAATGAGTGAATATTAATAAACATCTGAGGGTACATTTCACAGCTAAGCGTACATTCATTGAACTACTTGTCGATGTACAACTCCTAAGTATACAGTAATATAATTATCGGCACATGTTAAATTAAGACAAGCAGAACTTTTCATACCAGACTGAATCCTTTGAAGTATTATTTATTTTGTTTTGTTGTGAATTTTGCCATCGGGGTAACTACATTCTCTTACAACATATCGGCAAAACAAAGTGCAAAAGAAGTGTGAATGATAAAGTTAAATCATAGTGAATGGCTTGAATATTAAATGATTATATTTATTATGTATATTCTACTTAAAAAATGTCAATATCAAAATGGAAAAGATGTGCATTTTTCCGTTATTTAGCATGGTGTTTTTTTTGTGGTGTTAGAGGTGGACCTCAGTTGTTTGATCACAGCAGTCTGTGTTTGCACGATGGCCAGACACACTGTGATACACACACAAAGTGACAAAATCAGCAGCACACACGAGTAACACTTTGTGTGGACACGACAAACAGTTAGAAAAGGACGTGAAGTTGATAAGTAGGTGGAGAAATAGGCAGTGAGACACCTGTATACTAGCCTTTAGTAGCCTAATTCCAAAAAGCTGAGTCAAGGTTAGAGCAAAGATCTGCATGTGTTGATGTGAAAACTGAGTCACATCACGGCGACAGTGCAAACTACACAGCACGACTTACGCAGGCTTTTTTTTTTTTTAAATAGATGGAGTTTGATGGAGGATGGGGGTTATATAAAAGATGTAATGTAATTGTTTGAACGGTGCTTTGATAAAGAACGGTCAAAAAGGCTCAGGATGAGGTGACGCACCTCTGTTGAGAATGAAACATAGTATTCACAGCCGATTGGCTGAAAGACAAACAAGAAGCAGTTTTACATCAAATGCGACCTAACGGACGAAAATACACAAACACAATACACAGCAGGACCTCAAGTCACACATACCCACAATTACTGAAACCCCTTTGCATTTTAGATTTTACATGAAGTTAAAGTTTTTTTGTTTTTTTTTACATTAACATTTTGAAAGCACAAACACCATAAATAGTAATTTCCTACAACTTAAGAGGCACTTTGTATTATTTCACTTACTTGCCGTGGTTGAGGATCACAGTGCAGTTTGGCCAGCAGTCATGATTCACGAGACACAGATTTGGGAAAAGACCGACACCAACTGCTTGAAGCCCTCTCTGGTCACTCACAGAGAAACCGTTACAGTTCACCTGGTAGAAAGAGAGGATTCATGTGAACACAAAGCCGTTTAAATTAAAAGCCACAGTAGGCTACATTGTTTTATCAGGATTTCAAATAAAACACGATTTTGATCAAAGCGTGTTACATGTAAATTTTTTCAAATATTTCGAGAACATTTCAGGACAAGTTGCTCCTGAAGTCTTGCTGAGCTGCCTGTTCCTGTACGCCCCTCACAGCATGACACTTGCACTGTTGGATGGGAGGAGGTTCTCACAAGGTAGGATGTGACATAAAAGGATCATGTGGACATAGCAGACAAAGCTACAGAGTCTGATGCTATGTTGTCAATTTTTGCATTTGCATCGATGCCATATGTAATTGGACATATTCACAGTGTAAACACAAACCAGTATGAACTTCATTACATGCAAGAAGAACACAGTGGCTGTTCACTGGTTGCATGATATCAACGCTATCAAATGTTACTAAGAAACTGGCAGGACAAACTCTGGATACAGTCAGGGCGTTAGCTGTTAGCAAACAAACGTGCAGCCACTCCCAAAAGGAAAAGGGACATTTCTCTCCTGCCACAGTGCAGCACACACCTGTTGCTCATTTGTGAACTTTTTTTTCTGGGATGTATATTGAATAGAGCAGCTGAGTGAAACAGACAGATTGCAGTGACAAATGTTTGCATGCATGTTTATTGTGTCGTTTGATAGGAGGGACTTAGTAGAGGGGTAATGACGTAGCGGGGGGAAGATTTTAGGAGAGTATTTTGGTTTGGAAGCCCTTTTTCTTTTGTGCTGCATTATCTCCTCTAATTTCTTTCAGGGGTCAAATGACACAAATAAGGCAACATAAAAGAGACTGAAGGTAGCTGTGCCTTTATTAAACTGGTTAATAGTTCCCGCTTTTTACTCAAGTCACAATTTAAAAAAGAGGAAGCATATTGTTCCGTTTTTGGTACATGCCCTGTCTTGGTTTTTGTTACCGTGGTATTTAAACATTAGTTTTTCCTCTTAAATGTTCTCTTACAGCCTTTTGGTCAAACAGTTAAAAATAGGAAATCTGTGACAAGAGGAAGGGACCTTGCTTTGAAAGGCATTGCCATTTACCAGTGATTGTTACTCTCTGTCAGCTGTTGATGGTTTTAAAAAGAAATACATTTGATTTTAACAGGTTTGCTATGAGGACTTTTAAAATTAGTTTCAGTATCTGGAAGGCTAGATTGTCTGAGTCGGAGGAGAAGGACAATCTTTTTCATAAAGCCTCTGATTATACATTTTATGAGCGATGATAGCAACATGAAAAAAATAAAAACATTTAATGGATAAAATGTATAAACGCACCACTCCAAAAAGATGTGAGATGTCGTCGATTGTGTGCTGCTTGCTCGCACGGGGCCAGTAGTCGAGGAAGTTGTGGATATCCACTTTGAAATCCTTCAACTCATCCTCCTGCATGTCAGCGATGTGGTCCTCCAGCTCGTCTATTGTGGTCAGCTGCATGTCAGACACCACGCTCCCCTCCTTATCCAGGCGCCACATGATACGGGACACCAAACTGACCACAACAAAAAGATCAAGAAAATGTGATCCTGGGACACAATCAAATCTGACACAAGTTCTCTTGGGACTATTTCAGTGGACTGGTTAACAGTGACTGACAGATTCACTTGGCATTCATGTTTTCTTGGTGTTAAAATTAAAATAGTTTTGAACCGTCCAGTTTAGGCGTTGGACTGAAGAAAACTGCCACTTACCGGATGTTTTCGTTTGGTATTTTTCCAAACGCTTTGATGGAAGAACATTCAAGCTTGTGTTCAGCCCAGCCAGCACGCTGGCAGGTTCGGTCACAATAATGAGCAAACTTGCACTGTCCGCACCTCTGCAGCTTGTCCTGTCTGCGGAAACAGCTGTGGCAGATACGCTCTGCTAGACTGCAGAAGAAGAGAAGACACAGTATAGGCAAAGATGTTATGATCTCCATATTAGTAATACAGACACAAAGTGACAATAAAGTCAAAGTATAAGTATCTCAACAGCCAAATGCTCTGATATAGTAAGTCATCCAGCTCCTGACATTTTAGTTTTACCACTTTACACACAATCAGTCTGATGAGCATGACAATTTATCATTTGATTATTTGATCGTGACATATTGTCGTTAAACAGTCAACTATTTCAACATAGGATCCCACAGTCTTCTTTAAGGATGTGAAGTCATTCCAAGAAATCTATAGTAACATGACTTTGTGATCAGATTATTTGGTAACTTTATAAATACTCCTGAAATGACTCAAATGATCAATAATTGTAAGATAGAGGAGGTTTGATTAAACATTCATTTAAATCTACCTATAAATAACGTTATTGTTATGTAGTCTTTTCTTCATGTTAACTAGCTCTAACTGAGTTACAGTTTTGTTTCACCTCCCACTGAGTCTGCTGGATGACTCCAAATGTCCAAATCAAAAGGTAACTAAGCTCGAATGTGGATGTATGTTAGCTGTAGTCTTATTATAGGTAATGAGTTGTTTTGTATTAAAATATGGCTGAATGTTGGTCAGATCTCAGTAGTGAATGCCTTTTCTTTTTTTCATCCATCAGGAAGTGGTAAAAAAATGTCATTAATTGTCCCACTTTTTAAACCTGAACAGCAGCACGTTAAAAAAGCATTAGAGTTTAAAAATGAGTGTGGCATCAGGGGTAAATGGCTGTAATATGGTGATAGCCTCCAAACAAGCTAAACTTAAAATGCTTTAGATAGTTTATAAATCAAAGACAAAGCTGAAAGTTTTTTTTTATTTTTTTACTGTACCTGTCAAACACAACAGCTGCGATACTGGGCTCAGTAAAGATGACATCTCCGGCCCAGAACTCCTTGGTAGCCTTCAGACCTCTCCCCTTTCCAGGTGAGTCGAATATTGCCACGTTCTCCATGGTTCAGAAGCTGCTCTGGTTCCTCAGAAGGTGGGGAAGAGTGAGATGAGAGACGAGTGTTTCTGTGGTAGAGAGAAGCTAAATACAGAGTTACGGTAGTTGAGGAACTTGTGGACTAATCTGTGCCCTTTGTGCTCTTCAATGACAACTGCACATTCCACACCCAAAGTACTGAAATAGCGCTGCACCTCTTGAACTGTACCAAGGGATACAGAAAAAGGGGTAGTTGTGAGTCATCTCATGCCTCCTGACAAATAAAATCATGTACTAATATATTTGTCAAATAAACCTCCAACTTTGTTTAAAATAAATACCCATTAAACTATGGTTTGTTCTCTCTTATTCTTTGTTTTACTTAACCTTTTGGTAACACTTTTTGCTTTCTAAGCTAGTAGAAGACTCACCCACCCCCGACCATGAATTGGTCGGGGCCTGGTCCCTGTCGGTTATTTCTGGCCCTCAGATGCTCCCGTCTATCATGAGCTTGTAGTGACGTCGGACAGCTGCGAGACGTTTGACAGATCTCCCCTCCAGACTATTCTGGTGCTTTCTATATACTCGCTCGTCCTCTCTTTCTGTTGTTTTATCATAAGTTGTGATTTAAGTCAGTGGTAGTAACACATGGCTATCACAAGTGCACACATATCTTCCCAAGGGCATTGAGTCTGTTGGTAGGTGTGCCACTGAAAAATATTTGAATGAAAAAGGAGAATACGGCAAAGGAAACAGCTATCCAAGAAATGTTACGCCTTATATAGCCTAGATATAGGAAAAAGAAAAAGGAGAAAAAACAGAAGGCAGTGATGTCACATAATGTCAGACTATGAAACAAGGACGTAATCTCAGTGATGTGGCTCATTGGTTTCTGAAGAGGACTTTTGAAGCCAATTGCCCTGTTGGAAATGCGGTCTAAAACTTTCTCTCGGTCGATATTGTGTCAGGCAAAGAGCTGCTGCTGGGCGGGCCTCAAACATCCTGATGGACAACTGCAACCCGTCCTCCCCGTCAGTCAGATTAACCATGCAACCTTAATATGTATAACTCATTTATAACTCATCATTTATCTGTACTGCACCCCCAGTGCAAAAAAATAACTATTCAGTACAAATGTGTTTTTTGAATAAGGCTGCAAACATGTTTAAATAGGAGTGGGCTTAAGTTTTTTACTGCTTCAGTTTAAGTTTGTAAGCACTCGGGGACCCCTACTGCTCTGGGCCCCAAGCAGTTGCCTGTCTTGCCTGTTGACAACCAGCACCTCTGATAAAAGCCAATTGGAATATGAGGTCTGTTAACTTTATAATTTTCTTTCGGATGCCATCAACACTACAGGCCTTGTTTAGTTTAGAGACTTTATTTTGTCCTGTAGTTCTCTAAGTGTATTTGGAGATTCCAATGGGTTCTGACAGTCTTTACTAATGGCCTCCTGTTGGTTTTTTGTGAAAAACATTATGACAGCAGTCAGGCTACAAAAATGGGCTTAAGATTTGGTCTGTTTTAGTTTCATATTTCAGAGTTTAGGTTTCCATGTTTTAATTTCTCTTGTCTATCCTTGCAACCTTTAAGCATTGCTTACTTCTCGCAGGGGAAATTTCAAAGTTTCATTGCAAAACAGGGTGTTTCAGACATGAGGTGAATTAAAGAAGCACTGTTCTTTTTTATTACATGCATACCAATGAATGAATTTGTAAGGTAAAAATAATTCCAGTTCATGTTTATTTAAACTGTTGGTGTTATGGCCTGCCAAACGTAATCTAAAATGAGTTTAAATTCTTATCATGTTATTCGTCCTACAGCATGTTTGTAACACTCAACAATTACAGCTGCCTAGTCGTAGATGCTAAAGAAAAACTTGATTAGTCTTTTTTTTATTTAATAAATGTAGCATGTCCACTGAATAGCTACTTATCAACTAATATGCTGTAAATAAAAAGTCAAGTATTTATTAGAGTTTCTGAATCCGCCTCCATGCATCCATCCATTCGGGAAGTGTATATGGCTCTCTATAGGCTCTTCCCAGGGGAGAGCACTGGAAGAAAGCCAAAAGGGGGCGTTAGTATCATGCAGCCTAGGGGCGGGGCCAGAGGTGGGTGTGTGTGTCTCTCAGCTGATGCGCGTATCAACCGACCGACTCCATCATCAGCATCCGACGCTGACAGCGGTCGAAGGCAGCATCCCTGATATCACGGAGCCTCGGTAACAGCGCCGAATAACTGAGACACGGGCCGACCGGGACTGACGCCGCTGTCTGATGACATTATTGTTTACTGAGGCTGCCATCTTACACACCGCCGAGCTGCAAAATAGTGAGTAGCCTTTGATGATGGACCGCCAGGATGCTACAATCGGTAAATCAAAGCTGCTGCCGTCAATGTCAATGACGCTGTGCATGTTCATGTAGATGTGTTATTTGTTAATTCGGCGAGGCTCGTGGGCTCGCTTCTCGTGTCAGGCCTAGCGAGGATGGAATTGTTTGGGAGCACAGTCGATTCGGGGGCTTGCTGCGGATGCTGCTAAAGCCGCCCTTGCCGCCCAGGGATGCAGAGAAAAAGGGAGAGAGAGGGAGAGAGAGAGCGGGGGGAGTCGTGAGGGGAGGGGATTGAGGCAGAGCAGCACATAGATAGGCAGTGTATTTTACTACTACTACTATTCACCCAAGTGGAAGTAAACCTCGAGTAAATGGGCTGAGGAGGGAGGGTGCAGAGGCATGACTGCGTCTCTATCTATCTATCTATCTATCTATCTATCTATCTATCTATCTATCTATCTATCTATCTATCTATCTATCTATCATCTACTATCTATCTATCTATCTATCTATCTATCTATCTATCTATCTACTATCTATCTATCTATCTATCTATCTATCTATCTATCTATCTATCTTAGCTACTGTAATATGCCACTGTATTTTGATGACATCAATGTTCATTTTCATTATGTGGATTAAAGTCATGGCAACCATACACATATCTGCTTTACCTATTTAGCTATTATGAACTTACTCGTAAACCCCCCACCATGTATTTATTTACGTGTGTGCACTCACTTGCTAGTTTGTTAAGTACACACATCTCTAAAAGTAGTTCTTATACATCAGTCCTGTAATAGATCCTACCTACATGAAGGTTGTGCTCATCTTGTAGGCAGCAGTTTGTGGAGATACTGAATTGTGTTGCATAACAGTGAGAGGTGTTTATTGCTGTATTTTAGGACATTTTTGGCATTACTATACAGAAGGCAGCGCATAGCCAACAGGGATAGAGATGACAAGATGGTTATATATGCATCTCTAAAACCTCGTTGAAAGGTGTTTCATAGTAATTTGTTCATTTTTGGCTGATATAAATGGGACACTTGAGACAATACTAAAGCATTCAGTTTAATTTTATGCAGCTCAACTACACAGCAGCCTCTGAATATACATACACTTCATAAGGTACACATAGTTAAAAAATAATTCAGTCTGCAATAAATCATTTGTTAAAGCTGTTTCAGAGAGGTGTTGATTCCACTTTACATGTCTCGTTTGAGAATGGAGTATGCAGTGCAGTCAGATTTATCCTGAGCTGTTTCTCTTGTTTTTGTCCACCCCAAAATATTTCCAGAAAAGATCACCTGCTCGAAGCCCCCACAACTCACAATCCCTACAGCCCATTTTTCCCAGAGCCCCAGAAATAGTTACATAGTTAGTTCACTTACACTGAATGTTAGTTTGTAAACATTCATTGAAGCACAAATTGCTCAGAATAAGCACGTTTGGACTTCATATCAACTATATGTATGATTGAGAGTAAAGTTATTAATGGTGGGACAAAATGTTCTCTAACGACTCATGTACGAAAATTATGGAAACACTGGTGCCAAAAATCAATAATTTATTTTGGGTTGTTGTTTTTTTTGCAATTTGTGCACATGAAACAGCTTCCTCTGGACATTTGACTCAACAGGTCACTTCTTCATGTCTTCTCCATGGGGTGCTTATGACATGAATAGGGGTAAAGTGAACCTAAGTTAACTGGCCAAGTTGACAGGGTGATTACAAAAAGAAGAACCAGGACAATGTCAGACTGCTGTGCAAAAAAGTTGAATGATGAAGCATAATAAGAGGAAATGCTTACTCCTAATTGCAGTGAATAAATTCATAAATCCTACACTTAAGCTTTTTGGTGGGTTTTGAACTCTTAAGTCAATCAGATATGGGGATGTATCAATGATTGGATCGCAATATATCCATATAGGGAAATGATGGTATTTTATATGTCAGTAGTGTGTCATAGCACTGTATAGTATAGCATAGCATAGCATAGCATAGCATAGCATAGCATTGTATCATATGGTATCATATTGTATCTTTTCATATATCATATTGTATCAAATGATATACGTTATTGTGTATCACATTGTATCATACTGTATCATACCATATCATATCATCATATTGGGAGATACCCTGGGATTTCCAGCCAAAAAGGTACAATAGCACTGTTTTATATAGGGGCCCTTTGTAATAAAGGAACTCAGTTTGGATAACATGTTGAACTTAATTAATCCAGAGGAAAACCTTCCCCCGATATTTAGCTGCTTCATAAGTATAACACAACGATACAATTCAACAACACCTCAAACTCAAGCCTCAAAATGACCATAGGGTAAAATCAACACCTCTTTGAGACACATTCAGTGTTAGACAAAACTACCATGAAGATGGAATACGATGCAGCGATGCTGTAATGGATCGTATTCATTTTTTAAGCCATAACTTATAAACTTATAAAGTGTAGGCTCAAAGTGTGGACACATAAACAGAAGTACTTTCACTGTAATGTGTCATTATACAAAAAAGAGTTGTGTGAATCGTTTAGATGCTCGTTCCCGTAGTATTGCTCTTCATTGTAATGTGTTCTTACTTTATAAACCCAACAAGCATTACAGTTCAAGAACCTACCACTGACTTAAATCAAAAGCTCTGTTATGCATCCTGAAGACTTCAGCTTTGTGACTTTTCCTTCATGTTTAAGAACTTTTAAAAACCTGATTATTGATGTTCATATGTTTTAAGTGTTGACAGAATTGTCCACAGTGCGGTGAGCTCGACCTCTTTGAGGTGACCACAAAAAGGGAATTTATGTTACTTTTTGGTGACAGAGTTCTATGAGAGATATAAATCATGTTTTCCATTTGGTGTAGGAGCTGTCATGCCATTTTCCATTATTATTGATCTGACAAACCCTGCAGTGGGCTAAATGGTACTTTTTGCAAATATCTGATAAAAGAGCAGTTTGGAAAAGGATATATTTATTGCAGGGCTGTTGTTAAGTATGTTGTTAGACTTGTTTCGTGTTTGTTGTTCACAAAAAGGCAAATTAAACACAACTGAAGTCCAATGATGACCTCTCTAAGACATTTAAACTTGCGCACACATTTTCTTTATTTTCAGCCTCACTGCACATAAATGTCCAGACTTATTAGTTTGACCCTTCTCATTTTACATCATGGTGGGAGGACCCCGCTGCCCCTGTATGTGGGCTGGAATCTATTCTGCTTTATTTATTATTGTATAACTAGTCATTATGCAGTTACAAAATTGTATAACTCCTCTCGTTTTTCTGTGTTCCTCTAGTGTGTATGCCCCCACTACCTGCATTAGGTTGTGATGACCCACACTACATCCAAATGTTTCTGTGACCCTCCCCAATCCTGACTCCTAACCTCTAATCCCTGACCTTTGACCCCCACTATGGGCAGTGTTGGCAGTGGGGTGGCAGGAGAGCAGGAGTTTGCCATGAAGTCAGTGGGTACGAGGACCACCCTGCCCCGGGCCCCTCCTCTCTCTCGCCGTTGCCCTGCTGATCGCAGCTGCAGCGCAGAGCGGCTGCCCCGCCCCCCGGCGACTATATCAGACGGGACGGCTTCTAGCGATGAACGAGGGAGTGTTAGTATCGGCACTGGGACCTGTACCGGGACTGACCGGCCCACCGAAACAGCCTCCTCCACCAACACTGAATGTACCATGACCGCCCCGTCCAACAACAACCAGTTGGAGTGTGGCAACGGAGCGGGCAGGCGGGAGAGGGAGTGGGAAAGGGAGAGGCAGCGTGAGAGGGGGAGAGACAGGGACAGGGATCGAGACTGGGACAGAGAGAGGCTGGAGAGGGAGCGAGAGAGGGAGAGGAACCGGGAGAGGGAGCGGGAACGAGTGGAGAGAGAGAGGCTGGAGAGAGAGAGGGAGCGGGAGAGGGAGAGAGCCAGAGAGAGGGAGAGAGAGAGGATTGAGAGGGAGAAGATAGAGAGGGAGAGGGAGCGAGAGAGGGAACGGGAGAGGGAGAGGGAGAGAGAGAGGCTGGAGAATGAGAGGATGGAGAGGGACAGAGAGAGGGAAATGCAGGCTGCAGGTTTAGACGTTTGTGGGAACATTGTGGGACGAGGAGGAAACGAGAAGAACATTGTTGTCATGAACCAGCACCAGCACAGAGAGATGGCAGCCGCCAGAGCTGACAACGAGAACAATCCAAGTGGTCACAACCCTCCAAACCACAACCCGCCCAAGATCATGCCTGTGTCAGGAAAACTGGAGCAGGTATGAAGACTTAGTGCACTGGCACCCTACGTCGGTGTCAAATGGGTTTTAAATAGGAATCTTAGGGGACATAACATGATGATCTGGGTATAAAATGTGATATTAACGTAACATTTGTTTACTTTTTCCAAATCTGCCTTTATTCAATACTCACTAAGAGTTATGTGAACTGACTCTTCTCCATGCTGGCTGCAATATCATCACTTTCTATTCAGTGCTATAAGGCACCTTAAAAGATCAACCAGAACTATTGTTAGACAGTAGCAGGAGCGGCAGGCTTCAAGAAATTAAATGGGCATAATCCTTTTTCATACGTTCCTTGTATGTTTCCACCACATATAAGCAAGGGAAGTGCTTCCAAAGAAAAGGAGGGAATTTCAAACTTAAGTTGATCACTTTGTCAAAACTTTGTCAGAACTGGCCAAATCATTTTAGTATGTTGCCTACGTTTTTGTTTTCCTCCTTCCATCCTCAATCATAGTTTCCTTTTCATTAAAAAGTCCAAACCTACTTTGTTTTTCTACTGAAGAACAATGAAGCCACGTCCTACATTTAGTTAAATTAGAGTTGTGTTACTTGTTAGAAAAGGATTGCCTTAAAGCAAGTGTGACTGGGTTGGCTTATTATGTGTAGTAAGATAGACGCGATAATAAAAATAAGCCAGAATCAAACTGCATCAGAAAATATATCACATCCATGGCAGACAATTTCACATCGATCACAATAGGTCTCAAACATTGTCCAAATTGTGTTTGAATACATGGTACTGTTAAGTTTTATAGTTTAACTGTAACTGCAGCTGTGAAGCCAATGATAATGTGAGTTTTTCCATACTGCTTTTCTTCCTCTCTTCCTTCCTTTCTCTGTTCTGTTCTTCCTCAATCATCCCAGGCAATGCAGAACAACTCAGGCCTCGTTCGTCCCTCTGCCTTCAAGCCGGTGGTTCCCAAGAGCTTCCACTCCATGCAAAACCTTGTGGGCCAGGCAGGAGGGGCTGGGAGTGAGGGCAAGACTGAGGCAAGGAGTGAGGGGTTCAGTGAGAGCAGAGGAGGCAGGAGAGGCAGGGATGGAGCAGGAGGAGAAGCAGGAGAGGTCCCAGAGGCCCTGCTCCTGGACCAGGACAGTCCAGTGAGGGTGGGCAGAGGTGAGGGTAATGGTCATGAAGTGGTTCAGGGAGGGATGTCTGACTCAGGGAGGAACTCCCTGACCAGCCTGCCCACATATACTGGCTCTGGGTCTGGTTGTGGGCCCCCAGCAGTCCTGGGGCCTCTCAGTGCTTCCACCAGTCATATCAACAGATTAGGCATGGCAGGGGCAGCTGCAGGGCTGGACAAGCTGGAAAAGCCGGGCTACCAGGTGAGCCTATGATCTCCCCACTCAATCTGCTGATTAATGCACTTCTCTGTAATAAATCGAAGTAAGCATGATGTGGTTTTTACCTCCAGAACGGGCTCAGCGCCTCGGACAGCGGACGGTCGTCCTCGGGGAAGAGCTCCTCGTCCTATCAGAGACTGAGTCACCTGAGTGACGCCCCAGCACCTCTACGCCCCTCCCCCTCATCTGATGACATCATCCAGGATCTTGAAGACCGTTTGTGGGAGAAAGAGCAAGAGGTCAGCAGTCACGTCTACGTTTTGTTCGACAAAAGCCTCGGCCCCGATCAAACCCAGTTATTCTCCTTTGCTATAGGTGCAGCACATGCGCAGAAACCTGGACCAAAGTGAAGCTGCAATCATTCAGGTGTTTGAGGAGAAGCAGCGTGTGTGGGAGCGACAGATGGATGAGCTGAGACAGAACTATGCCTCACGCCTGCAGCAGGTGACCTCACTGCATATTTGAATGCAACTAAACCTCTTTGTGGACTCTTTGATGACTTGCTGATCATGGCATATGGTCAAAACCTAGTGCAACTCTTTGAGGGAGTATGTAGATAAATGATGGAACAATAACAAAAAGGCCTTTCCAGTAACTTTGTCCTCATGAAATATCAACACAGCAGTGATCCTCTTTAAAAGCCTTGTGTTTATTCAATGTTTGTTTGTAGTTGGTCCCATAAGGGCTGAAATAAATAAGAGAAAAGAGAAAAGCATAGGTATCCAAATAAACTACCCTGTAAGTGTACAGGGTACAGGGCTTTACATTTAAAGCCTTCGGCAGCAGCATGTCCTTTTTGGAGATTGGCAATGAGAAACACAGATATACTGCAGAGAGAAACGTTCTTTTTTTATTAAACACTTAGAAATACGACAGAGTATTAGGGCCACGTTTAAGGAAATAAAATCTAAAGTCACAAGTTTATGAGAATAAAGTTGTGGTTAAAATTAGACAGGTTTAGTAAGTTGTAGGTATTAAGTAGGTTGTATCAGAGGAGCAGTCCTCTCTCCTTGTGAACAGATGAAAGGGGAACAAAGCCATTTCACTGTGGTTCTTTCTTAGGAGAGGCTCAAGTTTCTTCCAGCATCTTTTCAGAGTCCTTATACTCACGACAATGTGATGCTGGTGTGCCCAAAGATGAAGTGTTTCCTTATTTGTGAGACCTGAACTAAAGTTTAACTCCACAAGATGCTCCAGGTTGCTTATTTTGATGCAGGCGGCTGCTGCTCGTCTTTTATACTGTAACTATAGACTAAAATAACGACTTTATTCCCATACATTTTTTACTTTAATGATTGATTATATTCTAATATTTATTTTTAGTTTATTCTCATAAATTTATTAATTTATTCTTTTTCAACTTTATTATCTATTTTTTTACTCGAATCTCATAAATGTATGACTATTCCCACACATGTTTGACTTTATAGTAGTAAATTTATGAATGCATTCTTCAAGTAAAATTAATTACTTTAATCCCCAAATCTTAATCCCCTTTAATGTTTGAATGGAGACAGATAAATCAGATCAAAAAGATCAAACATGTGCAGGGTAAAAAAAACTTTACAGTACGAGTTCTAGACTCTCAAAAATAAAGCATTATAGAATGGTATTATAAGATATACATTTGTTTCACATATAAAGAGACACTTCTATATCCCTAGGTTACCAGGCGAGCTCAGCGCTCCCAGACTGCCCTGCAGGCCCAGATAACCCGTCTGTCCCAGGACAAGAGGAGGCTGCAGGAGGAGATGGCGGCTCTGTTGGCTCAGAGGGAGGAGCTGGAGAGAAAGTGTCTGGACTACAGAAAGGAGCAGGCTGACATCTTGCCTCGTCTGGAGGAGACCAAGTGGGAGGTGAGATATGAGTGTATAAGTTGTTGCTCTTGACTGGTTAAGTCAAACGTTATCACGTTTACATCATGATAGACTCAGCACTAACTGCAAGGATGGAGAGTGTGAAGCTGTCTCTGTCTTCAGCAAGTACAACAGTATTCACATATTTTAAAAAACTACCACTCACTCACTCGTTCATCATGTTGCAGGTGTGTCAGAAGGCAGGCGAGATCTCCCTGCTGAAGCAGCAGCTGAGGGAGAGTCAGGCTGAAGTGACCCAGCGAGCCGGAGAGATGGTGGCCCTGAGAGGTCAGCTGAAGGAGCTCAACGCCCAGCTGAGGGAGCGGGAGGAGACCATGCTGGGCCTGAAGGACTCCTACAGCACCAAGAGTCTGGAGCTCGAGAAGTGCGAGGGAGAGCTGAGGAGGACTCTGTCAGAGGTACGTTCACGCCTCAATAACGTCAGAGTAGAGGATTACAAACGACAGAAAAACACAGAGGTAATAATTGTGTGCAGATGTGAACAAACCATTGAACAGTCAGAAGATGAAATTGCAACCTTTCCCAATTAGTCAAATTCTTGATTAGTTTATCTGATTTGGCATTGCGTGGTTGCCATGGAAAACAGAAATAGGCACCTGTCTGTTCTTTCCTCAGCAAGCTGACTGTGTACAGAGCAGCACAACTCAGCACATTTTCACTCTGGGCTACGGCTCACTCTTTAAATCCATCCCTGCCTTCAACCTTTCATCCTGGTTGTGTGTACTATTAGTACATTTGTTTTCTTTTTTTAAAATACGAACATGATTTGACTTGACAATGCAACAACATCAAGATTTGAACAACCAATACATGAAAGATAACATTTTCCTGTGAAATATTTTCCTTTCTACAGGTGTCTGTTCTCAGAGAGAAGCTGGGCGTATTTGAGGCAGAGGTGCTCAGTTTAAAGCGGGCTCTGAATGAAGTGAGCAGAGGAGCAGAAGTAGTCGTAAGCCCTAACTTAGCTGCTGCAGGGCTGTTGCCGCCGTGGGGAATTGTCCACTGCCCGCGAAACCCTCCCGAATCCTCAGCCAACTCCCTCACCCCAACATCCGACTCCCTGCTGAGTCTCCAGAGTGATGAAGCCAAAGCTCAAAGGCAGGAAGCACAGAGGCAGGAGAGGCAACGTGAAGAGGCTCAATGGAGGGAAGCACAACAGCGACAAGAGGTGCACATGCAGCATGACATGAGGATGCGACAGGATGCCCAAATCAGACCAGAAGCCCAACTGCGCCAGGAGGCCCAGCACCGTCAGGAGGCCCATCTCCGCCACGAAGCCCAAATCCGCCAAGAAGCACAGCTGCGGCAGGAGGCCCATCTCCGTCAGGAGGCGCAGCTCTGCCATGAGGCCCAAATGCGTCAGGAGGCGCAGCTTCGTCACGAGGCACAACTCTGCCAGGAGGCCCAACTGCGACAAGATGGTCACCAACCACAGAGGACCCAAGAGGGTCACTGGGACGAGGCAGGGGAGCTACGTAGGCAACTAGAGCAGCTGCAGGCTGCACTGCGCCTGGAGCGGCAGCAAAGGGAACGTCAGGCCCTCAACTTTGACCAGGAGCGACACACCTGGCAGGATGAGAAGGAGAGGGTTTTAAAATACCAGGCACAGTTGCAGCTCAGCTACGTTGAGACACTGCAAAAGAACCAAGCTTTAGAAAAACGTATGAGCCAGCTGGGAGCCAAATCAACCACAACCTCCACCACAACCACTGTTACGACCACCACCACCTCCCCCACCTCCTCCAACTCCAACTCCAACTCCTCACCTCCACCTCCGGCCCTGTCACCTTTGTCTCCCCAGCCCCCACCCTCCATCTCTACCCCCATCGCCCTCACCATTTCCCCGCCTTGTGAGGACCAGAAGGGCCCCCCTTCTCTCCACCAGCTTGCTCCCCCCTGGGCGGGACCCTCACGCCTGGAGAGGATAGAGTCCACTGAGATATAGACACACGTTATCCAGCTTAATCCACTCACAGTAAAAAGGCCTCTCATACAAAACCACTACAGCTTACAGGTGAAAAACATTTCTGTCTACAATAGAATAAATCAGAGCAGTTTGGCATACTTTTCAAAGCAACTAAAGACACTGAGCATCAACAGAGGCCGACTGTAACGTCCAGCATGATCAATATCAAGCAGATCATCTGAACAGAAAGTTGAAATACATTCAATCTACCAATGATTGTTAACCTCCTAAGCAGCCTTTCTCTCGCTAGTTGCACACTTCCACATTTCATCATCAGTGTTCATGAAAAGTGTGCCACACTGACAGATGGCAAAAAACAACAACAACAACTGTTAAATGACAATGTTTAGACTACAGCACTACATACAGGGGTCATTTTATTGCCCAGAGTAGAAAAGGACCAAGACAATCAGGGATATTGTCAGAAATGATCGAGAATATGATGCGGTATTTATTCATTGTAAGTCTTTGTCACTGGTAATGTAAAAGTAGAATTAGTGGTCAGAGTGTGTGATGTTATCTTCAGTTTTGGCCAGAGAGCGCCTTACTCCGTCCTTCCCAGCATGTAGAAGAGATGAACAAACGCTGGGAAATAGATGGAGGAAAAAAAACATCAAGAGTGTGATTATCATTTTCAGTGCTTTAATTATGATATCAGCAAAACAGCAACAAAGAATTATCACACATGGCTGGACTTATTTCATTTAAAACCCAGCAGATATCAATGTTAAAGGTCACGCAGACTGATTCTTGATTTCAAATCATTTCATGAACAGGGTCCAACATGCATGAGTCATTAACACACACATCATACGAGCCACAGAGTTTATATTTTCTACAAATTGAATAAAAATAGATATGTTTAGCAGATAATCAACCCCAAATGAATATAGAATATGTTATAAGATGACAGGAGAACCTGGTTCGCCTTCACCGCAGGCCGTCTGCAGTGACTAAAAACAACCACTGGAGGTCATGAGAGCGCTGAAAACTCAACTTTCCTCCCATTGAGCTGCAAGAAGAATGTGAATGAAAGCACACAATTTGAATTTAATTATTATGACAATTGTGTCATTCACTTTGTGCATTTACAGCCAAGAAATCGGAGTCGGTATTTCCAAAGTTTAAAAAAGTTATAGAATGTATGATATAATAGAAAGAAACACCTATAATAGTTATAGATTGTAAATGTGTGTGTGTGTGTGTGTGTGTGTGTGTGTGAGAGAGAGTGTGTGCGTGTGTGTGAGAGAGAGAGTGTGTGTGTGTGTGTGTGTGTGAGTGAGACAGAGAAAGGGAGCGGCTGTGTGCATGTGTGTACACATGAAAAGCTTCAGCTTATGAGATTGACGATAGAGGGACAAGTGGCAATACAGCAAGTGAAGATAAATAACGTGCAAAGGGATTCGATGATTTTTTGCAGGTTGAGTAGCAAGTGATGCGATCATCACAGCTTGACACAAGAACAGTTAGGCAAAAAAAGTCAAACTGAGGGAGTCTTTAAAAACGCTCTTTTTCCTCTATATAGTTCATCTAGATGAAGGTGGGGAGAACGTTTAAAAAAAAAATCAAAAAAGTGGAGAATTGTCTTTTTAAAGGAAGCATTCAGGCTAACTGCACTATGTAGTACACACAAGTTATGATGTACAGTAGACTCAGATGTGAATATCATGGCTTTTATATGTGTTGTTTATGCCAGCATACAAAGATGTTGCTCAAGAATATTAACTTATCTCTAAGGTATTACATAGTATTATCATCTTTATTACTGTTATTATATTATGGTGAACTGACAGAGAAAAGATGTGCCATTGGAGCTTTCCTTTATGTGTTTTTCTAAACTGTGTAGATAGCCTATTGGCCTATAACATAATGGTGCAATCATAGCAACCCTGTCCAAAAAATGATGTTCTTTTTGATGTAGGTGATAAATGTAGTTACAGTATTGCATTATTTAGAAAACAAAATGCTATGGATTTTATACATGTTTCAACATTATTGTTTGCATTTATGTTATTAGTACCGTTCTGGATTGATTAAAACCACTCCTTTGTTTAAATTCAACAAAACTAATAAAGATATGTGAATCCTTCAAAATGTGTTGTCTGTGAGTAAATTATTTGTCCTGTGGTTAACACCAAACTGGATTTATCAGCTTCTCGAAAGACTGACACAAAGAAATAATATAGGGGTCTTCTGAATGTTAAAAAAAAACAAAACAGGATTTTTGTAAGTATCTAACACTACTCACAATAAGTAAGTAAATAAGTAAGTAAAAGTTTATTTATATAGCACCTTTCAAGAGCAGAAAAACGTCACAAAGTGCTTCACAATCAGAAAAAATAAAACACAGTTCAAACAAAACAGTCACAATAAAAAATACAGACAGATTAGACAAAGGCACATCTGAGTAGATAGGTCTTCAGCTGCTTTTTAAAAACCTCCACAGAGGTCAGGGCTCTCAGTTCTGGGGGAAGACCGTTCCAATATCCCTAAGTTAGGGATATTGTGAGGTCCTGAGTGGGTTTCATACGTAAGGTGTTTGTCTTACTTCAGTGATTTTTGGGATAGGGAGGCAATTGTAGGGTGATAGACACATCTCATTATGTGTTTTCCACATAATGGTCTCACTGTGTACAGTGCGCCTTACATATTGGGGCCAATACCAAAAAAATACTAAAAGACGAGCCTTTTCAATGTGGCATAAATTTCAACATTCTGCTGGTATAAAAGCTGGTATTGTCAGGAAGTCATTCCCAGTTCATCATTCAGGCAGCCACGAACACATGTCACTTAATGGACAAGCAGAGCCATCTGGCCATTGCACACCTTCAGCTCGGTAGCAGGCAGTCAGATGTTGCTCGTGAACTTGGTGTTTCTCAAAGTGTCATCAACAGACCTGCAGCAAGACACTGAACTACAGGCAGTGTTTGTGACAGACCCAGGAGTGGAGCCCTACAAGTGATGGACCACAATGATGACCAGTACCTAAGGTCCTATGCACTCAGACACCGTTATGCTTCTGCCACACAGCCGCAGGCCTGTTTACAAGAAGTGAGGGGTACTACGGTTTCCAAACAAACCATTCACAACTGACTCCACCGCTTTGGCTTGAATGGCAGACAACTGTTGCAGGTGACTCCACTGACACCAAGACACCGCAGTGACCGTTTTCAGTAGGCACAAAACCATGAAACCTGGACAATGCAGCAGTGGTCTACTGTCCTGTTCACCTCGCCAAGACGTCATAGAAAACATCATCCTCCCCCAATCCCGCCAGCATACCCCCAACTTTCTGCTCATGGATGATGATGCTTCACCACATAGTGCCAGAATTTGTCCCAGCTAAACTTTAGGGGAGGGCAATGTCCCCTGACCTGAATCCCATAGAGCATGCCTGGGACCAGCTGGAGCAGTTTAAGAAAATAAAGAAAACCTTGACAAAGAATCATATAGGGCTACAAATACAACCGACCTACCAAATCACAGCCATCAACATGAATACAGGCCTGCAGCACGGCTGTACGACACTACAGTTAAAACAATAGACAAGCCAGTTGGGGGATTTTAAATTGAAACTTTTCTTGTTAGGCCCTTGTCTCATAATGCTTCTACTTAATGCATCTTAAAATAGCATGAGGGGTGGCTTGATTGTTGTTCCTGAAGACAAGGCTGACTTGAGCACAGTTGGAGGTAGCCAAAGGGGTGGAGAGATACAGAATTGGTCACAGGTAGGTTGCGTCACATCTTGTGTTCAATGTCCAATCCAGCAATAGGCATACTGGAGTGTGTGACTTCTCATTTTCCTTTTTGCAGAGTTCACCTGTGTTGCAACCCGTTAAGAGACGACCACCATGAAGTTTCCTGTAAAACCAATGGTCTTCTTCTTTCTGGGATCTGTTTTCTTTCTCTCTCTTTCTGCAGACCCAACAAGTAAGTAACAATACTTCAACTTCTCCCTGTGAATTCCTCCTCTCATTGAACAGTTTAATATGAATTCTTTGGAAGCAGAAAATGTCTACCTTCAAATGCAAATTACTTACTATTGTAATTACATCATAGGTTACAGGTTTAAGTGCACCTAAGATAGCCTTTTATCTACAGTGGGTAATAGGGAACCTGATAGTGTCCAAAGGTGAAAAAAGACCCAAACAGGGTGTAACTTATTTTTCCAGACTGTCTTTTTTTTTTTAAATGGCTGAAAGCTAATTGCCAGATAATAAAAATCCTGGAATGACAATCATGTTATCTGTTAAGAGGTGACGTACCTTGCTTTTAAATGCCACTCTGCCAAATGCTATTCAATTGCTCTTCTTGATGACACAAAACACACCTTAATACACATTCACACATTTTTGTCAGCTAATAGATGGTTCATGGAGAGCTGCTGATTAAAAATTTAAATCATCATTGAGATAACTTGAGTCAGTTTGTCTGAGCTGAGTCGTTGTTTACCTCTATTAGTAGCCAGCAAGATTAACAGAGAGGGATTACAAATATCCATTATATGAGGCCTCTTTGAGTGTCAGGAGATATAAGATTATTCAAAGGCTTCTGCAGTTAAAAGTCAAGAGCTCGAGGGTTTTGTAACAGAACACAGACTAAAAAAGGTTAGAGTTTACGACAACACAGACAGTACAATTGTTACAACAATGTTCGTACAGACAGAAGTTGTTGCTTGAGTTTAAAAAGGTATGTGCAGGGATTTTAGCAAAACAAATATTATAAATGTTATTATTGTAGCGATATAGCGAGTTATTGAACTATCTATACATTTTGAGCTGAAAATTAAGTTACAAAAAACCAACCAGCTGCATTGCATATACTGTATGTGAGACTATACTGTAGTTCTCACTTAGTTATAATAAAAAAAACAACTGTTTCATAGTAAAAGTTTTGAATTTAATCAATGATTCTGACTCAGTTTTTACATCCTGAAAGCACCCGAGGTCCACACAGCACTCGGAAGTCTGAGGGGTGAATTTGTGAGCGTAAAGGGAAAGGAGAATGGGGTCCATGCCTACCTGGGTGTCCCATTTGCTAAGCCACCTGTAGGCCCTGCCCTGAGACTCTCTGCACCTCTGCCTGTGGAGGGATGGGAAGGAGTGAGAGACGCCTCCAAGCAACCACCAATGTAATTCATTTATGTGTTTTCAGTTATTACAATGCCACACTTTGATGCTTTGTGTTTGATTATTGAAAATATGTTTCTTTGAAAGGTGTATTCAAAATAAACAGCTCGTTATCGATCTGCTTGAAAAATTTGGCGGCATGGTGGCAGAGCTCCCAGACGTTTCAGAAGACTGCCTTTACCTGAACATTTATACTCCTGCTAACAGAGCCAATGATGACAAGCTCCCAGTAAGAACCCTTCACAGCTCAGCTTCTTGGATTCAGATTTGGATGGAGTTCCTTGTGAAGTTTTATTGAATGTGATTGTAGATTCCTTTATGCAGTTTTGGATAATGACGTCCATATTTGGAACCCGACAGTCAAAAGATCGATACAGGCCTGTATTAATTTAAATGTCCTTTAACTAATCCTACCAGGTCATGGTCTGGATCCATGGTGGAGGCTTTACGATAGGCTCAGCATCACTGTATGATGGCTCTGCTCTGGCTGCTTACCAGAATGTTGTTGTGGTTCTCATCCAGTACCGCATGGGAGTTCTGGGCTTTCTCAGGTAAAAACAAGTCACTTAACCATTAAAATAAACATACTGTCAAATTCTTAAGAAGTAATATTGTTAATCCTGGTCTTATGCAGGTGGATACAAATCGTTTGAATTGTAATTTACAGTACTGTAATATTATGAATACTAGGTTAAATGAATTTCCCTCGGGATCAATAAAGTATCTATCTATCTATCTATCTATCTATCTATCTATCTATCTATCTATCTATCTATCTATCTATCTATCTATCTATCTATCTATCTAAATAACATATCCCTTAACTACTCTATTTACTTCCATGAACGTTAGTAGGGTCGGTATGTACCTACTTTTAATCAACTCCTGATGACTTCCAGAGTCTGACGTACAGTTGAATCATGTCCAGGGTGTGTAGAGGGTCTGCAGGACTTTTTAGAAATCGATTATTTATGGTTGTGTATTCTATTAAATATGTCCTATGGATATTCTAGCCCTGTACTGGCCACAGCATCATTGTCATTAGGTGGGAAACACTGGTGGGTGTAAACTAGAACATGACTGGTGTAAACACAGCCTAACAGACTATAACTGCTCTATCCAGCACGGGAGATGAACACATGCCAGGGAACTTTGGCCTACTGGACCAGATCGAAGCCCTGAGATGGGTCCAGCAGCATATACACAGCTTCGGTGGCAACCCAAATTTAGTTACCATATTCGGGGAGTCTGCTGGTGGAGTGAGCGTATCCCTCCTGGTGAGGATTAAGCTGCGGTTGAATGAGTGGTTGAAACACACTTTTTTGCAAGTATTTTATCGTTAAGTCACTGCTGATTACGACTAAACAGAAGAATCCATCAAACATTTTATTCGGCTTGAATCAACAGCTTTTGTCACCATTGAATGATGGACTTACTCACCATGCCATTGCTGAGAGTGGCACTGCTGCTATTGATGAAATTTTTGTAGATGATCCTCTACCAACGACACAGGTAGCATTTTTTTTCTTGTGTAAAAGCTTTCCTCATTGCACAGTATAAAGATCATCACAATTAAAACTTTTTTATTTTATTTTCTTGATTTGTTGAGATAACATTCTTATTTACCTCCTTAGATAGTAGCAAATGTATCTGGCTGTAGCTCCGACAGCACAGAGAACATCGCTGATTGCATAAAAAACCTCGATCTTAATACTATCTTGACTATTGTGCAGGTGAGATATTTAACGCAATGCTCATATTTTGGCTTGATAAAATATTTGTGTGGTTATATGTTGTTGTTTTTAAATGCTCTATTAACACTTTACTCTCTTCAGGATACAATGCTGAGATATCCTATAAATGTTGATGGACACTTCCTGACAAAACCTGTGGACGAGCTTTTTCATAAGAAAGAACTTCTAACTATACCCTTCATGACTGG
The DNA here is from genome assembly GCF_947650265.1 of Symphodus melops. NCBI lineage: Eukaryota > Metazoa > Chordata > Actinopteri > Labriformes > Labridae > Symphodus > Symphodus melops. The sequence continues at coordinate 49,850,155 of NC_136691.1, forward strand.
CGTTACCAATGATGAAGGAGGCTATTTATTTGTTGACGCAAGTATCAATGTGAAATTGTTATTGTTAAATTAGGAATGACCCAAATGCTAGATTTCCATACAAACCTGTGGGAAACAATAGATAGATAGATACTTTATTGATCCCGAGGGAAATTCAGGTGATCCCGAGGGAAATTCAGGAAAATTCAATATTTAGCTTTGCCTCTGTGCATGTTTGAAATGTTAATTCCTGCTGTGTTTGACCTTAGTTCTTAGCTCCAAAAAACTGGACAGAGGGACTGGATCTGGAGTATGTCAAGAACATGCTCATGATGTTTAACACTGACCCAACCGTGACAGATCTGCTAATAGATGAATATATGGGAACTGGTGAAGATCCAGTGAGAAATAGAAATGGGTGTACAGAGCTTCTTGGAGATATGTTTTTCACAATTCCAGCCATCAAGTGTGCTAATGCCCACAGAGGTATTTAACAGAATGTGAAATTGTTGGAAACAACTCAGATATTTACTGACACACCATTTAGAAAAAGAAATGAGATGTTTTCTGCTTCTAGATGCTGGTGCACCTGTGTACCTGTATGAGTACCAGCATCCTCCTCAATTTTTACAAGCAATAAGGCCAAGCTTTGTTAAGGCTGACCATGGAGATGAAATCTATTCAGTATTTGGTTTCTGCTTCACAACCAAACACGTCACATCAAAACGTATGTCTGATATATTATTGTTATCATCTTTGCCACCAGAAATCTGTTTTTGATTTGTTTGAAGTGCTCAACCAGATAATCATTGTTTTAGATGTATGCCCTGAAGAGGAGGAAGAGTTGAGCAAAGTCATGATGAGCTACTGGGGCAACTTTGCACGCACAGGGTAGGAATGAGCATTTATTAGAGATAATAATGCACATTTAGATGAGACAAACTCATTTTTAACTTGTGTCTTTGTGTGCAGGTCTCCGAATGGGGAAGGTCTCTCTCACTGGTCAAAATATGGAGCAGAAGAACACTACTTGAAAATTGATTTGAAGGAGCAAATAACTGGTCAACACCTGAAGAGGGACCGGTTCATCTTCATGAGTCAGACCCTGCCAGAAAAAATCCAACAACTCAAAGAGAAGGCGGATCACAACGAGCTGTAGTCTGTTCATTGATTCTATTTGAGACATATGATACACCATGATTAGTGTTTGAACATAACTGAGGTAGTATTTTAGGCATTAGACACGAGGCATAAAGCTTCAGGAAATATTTTCTCGACTACAACTTACTCATGTTTAAGATTAATATAAAGTATATATTAAACGCTTTTAAAATGATCTTTAAGACAAACTTTTCAGCAAAGTTGTTTAAATTACTCACTGAATCATCTAAACTTTTATTCTACCTCTACTACACAGTCAAACACTGGAAACACACATATATCGGTGTGAATAAGTTCAAATGTGTGTGTCATAGGTTTACAGTAAAATGTGTAATCACGGTTTTTTATAGATCCAGCACCAGTGGTGAATGTTGATCATTAAAATTAATACCTAATATTGATTTTTAATAAGTGTGTTTTGTTTGCTATCTTTGCCTCCCCCCTGCAGCTGATTACATTTGGTGCAATATAATATCTGTTCTGGCATACTTTTTTTCTGTTAATAATTGTTTAAAAGAGTGACGAGTGTGATGATGACATTTTTGCTGTTTGTGCAGGAGCACTGGAAGTAAGCAGCACCCCCCCAAATCAAGCACATATAATTACCATAAGGTAATTAAAAAATGTAGACTTACAAACTAATAGTCGGTCAGAGCTTATCATGTCGTTGCGCATAAGTTTTGAACATAATTAAACAGACAGAGCAGCAACTAGATGATATTCTAGATTTTGGCATTTTAGTTGACAAGAGTGGCAGTGCCATTACGCACAGATGTGGAGAGACGTGAAACTTTACGGACAGAGGTGGAGAGATATGAAACAGAAACTTCAATCATCATTTCAGTCATGTAAGTCAGTTTAGCAAAGAAGAGTGGGATCTACACTGCAGACTGTAGTCTCTGTCAAACAATGGTAGTGCGCACTGATGTCCGTGTGTCCGCTCGTCTTACTGCTGTGCCGGTACAGCTCTTACTTACGCGTTTACTGGCGTTTCAGCGCATCGCCACGGCAGCACGTTTCTTCAGTCCTCTTCGGATTTGGGGACCCGACGTGTTTATTTCGCTCTAATAGTTTGTCGCAATCAGGTTCGAGCATTGGACCGCACAGTTTTCGTACATAAATGTCAAGCTTTGTAGTTTGTTTTTTTTCACATGTGATTAACTCGTTCAGTTTGAGTCTGAGAGGTTTCAAACGATCAGAAACATCGCCCCATAAGAGCATCCTTACCGTCTTTCCTCAACACCTGTTGCATTCCTTCGAGTTTCACATTTACGATGTGAAGCGTGTCCCATCTCGGCTTCCGTAGTTGTTGCTATTTGAGCTAGCACATGGCTAATCGCAATTAGCTGGTCACTGGAACAGTAAGGGACGAACAATACAGACTCGAAATAACCAACTTCCTCAACGATTATGCAAAGTGAGCTTTGCCCGCTACATCGAGGTATTGTTGGCATTATCCATCCTGAGCAGTATTTAAATATTAGCCAACGCTATGTGTAGCACAAGGCTAAACCTGTGTGAATTTAGACCATACAAACGTTAACACATCTAACAAGGAACCAAAACCTGTGAATTTAAACCATATAAACATTAATACATCTAACAAGGAACCAAAACCTGTGAATTTAAACCATACAAACATTAACACATCTAACAAGGAACTAGGTGGACCTGTAAGGATCGTATCATATTTACAGAGTAATTTGTTATGGGTAATTCTGTTGTGAAGCACATACCTTTCTTATTGAAGACCAGAAATGTATGTTTTTTTGATTTAACTCATAATAAAATGAAATATTTTAGCTTCCAGAAGCTGGAAAAGAAAATGTGCAGACATAAAGTAGATAGAAATGTGAAAGCGAGATGATGAGATATACGGTTCAAAGTCCTTCAATGTTAAACTACACTGAGCAAAAAATATATATTTTATAATATAACTAATAATAGTATAATAATAAGAACCAATAATAATAGTTTCAAAATAATAATTACTAATAAAGTGATTACTTGTAAGGTGTTGAAAGCGGTGACATTGATTTTCATTCATTTTTAAAATTAGTATAATGACTTTGTTAACCTAAATGGTTATTAATGTTAACAGAATCAGAAGTGTTCTGTGTTTTTAATGCAGTTATGCCTCTTTTTTGAATTAACATTTGTTTGCTCATCTGTTTTAAAACCCAACAGGTAAGACGTCCAGTAAAAGTAGACGTCTCTATGTGCCCAGAAGTGAATTTTTCTCTTCATAGCTGAAGGTTGTTTGGTTATTAGGTGAAAGGTGTGAACACACCACACATCAGTAAATGCCTTCGAAACATGCAGGACAATGTGGGGTATTGTTGTAATATGAGTCAGTGTTGTAGGCACTGAGTGCCTCATTTTGCCTTGACCTTAATGTTGACCATCAAGCAAAGCAAAAGGTACAGCTTTGAGTCAGTTTGTTGTTGTTTTTTTTCACAGATTGGAGAAAATGGTTTTGAATCTCTGTCTGCCGCACTTTCATACGACAGTACATTGCAACAAGGTGTGTGGAGCGATCACGTAACTGTACTTTTTGACTGACCATGTTCAGTCCTGTCAATTGTTATTCTCTGACGCTGCAAACCCCATGTGATGTGTAAAAATTACTTGGAACATAAAGAAACCCTTATTTCTAAACCAGTGAAGTGTCTTATGAAAGACAATTTACCTTTGTTTTTTACTTTGATACTACTTGGTTCAATGAGTTTTGAGATGAACAGGGGAAATGACCTTACATGGACAGACAGAAAATAGCCCAAGGTTGAGAGGAGACAATGCTGTGAAAATAGAGACGCAAAGGTACAAAGTGGTGTGTGGGGGAACTGAATCACAACTGACCTCGTGTTCTTTTTATTAGGATGTTGTAATGTTATCTTGGATAGATTTTCTTCACACCGAGTGTATGAAAGATGTTCTCTTAGACTTCCTCCGTTTTACTTGCCACAAGTCCTCTGCCATCACTCGTATTGCAGTCCTTGTTTTATGGAAGGATTTCACATTTTGCTTTGCATAATTTGAATGTATTGCTTTGTGCCACATATCCAATCATACTTGAGCCTTAAAATGTAAAGGTTTTCTAGAATTGGTAATATTTTTTCTTAAATACAACATGCCTAAAATGAACACATGCATACAACTGTAGCCTCTCTCTTTATTCTCTTTTATTTTTTAAAGTTGTAGTAGATAATTTAAATATCTGCCTACTCTTTCGATTGCAGCTTTGTGCAGATGGCTATGACGTCTCCAACCTTTTGTCAGCTGACCCCGCTCTCCGAAGGCGGGGCTTCAAGCTTGAGTACTTTCTACGTCCACCGGTACAGGTAAGATGATGCTCCTCTCAGTCAACCAGTCCCAAATTTTGAACTGAGACTTGAACCCACGGCCCTGCAGTTTTCAACCCAACTTCCACAGACTAAATGGCAAAAGACATCGCGGTTGAGGTGTGCTCCTGCTCCTGGAACTTTGCATTGTATCACTTTCAAGAGTCAATAATCAATATATGGGTCATATCCAAGATTGTCAGATTTTTTTTTAAAAATACAACTATGTACTTTGATACACGTGTTTAAAACAAAAAAAATATCCATTATTTGAATGCTCGATAGTACCAAGAATCAAGCAAGTTCCAAAGCTTATAATGATGACGAAAAAAAACGACGCAGTGTGATGTCACACTTCAGTACTCAACAAGGGGGGCTGAGGACCAAGCGCTTCATGCAGCTACTGCTAAGAAGGGCGTAGGAGAAGGCACATTTAAAACCCCCCCAGAAAAGGGAGAATATAGGATCGTTAAAATAAATGGCAGTGCAGTTCTACTATTTTTAACATGAGAAGTTTGAATCTGTTTTAACACCAATAATTCATTCACCCGCATAATTAAAAGATTTTTACCATTTCCCCTCTATTTTGCCCTCCAGGTGACATTGACGTTTGGCTTCCAGGTGGAGCTGTGCAGGGTGGATGTGGAGATGTGGCCCTGGGGTATGGACCGGGGACAGGCCTGCAAGAGACTGGAGATCAGCACCAGCTCTGACCCACTACCCTCTGAAAATAATCAACACAAACAGGTTCAACAAAAGGAGCAAACACAGTTAAAGGACCAGAGAGTACAGAGAAGAAAAAAGCAGCATGACTGTAAATCTCAGCAGAGTAATGGGAACCAGTGGAGTTTTCAGGCTCGACAGTGGGGGGAACACACTCCAGATGAACCTCAACAAAAAGGCCATGCTCTTAAGTGCCATTCAAATACTGGATCCGGTGAACCAGAGTTTAAAGTGGTCGGTCGTTGTGAGCTCAGGGAGGAGACGCACGTCTGTTTTACACGTTTAAATTACGGTGGCCGACAGCCCCCATTCCTCTCCCCACCTCCTCCACAACCTGCAAACTGTCGCCAGGAGGAGCTTTGGAGCCGGGGTCTGCCCTCATTGGGTGCTGTGACACAACTTCGTGTCACTTTGCCTTACGGCGGTGCAGCCTCCGCTTTGGGGCTGAAGGCTTTGGTTGTTTGGGGACAACCTGCCCGCTGCTGTCCGCCTGAAGAAGTGGAGAGGATTAAGAGAGTCCATGAAGCCAATCAAAGACGACTGCCACCCCCTGTGTTATTTACCGCTACTAACAGCAAAAAAATAACGCCATCACAAGCTGCCAAACTTAATGGGTATGTGTTACTGAAAATCACATTTATAAGATCCACTTGTCCCAGTTGTCCAAAAGCAATCTGATCCGATTAAAGGTATCAGATTGGATCACATTTTGAAAATGGATTGAAAGGATAAAAAGATGTGAATAATTCAGGTAATCCAGTCCTAGTTTTCCTCCAGATAAATTCTTCATTTAATAGTCCAGCAGAAAACAGTAGATCATATTTAATTTCTTTGAAATGGGGCAAATCCTCATTACCTGATTCTGGAAAGCAAAAAAAAAAAGATTTCCATATAAGGATAACTTTTATCCAGATACAACTATTTGATCAACAGCCCCTTGTAGATATAAAGCTTTCAATTATTGATTTCTTACAATATTGCAAATTCTCTGTTGACTTTCTGTCCGACTCCAGCCATCTTTCCATCCCAGAGGAGTTCCTCGACCCGATCACTCAGGAGGTGATGATGCTGCCCATGCTGCTGCCCAGCGGTGTGTCAGTGGATAACAGCACACTGGACGAGCACCAGAAGAGAGAAGCCACTTGGGGTAGACCCCCAAATGACCCTTTCACTGGCGTCCCATTTACCTCCTCCTCCCAGCCCCTTCCTAACCCCCAACTGAAAAGCCGCATCGACCTCTTTCTTTTGCAGAAAGGGATGTTGGGAAGGGATGGCATGTTAGGGGGACAAGGGGAGAGAAATAATCCCCAGGTCTCCAGACTTTTAGCACCCGAGGTGAATGTACAGTCCCAGACGTCTCCATGTCATAATAGAAACGTGACAAACAGTTCTGCTGTTGACTATAATGCTGGTAACAGGAACTCCAATAAAATCCCAATAATGGAAGAGACTGGACACTCTTCAGACACTCACATATTTAGTTCCCAGCCTCTGACTACAGATAGTGATTCAGAGTTTAAGGGGAGAAGGAAACGAGATCTAAGTGAGATAACCAAAGAATCCAAAGAGGAGACGACCACTGACGAGCAACTACCACAGAAAACAAAAAGAGCCAAAAATGACACTGTTTCAGGTGAGTTAAATATGTTTTGTCAAAATCAGACCCTCAAACTTAAAGGTCCCCTCCTCCTCGCCCCCCCTGCCACTGACATATTTGTTGTCTATATTTGCTCCCTCACCATACTTCCGAAAGTCTCAAGCTTTGACTCTCATGAGCAGCGTTTGTCAGCCAGCCTGGATGAGGCCCTCTTCTCTGCCCTGCAGGGCCGGCCCTCCTTCACCACAAACTTGTCCCAGCAGAAAAATGCTACTTCTGAACCACTGAGCACCACGCTGCACAGACAGACTGCAGGCTCTCTAAGCATGCCAAGAGGTAAGATTTCAATATGCCCTGTTATATTGAAGTAAACTCAACCGTTAAATGAATTAAATGTTGAAAGACGTCACATTCTGTTCATGTAAAAACTGTTGTTTAAAGTTAGAGATGTACAGTATCTTAATCTCTTTGAGTTGTGGCTGTGACATCAGTGGATTGAGACGGTTATCAGAAAAATCCAGGACTGTTCACACTTGAAAGTTTAGCAGATGGCATTGAGCAAGGTGTGTCTGCAGCAAATTATGAACGATGTAGAACTCTTCCTACATCATTCAGGGAGGTGCTATATCAACCCTATTAGTTCTGGTGATGCAAATACACATAAACCTTAAAGATTATGACCTCCTATGCATCCAAATGCAATCCAACACAACAGTTCTAATAAATTCTATTTTTATTAAGCTTTAACTTTTTGTATTTTTCCACTCTGGTCCACCACCAGGACTCATAATATATTATGAATATAAATATATTTGCATAGGTGGTCATAATGTTATGGCTGTTTTAAGTATTTTGAATATTTGTCACATTACTGCCATTTAATACCGGGGTAACAAACTGATCAGCTTATACTTTCTTCTTCCTCATATTGATCAAGATAAGTTTCAGTTCAGGTCAAGCCTTTATTTTGTCAACAACACAGCCCATTGCAATCTTTATTTAAGGGGTGTTTCTCACGCATTTGGTATTCAGAGGAACAGCTGTCATAGCTGACTTTGTTGCCTGCTTGATGCTGCTTTTCTGGTAAATAAAATTAATCCTAAAAAGTTCATCAGGCTTTGAACTGGAGAGAAATTCTATTCATTTTTTGAGAATATATGAGGGAGTTAAAAAGACAGGCTGTAAACCAGAGAATAAATTCACAACGTTCAACATGTGAAATGACTTTATAATGTGTAGGATAATTGAACAGTAAATCACTTATCCCTCATATTTGCTTGCCAGGTGACAAGACATGCGCCTCGTGTTCCGGTTCCATCTCAGTGTATTCTAAACCTGCATCATGCATCTATCGTTTAACCTGTGGTCACCTGCTCTGTGGTTCCTGCCTACGGAGAAAATCACAACCACGCAACTCTGCCACTGGATCGACATCCAATGATGTCTCATGTCCTACCTGCTTGAGCTCCACGCCACGCAGTGACATAGCGAGAGTGCATCACTGACTGATGCTCAAATAGGCACATTTCCACGTCAGAGCCTGTGGTGAATCAATTCTGTGAAAAAAAGGTGAGGACACGATTGCACTGGAGGTTTTTTGTCTCCTGACTGTGTTTTAACTAAATTTAAAGATTGTAAATTTTATTTAAAGATGTGTACTTCATGAGACACCGCGTCCATCCCTATTTTAATAATAGAGAATACATTCACAAACATGTCAGGAATGTCTGAAATAATGCTAAAAAGTTAAACTGAATTTATGAAAGGATTTTTTCATTATAATTGGAGCCTTGATACCACAAATAGGATTTTTTAAAAAGCCCCCGTTTTGACTGCTCACGTGCAGAGACAGAACATCACTGAAGGCAAAGACATTTCTAAAAATAAAAAGCTGAAGATTATAAAATAAAATACTTGTTCTTTTCCTTCCACCCCCTCTCCCTGTCTTAGCCTTTCACCGAGCAGTGATGTGTAGGGGCAGCCTTGGTTCTGCAGCCTTTGTACAGATTGCGGATGGGTTGGGTGCACAGAGAAAAAGGTTGGGGGACGAGAGTACGGACAGCAACAGACTTGAAACATTTCAACGGAAATTGAGTCGACTCAAGGCTGTTTGGTCTTTGTGCAGAAGCAGACGGGGACATGCTCAACCTTCTGCTCCGTCCTTCTTGCCCAGATTCACCTGAATGCATTCAACACATTTTTGTGTAACTTCAGGCAGCATATAACCTATAAAGGAAATCAAGACATTGATGATGTACCACTTTTGTAATGTGTTTTGTTATGAGTGTTATTAAATTTCACATGCTGGGATGAATCTTTGCAGTGACATGTTTATCAGTTAGGAATTGAAAAAGTTAATTTGATGTAACTGCCTTCAACTGCCATCACATTTTTCTATTTTACTGTTTTGTAAGGTCAGTATTTTCCTGCAAAGGCTGAAAGTCCTCCATCATGCCCTTCCCCCTCGTATTCATTCCCTACTTCACCTTGACTATCTTTCATGGGTCTGGTTTTGTGCCCACACAAGAGTAAAACACCATTTATTGACCTCATATTCAGAAAGGATAACTTACTTGTTGGTTTCCCTGACAACAAGCATAACTCAGGTCATGATCCTGTATCCGCTCAGCGAGAGGAAAGACTGGGATAAGTTCTGCATGTGATAAGGAGACATCAGCTTCTTTGTTTCTGCTACAAATGGTATAGGGGATTTAGCTCTTAAATTAGAGAGCTGTTTCTATTGAATCACAAATTAATATTTCATTTCATGATAGGGTTCAATTTCATAACGAATGGAGTAATGAAAAAAGTGGTAAAAACAGAACTGCTTAACCTTTAACAAAGGAACAATCTTAAGTGTTGTGATAAAAGAAAACTCCTCCGCACTTTAACCTGCTGCCTCTGATGCTCAGTTTTGTGTATCGTTAACTTTCTAATCTGCATCCCAACTGCTAATTGTTGACACACTACCCCAGGCATGTAGCCAGACACCAAACGGAATACAGAACTCTAGATTTTTATGTTTATTTGAAATGCAAATTCAGTTATGCTAATTAATATTGTTTAATATAGGAGGATAATTTCTACGACCTTGAGCCTGTCATGATGCTAGTTGCCTTCTTGTAACCCAAGTGAGATTGTCGTTCAGTGATTATCTTGACAGCTGATTTGTGCATGATGATCAGCAAATGTACTTCATCAAGTCGCTTATTGCTGTTAATCAAATTAGCTGTCCACATTGCTAATTAGCTGTTCATGTCAAGCCGTTTTAACGTGGCCCAATAGCTGAAATGATTTCGAAAAGTTATGCCAAATAAGTGTGGCGCAGTGCTGAATACATAAACTGCATCTTCTGCTGCCGTTGCTGTTTTCTTTGGTACATTTGTTAGATGGCACACATCTGATGCAGAGCCATATCTGCCGTGACCCCTCGCGCACACGCAGCACGAACGCTGGTGGCCTTCAGGCGCGCGTGCGTGTAGGCCCGTGCGTGAATGGCAGTGGAGTACGACAGTGACGTCAGACTCGAATGTCGGATCATGTGCACCTGCTTATAAGTGAGAGACCGACCGGGACATCAGTCAGACATCCTCCATCATCCCACCAAACACCACCATCAGCAGAAGCAGCGATGCCTAACTCCGTGATACCCCTGTGCGTCCTGGGACTCCTCGCGCTCTCCTCCGCGTGCTACATCCAGAACTGTCCTCGAGGAGGGAAAAGAGCTCTGCCGGAGACTGGGATCAGACAGGTGAGGAGAATTATCCTTTTTCTCTTTAACATTTGATTTTGCTTTTATTATATGGATTCGAAATTTCACCATGGAGTATTTAAGACATTTGGAAATGAATATACCAGAATTCTGTCAACTTGAATGTTTTTTCGACGTTTCTGTTCACCCAAAACTAAATGAGAGATTGAAAAGTCGAATATATATAAATATTAAACTGTATTTTCTAAAGATGGCTATAACTCATGACAAGTATATTCTTAAAAGCTTGTCTATAGGGGTTAAACGAGAACATTTTAAAGAGAGGCCAAAAGAAAATTGTGTATTGTGATGCAAGTGGTTTGAAAAGAGAAGTTTTGTTATTCTTGTGATTTCATAGGCAGGCTATGATTTAAAAGCCTTTACAAACATTAACTAAAGCTGGATACATTTGCAAAATAACTCATGCAGTGTGTTATTCAGGAAAATGTTCCACTTATGCCGCAATTACGAGCTGAGTATGTTTGAGTACGATTCTATAAAAAAGAACTTTTGACTGAAAATGTATAAAATATATCGTCCTGCAATGATAAAAAAAAAATCTTCACGAAATGTGTAAATTCCAGAACAAATCCAATGGATGTATGAAACTGATGACTGATGCATATTTTAACTTTTCTTGTCTAGTGCATGTCTTGTGGCCCCAGAGACAGGGGCCGCTGTTTCGGCCCCAATATCTGTTGTGGGGAAGGTCTTGGCTGCTTGCTGGGCTCCCCAGAAACCGCTCATTGTGTGGAGGAGAACTACCTGCTCACCCCCTGCCAGGTGGGAGGGAGACCTTGTGGTTCTGATGGTGGACGCTGCGCTGCCTCAGGACTCTGCTGCAACTCAGGTACAGCCTGGCTTAATTGTTTTAATCATTATGCTCAGACAAGTCTCTGAGCGTGATGTTTGGTGAAATGGCACAGTCTCAAACACTTAATTATCCTCCCCTCTTCTTCAGAGAGCTGTGTGGTGGACTCTGACTGCCTGGGGGAGATTGAGGCTTCAGATCCTGCCGACAGTCCTGTGGGGAGCTCGGCTGCAGAGCTGCTTCTGCGACTGCTGCATGTGGCCAACAGAGGACAGACTGAGTACTAGACTGACAAAATGAAGATCATTCATGTTCCACTTTAAGCCTAGAGATTTAAACCTTGAACCAATAAAAACCCAAGTCAATGTTATTTCACTCTTATTTCCACCTGCTGTGATTTTTCTTTAAGGACATATATACCCATTAAATCATGGGTATATCGAAAAGACTAGAATGTTTATTTCCAATTTTGAAATGTATATATTTATGCACATAGTGTAAACAAAATTGTATTCTATAACATGCCTGAGAGATAACTTCATTTACTTGTGTAAAAGCAGGGAACACTGTAAATAAGAAGTAGAGCGGAGCGTTGCTGCAGACATCCATGTAAAACAGCTCAGTTACAATGCTGGAGCAGTTACTTTTTGTGTTGTAGAAACTTTACTCTTGATTGAAAATCTCAGAAAATACAGATTTAATCACTGCCGAAAAAACCTTCTGCTGTCTGTGCTCATTATTCTCGTGCAAGCTGAAATAATTACACCTTTAAGAGATGATTCATTGACATGTTTATCTTTTTTCTGCGTGTGTGTGCATGTCTGTGTGATATAAAGTTTGAGTGACAGTAATGTCTTTTTTGCCAAGATTGGCAAGAGAAATCAGCTATAAAACTGTTAAGGTGTAATCAGTTTCGATTACTGGAACCTGCACTAGAGTATAAATTTTCCAGTCGATTGTTTGGATGCTGTTATTAACAGCCGCTAGATTTATGCAATGAGTACAAGGAAGGTTTAGAAGATCGTGTCTTGAGGTTGATTAAAAGGTCGCTGCTACAAAGTATTTGTAGAAAAGTCCAGCAAAACTATAAGCTGTTGCACAGATAACATGGAGTGGCACAAACACAGTCAAACACTAACAATGTGCGTGACATCAGCTGTGTGCCGTTCAGTTGTTTCGTTCAAGGACACAACTTTTTTTCTGTTTTGTGTCAACATGTCCAGTTTGTGCAAGTGACAGTCACTTTATTCTAGATGTTTCCTTCCTTTGTGTTATATAATAGAAAACTGATGTTTGTGCCAGGGAACAGTCTGTGACTGTGGTTTAACAACATTGTGTGCCAGCTTCAGTTGAAACAGGATGTAGAAAGTCTTAGATTTTGACAGATAACTGTTCGGCTGTCACTTTGTGACACTTTCCAAAAACGTGCTCTCTAAAAATGTTCGTTAATCCGTCTAATGCATTTAATGTTTCATGTTACTTTTCAACCATCAAATTTTAGCAGTTTGTGAGGCCAAAGTGACAACAGTCAGCTATAGTAAAGTTCTGCTCTGTAGTAAATTCATTAACATTTGAAATGTCATCAGACATTGAAACAATACAGAGTCCATAAAGTAAACAGACGGCTGTCAATCATCTTGATGCTTACATACTTTTCTTTATTTATTTGTCGTGCTAGTGTCTCCAGTAGCACACTAGTCCCTGGGGTTGTTACTGTACCTCTTTTCACTGTGCAGTATGACCCTTTTTTATGCTATACATCTTGTTTGCTAATTATTTTGAGCCAACTGAGAAAATAATCTGTCATAGAAATTGTAGACCGCATCACCTTTAATTTAATTTGTTGCAATGAGAATTTGTATAGACAACTTGATCCAGCTCAACATCAGATTGATTATATTTCTGTATGAAAAAATTTATTTCCCAGAGGATGCATCTAGATAAGGCTCTCCCGATGACTCTGTCCCCTGGTATTACCAAGATGCTGACTTTTTTTAGTGACAAATCTCAACATTGTACAGGTTGGATGGTCAAGACATTTCCTACTCTAATTCATTCTCTCTGTGGATTAATTGCTTTGTTGATATTTTTTCTACATATGCCATGATTTAAACTTGAATTGGTCAAATTCTACCTGATAATGCAATGACATTTTGATCAGCCCCAACTTGTGTAAAAACAGCTGCTGTGTCAGATTATTTCTTTACTTCTGAACATAAAATCTATATTTAGATTGTAAACAAATCAAGCAGATTGTGAGTATTTCTTTTGAAGCGGCAGTCAAACCATAACTTTAGAGGACTGTGTCAATGTCCAACGGCTCAGACAGAGAGGAAACAAAGTAGTTGGTGTGATTTGACGGCTTAACATGGGATCTGGATTATTTACTTTTGCATTCTGAAATTGAACAACAAACCAAATACCATTCAGACACTGTTTTTATTGATTGGGTTAAACTGTTACCATATTTCCAATGATCCCACTTATAGACAAACATCACAGAAGTAATTAAATAATTTCTCTACTAGGGAAGAATTAGGGTTTTTTTAACAAAACAAAACAAAAAAAAGTTTGTTTGTACACTCTGAAAAAATTGCACAACGTGACCTGCGGTTCGTTAACCACACCTGAGAACATAGTTGTGTAGTGTTTACTCGACTACTGAATCGTTTATTACAGGTGATGTCTTGTTGCAAGGGGCGTATCCTGAGGTTTTCTGGGGCACTTACATTTAAAGGGAAGATCTGAATTAGCTTAACTTTTTATTAACCCCAAAAGAATACTGGTGTGTTTAAAGTCACAATTTTAAGTTCTTAAAAATGTAAATGGGAAACTTCTGGAACTTCTGTCTAATACAAGCAGAAATAGAAAAATACAAGCAGCCTTGGTAAAAAAAAAACGAGAACTAAGAGTTGGGTTTAACCAAGCAACAACGTCTGGTCTTAAAAACGAACCCAATGCAGAATCCTGCAGTTGGTCAAGTTGTCCTTACAGCAGAAATAAACATGTTTACAGCCTAGTACTACTAAATAGGTCTGACTAGTTATTGTGATCACTGGCACGCGCTTTAGGGGGGTGATTTTTTTTTAAATGGCTAAGTTAGGATTTTGAATACGATACATGTTCCATAGTTAGGCAAATAGCTAATGTGATTGACAGGTGGGTGCAATGTAACGGTTCGTCAAGAGACTTAAAGCCGGCCTTAGCACCAGCTCGTGTTGAAAGCTAGTTTGAGACAGGATTTCCAACATGGCAACGGCTGCCAATAAGCCTCTGGGACACCCTGCCGTAACAGATGGCTGACGTCATTCAGGCTTCGTACATTAATATTTGACTATTTTGCCCTGTCAGAGGTGGGACTTAAGTCTCACCTCTGACAGAAAATAGTCAATCATTTTAGGTTTGCCACATGGGATGGGGGATCACATTTCTATGGTGGCCCATGCTACCCCTCTGGACACGCCCCTGCTTGTCATGTAGACAATTAAGTCTTTATCAGTACGTGCTAACGTGATATTTTGATAGGCTGTTGTTGTCTATTTCTTTCTAATGCTCTGTTTATGTTTTCATCTGTGCGCTTTGGATCAACTGTGTGTTGTGTTTAAAGTGCTAGACTAAAGTTGAGTTGAGAGTTGAGTTTAAGAACCTGCACCATGCTTGTCTTCACAATTTTCTGAAGTGACCTATATCCTATATCTCTCGTGCCTCTGGGTGTTGCACTTGTTGATGTTGGATTCTGTATCCATCAATCAAAATATGATGCCGTTGATAAAAGTGGTTATTAAGCTTGTCCGTGCACGTCTAAGAAGAGCATACCTGTACCATACACTCATCAAACAGGACAAGGTTGAACAAAGAGTTGGGTTGAAAATGAAAGTAACATTTGTTTTCATTAGGACTTTTAACTCAGCTGGGATAATTATTTAGTCAAGAAACCGTTTGAGTACAGGTTCACACGCTTGCCTCGGAGCATGAGTGGGTGGGTGCAGAGGTGTATGTGTGTTCAGTGCCTGTACTTAAACAGAAACAGGCATCTTGTCAGCTCACTCGCTCTGCAATCATGGATCTGAAAATTATCTTTGTTACTGTCTGTGTGTTTGCATTTGTCATCACATCGATTGATGGTAAGGAGCCCATTATTTCAAAAATGTCTCTTATAAAAACCAAGAAATTGAACATTCTGTTAATTGGGGGCGGGCCTTTAACATAAAAAAAAAACTAGTAAGCATGTATTGTTTAAGGACATTAGAGGACATGACTGATTGCACAGTTTTAGACAGAGTGTGAGTATTTTACACTGATAAATATTTACTTAATTCTGCAGCTTGTTGTCTTTGGTTTAACTCAGACTTGTTTTAATTTTATAGGTTAAAATATTCTGAACACAACTACTCACATTACATTCAATATTATTTCGTACACATTTAAATATCTTAGATAGGATTCTAAAGGAAATCCATCCCCCCAAAACGGATTTCAATTCATTGCATAAAGACACAATGTATCTGTCTGTTTCATTCTTGTGTTATCATATCTTTCTTCATTTCCAACCATCTTACCATAAACAAAAACATTTCTGTTGCAGCCGGCATCCCAAAATGCTGCATCAAAACACAAATGGTGTCTGCAAATATGCTGAAGAAAGTTACACGGTGGAAGGTGCAGCTAAGTAACGGTGCCTGTGACATCGACGCACTGCTGTAAGTTTTAATGAACATTTACCTGTGTTTCATTTCCCTCCTTCATTGGGAAACCAATGAAATCAAGCTGCTAATCAAAGCAACAAGGGTAGCACATGAACATTTGCCCCACATCATTCATCTTAAATAGTTACAAGTGAAGTGTATTTATTATTCTGTTGTGTTAAACTTTTATATAATTTCCTCCACTTTTTTGTCCACAGACTGTATGTAAAGAACGTGAGGAAGCCCGTCTGTGCTGACTTCAAGCTGAGATCCCTGCTGAAACGTCAAAAGAGGAGGAAGAGGCAAAACAAAGAATAATCCACTTTTTGACATTTACATTGAAAAGGAAAAAAACTTCTTTATGTTGTTTTCTTTATTATTTTCTGTACTTGTCCTTGCCCTTATAGGGAATAGGGTTTAAACCTGTGAAAAGTATTTAGTGTGCTTAAGATGTGTTTGGCTTTTTTATATGCATCTACTCTTTACCTCTTTAAGGTCAAACTTTAAAGTCAAAAAACAAGACTAGACAACCCGATAGAGTATAAAGTGATGTAATGACACTGCTAAAGTGCCTCTTTCTTGTTGATGCATCTTTATAATCATGTCTTTGTAGTACAATGATACAATAACACTGCATTTAACATTTCATTTTACAAGAATTTATTGTTGTTACATGTTTTTATAATTGGTACAATATACAGATTTTGATTTTAACAGAGTAGTCGAGATTTTCTTTGAATTTTCCCGACTACTTCTTACAACCCCCTACTTTTATACACTTGTGAAAAATAAACTCTGTCAAAAATGTGATTTCTGCTTTTTCTTATTTTTTTTGCTTGTTTTTAGTTTTAGATCTAAGGCTTCAGAGGATAGTAATCACTGTCAAGCAAGAGCCATATATAAAGACAGAAAAATCCTGGTGTTCTTTTCTTGATATTCAGTCATTTTGAAAAGTTGGGACACAGATGTCCGAGCGGTTAGGTTGCACCCCATCTATAGAGGCTATAGTACTCTAAGCAGGCAGCCTGGGTTCAAGTCCGATCTTTGGCCCTTTCTAACGTGTAGTTCTGCTCTCTTCCGATTTCCATCATCTGTCCTATCTATTAGGGCAAGAAGTTCAGAAATAAATACTTACAAAACAGATCAATAAACGGACTTGAGCTTGTATAGCTCCTTTCTAGTGTTCTGACTACTTAATGCACTTTTACACCGCATGCCATAACTACCCACTGGCAGAGGTTGCTATACAGTGAGCGTCTTTGTTACGCTCAAATGACCAAAGACTCCAGAGCAATCTGGGATGACAAATGCACATTGGTGTATCTTTCCCTTATAGGAAATATGACTTCAGAAAGAAAATAAAAAGTGAAACGGAACCATCTACACGTTCTGACTTGTCTTATGATGATCATAACTTTGACAGCGCTGTCATCACTGTAATGACTAACCCCACAGGGACAAGCTGCTACACACATCCAGAGCTCTGAAAGCTTCACTGAACTGATTCATT
Organism: Symphodus melops; assembly: GCF_947650265.1. NCBI lineage: Eukaryota > Metazoa > Chordata > Actinopteri > Labriformes > Labridae > Symphodus > Symphodus melops. The sequence goes on from NC_136691.1 coordinate 49,867,713, forward strand.
GGATTGTTTGGTTTCAGTCCAAAGTGAATAATAAGTAGATGATGAAGAGGTGAAAGTTCTTTCATCAAATTATACCCTGTTACAATTTTCAAGCAGATGTTTATACAATAGCTTTCTTATGTTTGTGTTTGTGGTCACAGTTTCTTCTTTTACATAGTTGTCAAGGGAACTTCTTTGAAAGAGTAGAAACACTGTGTCGACACTCCGGGTTTACGTCATTGCTTCAAAGTAGTTCTGATCTCTCTCTGACTTGTAAAGATCTTATCCAACTAAAGGAATGGTTCCCAAACTTCTTCTGCAAAGCCCACCAACATTTTCAAGCGTCCTCACCCCTCCCCAATACACATCAACACATCAACATATATTGATATACACAAAACACACTGAGTCATGCTTTTTGCATACATTTTTTTTAAAATGTTTCTAAACAATTTACTGCAAACATCACAGAATAACTTCAGTGTGGCAACAAACCTAACAAGCTGTTTTTACAGAGGGAGCAATAAAAAAAATAGTCCTGAATCTGCCAAATGATGTAGCAAGAGCTGTAACTCATTTTTTTTTTTTTTAATCGGACTCTCCTGAAATAAAATACGATGGCATTCTTTTTATATAGTCCTGCAATAATTACAGGGACTAGTGTGTGCTTGTATTGTGCTTTAGATCTTCTTAAGTCTGGCGCGCAGCTGTAAAACTCTCACAAGTTCATTTTCAACATCCAGCGTCCACCTGCATTGGGGATTCATCTTTTGTAGATTCATTGTCAGCCGTACGTTTTCCTGGAAGTCTTACACACAATCTGCCATCCTTTGCGGGAGATTTGACAATTGGGCAAGCAGTAAGAGTTTTAAAATGCAATGTTCCAACTAATCTAATTAGATAGTAAATCTTTACAACACTCAAGTTAATTTTCTTGCCCCCTTTTGCAGATTTGTTTTAGCTCATTAATATGCATTTCATAGTTTTTACAGTGTATTGGTTTTAGGAAATAGCTGAACTGTGGAAATGTACACGCGATGTCAACGTGTAACTTTTAATGGGACATTAGTGACAGTGTTCAAGGAGGAACATGACTACGTCATAAGAACTGCCTGCTTGCCATCCCACTACATATGCCTAGTTTTCTGCAAAGATATAGTCACCTGTTGGTCCTTAAAGAGTCATTAAAGGATCTTGAAACAGTGAGTGTGTTTACATGTTATCAAGTCCACTGAGAGAAAGGGTCAGTACATGTGAAAACAGAAGTAATAAAGAGGTCAAAAGATTGACACTGTCATTAGATCTGCACCTGTACAACCAGCTGCAACAAAACAAATAATTTAAAGAAGTAAAACTATTAGAATTCAGGAATTCTGAGCTAACTGATATCAAGTCAGAGGTCAAAAGAGGGGTTGGGGGGGTCACAAGATTATAGATGTACCTAAGATGACATTTAAGTGAGTGATGTCATGATAGCAAGACTTATTGTGCAAGAGGCCGCAAATATTAATTTGTGTAAAATAGTGATGTAGAGGAGGTGTGAGGGAGCAGGATGACGAGAGGAAATCTCTGATTTGCTCTATGTTATGAAGTCTGTTTGGACTGCTAATAACTTCTGTCCTCCAATTTGCTATCACTTTGTTTATGTCTAGTGTGCTCAATGTTATTCAAATTTGAATTCATAGTTCATTTAGATGGTAAGGAATATTTGTGAGGACAACGTTTAATGGTTGAAATGGTTACACATGGTTATCTAACCCCAACTGTTCCAGAAAGTCCTCTCCATTTTTCATGTCAGTGAAACATTTTTCTGTTATGTTTTCATATATTTAGCAGAAAAAGGACATATTAAATGTTTTTTTCCATTAAGTGGCTGAATAAAATACACTCTCCTTGATCTCTCAAAAATTAAATAAGAATGAATCATCCTGAATATTCATATGATTAATACATTCATAATAGATGTGTAGTTAAACATTTTGTATCGTGACTTGTTATGAAGGAATTTCTGATATGGGTTAAAATGGACTCAGATCATACTGCAGGCATAATATGATAATATATGAATGGTTGATGACATACAGTATATTGCTGATATCATGACAAAATGAACTCTTTATGATTCACTACTTCACTCACTGCCACCAACATCAAACTATGAGTCTGTTCAAGACCTGAGTCTTTAGGCTGTTTGGACTGCTAATAGATGATAATCTCCATTTAAAAACAGAAAACACCCTGAAGCTAAATCTAGTATTTTGCGTCAGGCTTTTGAATGAGCAGTAACTCTCTCCAATTCATATTAGCTCAAATCAGAGCAGATTTCCAAGGTTAAGATAGTCAAAAAGCACACTAATGAGAGGCAGTTCAACATCTGAGTGCATATAATGAAGCACTCTTACTGCTATACCAGATACCTAGATGGAATCTAATTAGTTCAAACTAAAATCAGGACTTGTATGCAACGGTGCAAGCAAATCAAAATGCTCGAAAAGCAAAATAAAATACTGGGAAATAAAATGTGACAGGGTCACAGCAATAGTTACCATAACACAGACAAACATGTCACAGCCGTATGATGTTAAATCCTGCTGACAGCTTAATCTGTCATCAGAACTCCCCCGTAAACTGCTTCACCAGTATTTACTGTCAAAACCTTAGGCTGGGGCTCATCTTTAAACAGATACGATCACAGAAATGATCGTATAGCCTACAGACACACATGTCAGACAAAACAAAGAGAACTTCTGAGCCTATAAAGTGGCATGATGAAAGAGAGAGTTGCACCAGCAGAAGTATGTTTTCTCTATCAGTTTAAGATGTTTTCCTTGTCACTGTTGAAGACTTAACAACTTTTAATGTATTATATTTGGTCTTGACCTGCCCGGGGACTGCATATAGAATTAATCAAACTATAATCTGGTACGAAACATCTTATCTCTGTGAGATTTTTTTTTTTTTTTGTTCAAGGTCCCTGACAACTCCATTAATAAAATGAAATAAAAAAAGTCTGATTCAAGAGCGCCCTCAAGTGGACACACCGATTTTGGTGTTCAAAAGATTGTCCCTTACAATCCCATTGTTTTTCAGTGTCATTGTGTTTTAATCTCATCCCCTGCAGATTCAGCAGGTTCATCAGAGAGCAGCTTTATTTCCTTAGTTAATTGTTTTGCACCAATACACCAAGACAAATTCTTTCCATATGTAAATGTTTTGGCGATATACCCCGATTATGATTCTGGTGTTTAATTATAAATTAATTTGCATGTTGTAAAACAAAGATCTGATTTGTAAAGTACTTTGCATCGTTAACATGTCCCTGCAGAGTAGCTCCACATTTTGCAAAAAGAACTTTGTCCAGTTTTACTCTGGAAATGGGCTCCAAGTCAGTATGATCAGCTTTTAAAATCTATTTTTACATCGGATAACCTCAAAGTCTTACTTTACTTTACTAATTACTTAGTTTACTTTAATTCTGCAAATGTTCCAAAATAAATAAATATCATCTACACATATTATTCAAAGTGCCATATGGCATAATATAAATAACCATGCCATTGGATGCAAAGTTCAATAGGCTACTAGTGTATTTCCCCTAAACACTGTTACATGGTTTATATGTTTGTTGGTATCAACAAACATAAATATAGACTATTGTCTTGCTTCTTCTCATTGGTTTTTTAATTTTTTTTTTTTTTGACCCAGCACCCACTTGGGAGTCTGCGTGTCTTTGGTGATTTTTCATTATGATCTTGTAGGGGTAGTACACCAGTACGCATATTTTAATAATCCTATACTGTATTCGCAAACATTTAACCAACAGCAATATGACCCGGCCTAGCTATAGCCTACACCACATAAGCAATGTTATGATGAGTATCCATAACACACTTGACTATACAACATATTAGATGTAACACCAGAAGCATCTCTCAAACATTGCATTTTAAAGCAGTCAACAGAGGGATATATATTGACATGTGACACACACACACACACACAGACTTTGAAACTACCAGTACTTTGAGTGGCAGCAGCGCAGCGCTGTCCTCTCGCCAGCCCTCCTGTCAGTACAGCTGGATGCAGCGTCAGAGAACCTTCTCCTTCTTCCATCCGGACTTAAACTTGTTTAAAGTTCTTTTTAAAGGCACAAGCATTTATGGGCCCGGCCCCCTATGGTCCACCTATAGCGACGGCTGTGTGTAGGGCCATTACAATCGTACACAATTTAGCATAGCCTACTGATAAATGACTGATGATAAGCTAGTATAAGCAAAAGAACATTTAAACACTGTGAAAGGTAGATAACTACAGAATCTAGGTTTTCTTACCACTGAATGGTGTACGCTTCTTTATGTTAAAACATTTTTTAAACGATTAACCAGAAAACCTGTTTTTATTGTCGGTGAATTATTTCGATCATGTTTTCAACTAGAAACTAAAAAATTCAAGTCTGCTGATAAAAGTTTACATGAGAAAGATTTTTTTTTTTTTTTTAAGTCCAGCGGTTGTTGCTCTGTCGTCACTTCCTGGTTACGAACGCCCGATGTTGCGTGACAGTCGAACTGGGAAATGGGATGATTACACATACAGCGCGTGCTTCTGTCATCCCAATAAGTGCTGACTCCACCGTTAGACAACTGAAATAGGAGTATCTAAAAATGTCCGCTAAAGTCCGCCAAGAAGGAGAAGAATCTGTTGAACACTCCAGACAGCTGAAGTTCCTCTCCGCTGTGTTTTACGCAGGCAGCTCGTTTATTCTCACCATGGTGAATAAAACGGTGCTCACCACTTTCAGGTAATGTGCGTCGCTCGTCCTGTCATTATTGAAAAAACCCTCCAGTGTGAATGGAGGAAAGCTTGTGTAGCCTACCAGTGACTTCCTTAGGACTCATGTTTAAATGTTGTCCTCCCTCCCTCTCAGGTTTCCCTCCTACATGTGTCTTGGACTTGGACAGGTAAGTTGTCCAGTTGGGGATTTATATCTTGCCTTTAACTTATTCCCACATTAACAGACTACTATTGGTCTCTTCCAGATGGCCACCACTCTTGTTGTCCTGTATGTTGCAAAAAAGAGCAAAACAGTCCAATTTCAAGATTTTGACCTCAGTATTGTCTTAAAGGTAAGCGTTTTTCATTTGTCTCCATCGTCATTCATTCTCTAACAATACTACATGTTCCTATATATTGGACACCTTGGTTGTCTTCCCAGATTTTCCCTCTGCCATTGCTATATGTTGGGAACCAAATCACTGGACTTGCAAGCACGAAAAAACTCAGGTCATCCGGTTTAACAGTTACCTCATTCAGTGGACGTTTACATTCCAGTGTCACAGGGCTCAATCTTTTTGTCTTTTACAGTCTACCCATGTTTACAGTGTTACGCAAATTCGCCATATTGATGACAATGATCTTGGAAGTATATATACTCAGGTAAGACTACATGAGGTTTGTGTTTTTGATCTGTTTTTTTTTTTACTTGTCACTGTCATTTTGTTAAATGTTGCTTAGTACTTTGCTCAAGGTGGCTTAATGCTGTGCCATTGTAAATAACCTAAATAAAGAGTAGCGTGTCAAGGTGTTGTGAGATAACATATCTGCTGAATTTGCACTTTATAGAGAAAAATTGCTATCACTTTGTTTATGTCTAGTGTGCTGAATCAGTTCTGTGGAATGATATTAAATCAAAGTTTTGGGGTATTTAACTGACTTTTTCCGTTGTCGCTTTTTTAGAAAAACATTCCCAAAACGCCTTGTGTACAGTGTTGCGACGATTATCCTTGGTGCCATAGTTGCTGCAAGGTATGGATTTCTAGAGCGAACAAATGTAATAGATACGGTTTGTAGGTTGTTTCAAAAAATGGAGAAGAATTATCCCAAAACAGTTTTTGCTTTTCCTCTGTCTTTCCTGTCATCCAGCTCTGACCTGGCATTTGATGTGGAGGGATATACTTTCATCTTGCTCAATGATGTCTTCGCTGCTGCTAGCAATGTGTACATGAAGAAGAAAGTTGACTCTGAGGCAAGTTTCCCTGCTCTTTTAGTACTAATGGAGATGAATGTATCATAAAGGGCAAGTTACCTGCTTGTTATTTCTTTTCTTTCACGGTCCAGTAGCAGACAAATGAAAGGCTGGTATAGATCGTATTACACTGCAGCTGTTCTGTCAAAGAAAGAGGTTTTCTTTTGTTCTCAGTCCTGTTTCTCAAGATGGATTGATGGCTTTTATTTGCATTGTAGGCCTTTGCGAGAAACCTATTGGTTGAATGTCAACACAGGTTTTTATTGTTTGGTTTGTCTTACAGTCAGGCAAGGCTGTTTTTTTTTTATATAGCTCATTTCAACAACAAGGCAATTCCAGGTGCTTTACAGAAGACATCAAACGCATCATGACGGAGGAAAGAAAAAGATACATTAAAAAAATCCAATATTGTTTATTCAGAACGATGTATAGGTTCTTCAAATCGTGTTGGGTCTACAGTAAGTAAACAGGATCTCGACCGCGCCTTGACGACATAAAGAAACAGCAAGTTGACTCAATCTCTTGAATAGGATATGGATACAAACAATAGTCAATTCAATCAGCTTTAAAGTGACACGAGAAGAATTATGAGTACAACCTGCAGGAAAAGTGACAGTTTTTAGGTTGACTCTCTCACAGTCATTCCAGCAAGTCTTTTGTCTGGATGGTTTTGATTTATTTAACATTGTATCTTCCTCTTTTCTGTTCAGGGTCTTGGAAAGTATGGTGTCCTTTTTTACAATGCACTAATCATAATCATCCCCACTCTCGTGGCAAGTGCATTTACTGGAGATTTACATGAGGTACTGTATGTATATTAACTGTGTGACACTCTGTGTGTACATCAGTATGCCCATAACTGTAAAATCTTTTCACCTGACCATCTTGTATGATTGATTGGCAGGCAGTCACATTTGAAGACTGGGTTAAAGCCACTTTTATTTTTAGTTACCTGATCTCCTGCTTCATGGGGTATGTTCCTATACATCTGTTCATTTTGTTCAACAATGACCACATCTACCAACTTTCTAAAGTCTCTGTTATGCTTTTTCAGGTTTGTACTGATGTACTCTATAGTCCTGTGCAGCTATTATAACTCAGCACTAACCACTGCAGTGGTTGGAGCAATAAAGGTAACAACCACACTGATAAGGAAACTCTTTGTAGACCGAGCATGGTGATAAAAAAAATACCATCAAGCACTCTTCCATATGACTGACCTTGCAATGTAAGGAGTTGTTGAACATTTCCTATAGGCCTCACCTGGAACTATATCTGCACCGAGTACTATTTACTTTCAATTCACAAGCCAAGTAACAGACAGAAAAGAATTCACAGCCAGAAAGAGTTTAGTTTTTACAATTTCATCAGTGAAGTTTAAGCAAAGAAGGTCACCGTTAACTTGTATAATCACTTACATTTTCTCCAGAATGTTGCAGTAGCCTACATTGGCATCTTTGTGGGTGGCGACTACCTGTTCTCATGGACAAACTTCTTTGGCCTTAGTATTTGGTAAGAATGATTTTTTATAGTCTTACTTCGATTCTATTGTTTGTATTATCATTACTGTTCTGAAGGGTTCTTAGGAAAGGGACTGTACCATGGGCATCGAGTCAGGAGGCCATTATCCAACACAGAGACTTGAGTAATGTGAACAGTAGAAACACACAGTAGATGTTGGAACATTAGTGCATTGCTGAACTGCCACCCCATGTGAAGGTCCCAACGTGAGTGCAAGGGAGTGCCATCTTAAATAAACAGTAATCAGGTGAATGCAGTGTAACTAATCAGTGACAAAGTGCAAACCAGAGGAGACATGGAGAAACCAGGAAGTGTACTAAAGGGAGGTAGGTTAAGAAAACAAGTGGTCTTTGCTACAATAATTATTAATTACCTTTTAACTGTTCCTTACAACATGACATTGCCAGCAAAGTTAAAGGAGCCAAAACAACCAAACCACAAGGCCACAACAAGTACCTGTTGCTGTTTAAGAACAGACCTCTTTGAAGCTTGTTGTCTTCATGCACACATTGAGTCTTTTTATTACTGGAGCATTTTCCAAATGTGAAATGTGGGCTATACATTTATGGAACAGACATTTATACAGCACATGATCAGGAAAGTACTGACTTGTTTTCCTGGCAAGATTACGTAAACTGTTAAAAGACTTCTTATACAATGGTTAGTTCTGACCAAGTATTCTGATTGGGCTCGAGGTATTCCATTAGTGCTGATAGAGAGAAGCCTACAACATACCTGGGGCTTCTTATGAATACTGTAAGGAGACAGATGGTCCTGAATAATCCAGCTGAGACGTACAGTTAACACAACACACTACTTAGTAACCATGAACTAAAACAAAGAAGCAACAGTGCAAGAGTTTGTTGGCAACATCATGACATGTTGGCTTGAGATGTGCGCCTAATGCAAAAAGTGATTAGTTTGTTGTTTTTGACCATTTTCTTAAACTTCTTTTGGTCTTTGACTTGTTGTGTAAAAGTAATAATACATGCAAGGCTGAGATGTTGTTCTGGATATCATCTCTGGCATGAGGCTGCACAACTGAATCACAGTAGTGCTGATTTTTTATTACAATATCACTCCCGTTTCTTTACTAGAGTATGACGCATTCTGAATAAGTCCCGTTTACATGGCACAAAATAACAATATGATCATATTTGGTGAAGTAGTGTTTGGTAAACACATTCTGACTAGCAGTTAAGTGGTCCCAACAATTTTTTATTTCCCAACAATATCATGGTTTCATCTTTTTGTCTTGCAGTATGTCAGGTGGACTAACGTATGCATACTTCACCTTTAACATCCAATCATCTGCGAGTCGCAACGAGGAGTTGAAGATTCACGTCACAAACGATTGAAAAGGGAGGTTCTCCACTCATTAAACAGAAGATGTTCTAGCATTCACCACTAGGTGGCATTGTTCTGCTCCATATTGGAGCGCGTTGATCTTCTGCACTTTTTTAATATTCCTTTAAAATCACTGAACTGACAGATTACTCATGCTATCTATTTTATGTTTTCTTACTATGAAATCGTGACTAAATAAATGGGCAGTAAGTGCACATATTTTTTGTCAGGTTTGGTGAATGTTTATTGAAAACCAGCCGTCTTCGAACAGTGTGGACAGTCTGTCAGAGAATCTTACCTTTGACATGTGGAATATAGTCTACCAAGCAAGCTCTACACATATCACAAACACAAAAAACTGTTGGAGGAAATTAATTTGAGGGACAAAACTGAAACTAAAAGTCAACTTCAAAACTCTCCACAAATTGTGCACACTCCATATTCTAACAAACAATGTTTATATATTAAATGCCATACTCTTGTCAAACCACAAAATAGACTACGGGTTAGAAATGCTTCAAAATATACTATGATTGGGTACAATAAATCATTTGGTGTTTTGATTATCAACATTAAACTTGCCTTCCAGTTACACAAGGGGCATTTGTAAATTAGACAGATTCAAACATAGTTTGAGTGACAGGTTGTTTGTGAAGGTGTCCCAAAAGCAACCAGGCGCAGGGAAGTATTGAGAGGCTTTTATACAGTGTTGAAAGATGTAGTGTTGCTTTAAAATAAAAGAGAGCATCCAGCACTACACAAACCAGTTTATGAAACACTGGTTTCCATTTGTCTGGACACGTACTGTACCATTAATTTAACCTTCAGTGCATTGCAAGCGTAATCCAAGATTTAAGTGCTCAGTTGCAATCAACTTGATGTCCGAGTTGAACTCTCAAATTTACAGCTATACTCTTAGAGACATGTTAATGTACGTCATAACTCAGCCAATGGAAATGAGATGACTTATTTGTCTAACACACTACTATGACACCTGACAGTAAGCTTGTGTAAATGTCATACTTCCATCATTTTTGATACCACCTGTTTTAAAGTGATACAATCTCAATTATAGTACAATGTATAGTACTAAGAAGGGAAAAAAAACAAACTACAGATCATCAGCCATTTTTCACAGAAAGCTGAGTGAGAACAATGTAAACAGTGTAATTTGCCACCAATTTTTTGAGTAACTTTTAAGTTTTGTAGATATTTTAGACTTTTGGATTAAGCTTGCAATGATCACCTCTAATTCCAATATCAAAACGACTATGTTACATGCCAAACTGTTCCAGCTTCTCTGACTTTTTTTTTTTTTTTTTACTCTCCTTTCTTCCACCTATGTATACTCCTGAGAGAGTGCTGAATAGGTGAAGATCAAATCTCAGGCTATCTGAACCTGTCTCAGTCTGTCCTACCACCACTGCTGTCCCACGTGGCAGTGATGATATTCTTAACAATGCTGGAGATGAAACCTGCGAGCATGATGGGAGGCCATCAGACAGTTGGAACACAACTTAAAAATTTCTATGTACGACCACACCCTGTATCATTCTGTCCATCTGAGCTTAATCCATATATACATCAGTCATATACACTCATATACTTAAAAAAAACTCGTTACCATCAAAGTGCAAACAACACAGATCAAAACATAATAGGTACACTTTCTTTGCCTTTAGAAGGCAGAAGAAAGCGAGACATTCTTCATGTTGTCAAATCTACAATAATAGCAGCCTAAAAGGATAAAATGGAAGCTGAGTAAGGTGCTTTAGCTTGTGCCTTCCTGCTGCTGTGGGTGGGGGTGTAGATGGTGCCGTACATTAACACTGATCTCAAGCCAATTCAGCTCTTTCTCAAAGTCTGGTTGCACAACTTGAAAGAATCAACTAAACTAGTCATTGATCTGCATTTACGAACATTTTGTAGCTACAGCACACTGCAGGAAGGCGGGTTAGGGATGGAGGTATAAAGGACAGGGAAGGGGGAGTCCGGGATCATGGAGTGACAGGGTAGTTCAGGGAGACAGGTTGTTGGCTAGCTCTATGAGTGCCAGAGCGCCGTGGAGACGCTCTCGTTGCTCCTGTAGGCGGCGCTTGGCGGCTCCGCCTCCTCCTCCTCCCTGGCTGCCCTTCTCCTCCTCCATGGGTTCGTCCTCTTCCCCGTTCTCTTCATCAGAGTGGAGGAACTCCATGGGATCCTGCTGCTCCTGGTCTTCTGTTCTTGCCTTCCCCTGTGCCTTCAGCTTGGTGGTTGTCGGGGCACGCTGCTCACGGGTTTGCCAGTACCTGCGTGGACAAAGAGGAGTACGATTAAATACAACGTAAGCAGTTAATGACATGAAGGATTCTGATACAGAAAAGAGCACTAGTGTCTGCAGTATTCTCTTACTTGGCCAGCCACTCTGCTACAGCCTTGTTATCCACAGACTGGGCCTTGCCCAGGCCCTCCTTTGGTTCCTCTCTCTTCAGACGAGAGAAGGGATGGTTGGGACAGTGACGGTTAGCATGAGTAAACCGATTGCCACATCCTGCAGAAAAACAAACCCGTATAAATAACTGCAATGAAACTAGTGCACAAGTGATTTGCAACAGAAAAGATCAGGAGTGCCTGACGCTGTATTAGTTATATTACTGAAAGAGCATTAAGTCCAGTGAGTAGGTGTGATCTGGGTTTTTACTAGAAAAATCTGACTCTGAGTTTCAACTTGTACATCTGCATATTAGTTTCTGTTGTGTGTTATCAGGTACTTTCCAAACGCATCAATTATTGCTCAGCCAGAAGAAAAACTTCAGTTAGTCTGTTTGCTGTATTTCATAACAAGGGAAAGTCCCGAAAACGGAGAGAACCCAAACCTCCACTTTGATTGGTAGAACAATTTTGCTTTAACTCTATTCAATTCAGCTAAAATAGCCCCTTCTTTCCACCAAAAGAATAACATCAAGCCTAACCTTTCTCAGAGCAAACAAAGGGTTTTTCTCCAGTGTGCAGCCGTTGGTGCGTTTTCAGCTGACCACTCTGGACAAATGCCTTCCCACAGTTTGGGTAGTCACACAGGTAGGGCCTTTCTCCTGCAGGAGACATGAAGCACATCTTTCAGGCAACTATTGTTGTTTTACAATTCATTTGTTATGACACAGTTCTGTTTATATGATACATGCAGTAAAAATAACTAGGATTAAAACCCTAAAAAAAATCATATAGGAAACTGGGAGTTCATTTATTTTCTTCTTTTAAAACCAACAAAGCTGATTCCTCTTCTCTTAGTCATTACACACTGAAATGTTTTTTTGCTTTTCAGTACACCCGCCTCCATGTCTCTCACCAGTGTGTGTCCTCTTGTGAGCCTGCAGGGATTTCTCTCTGGGAAAGACTCGGTTGCAGATGTTACAGCGGATCCGGCTGGATGACGTCTCCCCCTCGCTTATGAGCTCTCGGACAGTGTCAGCCCGTGGACGCCCTCTGCGGATTCCATCCTGATAGCGAAATAACAGAGTTTATGGGTAACCCTTTAATTAAGTATTTCCTTATGGAACAGCATATGCAGTTGTGGAACATGAAACTGTAAATTTAAATATCCTTACATTGTGTGATCATGTCAAATAAATAAATGAATCAAGTCAAGGGTTCAATTTAAATGAAGCTCTAAGCTCTTGATACTAATTCATTACAAATGTAGGCCTACCTGTATTTAATAATCTAATTAGCCTATTTAATAAAAAGCAGACCACTGTGTTAACATGGCGTCATTTTGTGCAATTCAAATTAATGTTAATCGGAAATTACTGTATCAACTGATCTCACGTGTCACATTGTAGCAGGACGCACGTCGGTTGATCATAATGCATTCACATCCGGTTACATTTTGGCGCGCGACTAGACGTCATGTTAGAGCAGCTGCTCCAGTATCAGGAAGTAAATGGGTTTTAAAATCCACCATGTCACACCCTATTGCGCGGGCGTTTTTTTTTTTTTTTAAATGACTCTCCATCTTGGCCATACTGCGGCCGACTTCACACAATACTGAAGCTTTAAAAAGATCTGTTCAAATCAAAGGGTGGGTTGTTTTAAAGCTTGTTTTAAAGCTTGTTTCTAAAATATGTAAAAAATAATCATGCGCCTAAAGCTGGGTTATTACAAGTAGATAGACACTTTTATAATATTTATATAAGTTATAAATGAATTATATCAGTATCTTGGGAAACGGTATCATACTGTGATTATAAAATTGTAAAAGTAGTCTCCTCAGTCTGTGCATTTACACCGCATGTAGGCCTAGTGTTTGAAACATCACGCATACAGTAAGCCGCACTCACCCCGACCTGGTCAGGTGAAGATGCCGTGTCCGCGTCCCTCGCTGTCTGAGTCCCGGTAGGTGATGAAGCCCCGCTCAGAGAGCCAGGACTCAGTGTCACATTGTGGGCGTTCTCCCCCCATTTCCACGGGTAGACCATGAAGTCGCTAAAGCCGGGGCTTGTTGGTGTCAGGGCCTCAGCCTTCCTCGGTTTGATCGGCGTGGTCTTGATGACAGACACCAGGACTCTTTTGGGAGAGTCGTTGCAGAAAATAACATGGGGGTGTTTGTTCTCGGTCATCGTGAGGATGTCAAACTAAAGCAGAAAATGATCTGAGAAGGAACAATCTGTAAAACTTTATAACTCAACAAGTTAAAGTAAAGTCCAATAAATAGCGCAGCCTTCTCAATCCGGAGTGAATATTTCCTTCATTTCCAAAGAGGTTTGAGAATTTAAAAAAATGAAAGATCCACCCCCCGCTACAAAGTGTCAAAAAGACAGTCAGAAATGTGGTGATAGTTAGTTTCCTTCTTGTTGCAGAGGGTCCTCTGAACTGACCGCTGTGCGCCCACAGGAGCGTCGTCCCGCGTTGCAAAATCGCGCCTGAGCAGTCGACTGACCAATCAGCTGCGGATATCTGACCCCACATGGCAAGCGAACCAATCACAACAGCCACATGTATCCCTCTTGCAGGACTACTAGCCAATGGGGAGAGCTTGGAGAGTCTTCGGGCTTTGATTGGTTCAGAGCTTTTCCTCCAATGAGATTTAAACACTTGACGCGCTCTTGCAGCTAAAATGAAGATAGGCCAATGAGAAGGAGAGGGAGTCGTACGTCCGGCCGTGTGTTAACCAATGAGAGTGAAAGGCGGTTAATTCTTCATTGCAGACGAGCAGATGGCTCTTTCCCGCGCTGGAGCGTCTGTTTATGTTGTTACATTTCTAGTCAATTTAAAGGGAAGGGCAACGGTGGTACAGAGGCGCCAAAGTTACGTCATCATTTAGGAAGGAAATGTTTGAACAAAGGGTATACTGTGTGACATATACAAGACAGAAACAAACGGCAGTGGGTTTTTAAGGGTAAAAACGCACACATTATCCTGAACTCTTCTGTAGCCCCCGAAAGCAATTCAATTAAAAAAAGAAAATTAAATTCAAAAGCAGGTGATATAGGCCTATGCTATTTTATTTTTTCCAAGGATTTGTTCATGGTTATGTTAAAAATAATTATTGACGCTGACATAAATAATTGAATAAATAATTGCCATCAATTGGAAAAAATGCTGGCATTAATACAGATATTACAGTTGATCACGTTTAATTTTAACAGAGGTTACAGCTCTGCAAAGGTTTCTATGATGAATAGGCCACTGAAAACAAGTGTGCAGTCATAGTTTCCAAGCCTTCATTGCAGTGAGACAGAGGCTTTTCTGTTGTTTTTTTTGTGATCTTTTCCATTTGCTGCCAGCATGTTTGTCCGTTTTCCATTCATTCACTTTTTTTTTCTTCCGAAAAAGGCAATCCAACACTAGAAGGCCTTTTTATTTTACCATAATGCAGGCCTGTGTACCGGCTTTGACCACTAGATGAAGCCAAATTTCACTTTGTAAAATAGATCCTGTGGTTTCCTGCAACAGACAGTGACATGCCTTAACCTGTTTTTGTACTTCATTGAACTTGGAATTTCTGGGTCTGTTTGTTTATTTGTTTCATTTTTATTAATTTTATTAAGGAACATTTAAAAAATGCATTAAATATAAATATTAGTACTCCTATCTTTATATATTGGATTGAATTATTTATATCTGCACCTTTTACTAATTTAGACATGTTCTCTTATTGATATCTATTTAATATTACCTTATTGTGTGCTTTATTTGAATGTATTCAGTTTACAAAGGGTATTCTTCAGCAAATGATTTGAGTTATATTAACTCAACTTTTAATGTTAGATTTAATGTGTGCAATCTGTTGCCTCAATTTTATTGAGTAGTTAATGTGTATCTCTTGCAATTCATGAATCATGTTGAAGTTTGCACAGATTTCCCTTAAGTATTATAATCAGTGTAATAGGCCACATAAAGATCATTAGCATATCTTCTTCAGAATATATTTTAGTTTAATTTTAATACTTCACAAAATATATATAGAGCAGATACTTATACCCTCTTGTTTAATAAAGCAAGGAAATACAATGCAGATAAGAGGGTGTTGTCCCAGCTGGGGGTCTACCTCACTGACTTGCAAGTCAGCTACAAAAAGCAGAGAGTAGACCACGAATGTCGAAAGTCACAGGATTATCTAGTTGCAGCAAGGTAGGTGCCTCCTCTAAAATGTTAGTGTGCTGTGTCAGCAGTAGTTTTAGCAGAGGTGGGGTGATGTTCGTGTGTTAGTTTCTGATAAAGAAAGTGTCCTTAAAGTGTTGCACACAATCCAGAGTCTGTGATGCAAGTGTTAGAGCAAAAAGGAGAGGTACATTGGCCTAAGAAAATAGCTTTATTAGTACAGTAATTGGGTAATTGGTTATAAACGAGGAAATGATGAAGAGACGGTCTTAAACTGCCTGTGGTTCAGCAGTATTTCTTAAGTAACATCCAGTATTGTATTGATTTAGTCTGTAACAAAAAGGTAAATATATTAAGGCTCTAATACAAATATAAATTAGTAAACACTAATTTCTTACATAAATACATTTCTTAGAATTATTAAAAGTTCTTTGACATGAATATTACATGGCAGAAATCAAGTCCCTAGGCAGATAACCATTTTACACAAAATGTTTATAAGCATTACAGGTGCCACCTGCTGGTCAGCATAGGATATTACAAGCAGCGTTCACAAACGGACTTTCAACTACACATGGAACCAATTAAACTAAGATCAAAGAGAGACACGCCTCATGCTCAGTTAAAACTTAGAAATAACATTAAAACTACTACAAACACTCAACAAACAATAAACCAGAGTGTAAAGGCCACAATACAATCACCCTCTCTCTAGCTCAGCAGCAGGCCAAAAGTGTAAGTACCAACTTGTGAATATAACTGAACATTGAGGATAACTTGTTTCATCATTGACTTAACACAGGGTGAAACAGGACAGTAAGGATCCCATAACAAAGGTTATACTTAAACTAAATGTACAGAGTCCAGAGAACTTGTACGCAGCTGTTCTCATCTCCCTAACTGTTCATGAGGTGCTGACGTCATCGACATGAGTGAGGAGCGTGATCAATTAAACCGAATGTCGCGGACTGTCTGAGCCTTTTATACACCTCTGCTGTCAGCCTGATGAACAATGTCTCTGCCATCCCTTCTCCCCCCATGTAACCCATTCTCATCAGCCGCACACTGACAGTAATATGAAGGATGAAGCTGATTTTATGCTAGCTGGAATTCAAATGTTCTTTTATGTATACACTCTGAGAGTAGATTTATAAACACTGTAAGATTCTTTTTCATTGTCAACTGCATAGCTCCTCCATTGCACCTTTTATATTTTACATTTTTGAATTCTATTTTATATATTTGTAGCCTAATTGCTACATTAAAGTGCTTGCTTGTTGCTTCATTTCCTGTGTTGCACCAAGACACCAAGGAAACATTCCTTGTATGTGTAGACTATGGTGTAGACCTACTTGATTCTGAATTAACCCAGAATTGATAAAATACTGAAAATGTTGTTGCCTGATATATTTGGGAGACAAATTACAAATGTGATCACGCTGCAATGACATTTAAATAGAAAAGCTTATTTTTGTTGTTATAGCCCTACTACTGGCCAAAGAGGGAGGGAAGTTGTCATGACGACAAACCCGAGGTTAGACCACAAAGCAACAGGGAGGACAGGACAACACCTGCTGCGGTAACCCTCTATCATAAACTACAAGTCAAGACACCTTGTAGTCACTGCATTTAAAGGAGGAATGGGTTTCGGGGAGACTGATTTATATTTTAATAAAGGGTCTTCGGTAACTACAATACCTAAAACTCGGCCAATGGTGACTTGACTGAAGTTAGCTGTTACCATGACAATGTGCTAACCAGCTAGGACAAACCGAACACTGAACTAACATGAGTATAGACAGGACATGGTAAAGGTCTTGTATTGAGATTAAGATATATATAATTGCAGTAAATTAACCGTGGATTTAAATATTCATTCTTAACTTTAAGTTAGCCGATACTTTGCCCCTTTATATCCAACGTCAGCTAGCCTGTTAGCTAAAGTTAGCCAAAGTGAACAGATTGGTACTAAACCTTAAAATCACAAATATTCTCCTAATATATTTTGTGTATATTTTTTTTAGGTTAGATTATATTGCGTTAATGTCCTGTTCATTTTGTTTTGGCTACATTTGATGAAATAAATAACAACCTGCACTTTTTTTCCAATATGCACATCTAAAGGCTGAGTCGGCAGAATTTAGTGCAAACATTTGTTAAAGGACTGCGAGTCTGTGTAATGAATATTGATTAGTGAGTAGCCAATTGATGAGCAGAGGGGCGTGGTTTGTTTTGTCTCCACACGTGGAAACAATTAAAACTGTCCCTAAACTCTTGTGCGTCTTTACTTGACACAGGGCAGCAACTTATCTCTCTTTTCTGTTGATGGGGTTTTATTTTCGCTGTTTGGTTTTGCAAGTTATCCATTCATCTTAAGGAGGACATCAGCAATTTGAACTTGTTTTTTTCCCCCCTCCTCATAGACACGGGCTGAAATGCTGCCGGACGCTTACGGCTGCGCTGTGGCAAACAGGTTCGGGAATCTTCTGGATGACGATGCTGACCCGTTTGACCTGATCAGCGAAGTTGAAACTGAGAAAAAGAAAAATAAGAAAGACGGAGATGATAAGAAAGGCAAGCAGAAGAAACCTGGAAATAAAGAATCTCAGAAGGATAGACGCCTTCCCATGGCGTCAAAAAGTCAAGAGCCCGTCCAAGGTGAGCTGAAAGCTTGTCTGCATTGTAGTTTCGTAGCTCAAATGTCCCTCGTATCTGCTGGTATTTCTAGATCTGTTTGCTCAGGCTTTGTCAGCTGTTGATGGTGCAATGTCAGCAAAGCTGCTAGGCACATGTGCAGACTGTCAGGGGGGGAGGGAGGGGTTCCTCACTTTTCTTTTTGGGGCCACCTGAAGCCAAATCACATTCACATGGATTTGAAGCTCACAAAACAAATCGTGATACATTTATGTTATTCCTGAAATGACAGTTTACAAATGTAGATAACATGTAAAACATTTTTTTTTTGTGTGGGTTCAAAAAAATAAATGTGGTGTTGCTGGAATCTTGACCATTGAGAAACAAACCATTAGGACTTTTTTTTATTTGTGTTTGAAAGGATATAGTACATGCTAAACTTTGCTTTATATGCATTTTGTTCTGCCAGCCATCCTTACAATAAAGCAATTTGAGAACTGCCCTTAAAATGGGGTTCATTTGGACTTTTTATTTAAAAAAGTGAAATGGTTTAATTGGACTCTGATGCATATGTTTGATTTTCTCCGACCATGAGACTGTAAGCAGTACATTGTTGTAGTAGTAGTAGAATTTAAACTGAGTGCTGGGAAATTGAAATCTAATTAGCACTTTTGAGGTTCTTACACTTTCTGTCCTCAGTCGGCAGGCAGCAGCATGCACGTCCTGGACCTGTGATGGAGAGGGGAGATGGCAGAGAGGAGGCCCACAGGGGCACAAAGAGGGCTGCCTTTGTGGACCGCAGTGCCAACCAAGTGGACTACCCTCAAGAGTTTTCCGTCTCTCAGTAAGTTCACATACTGGTTGGCCATTTGTTCATTCAATAGAGTCCCACCATTGATTAAAATAAAACCAAAAAGAATCCAAAATAAAAGACACCATGTCTCCAGCAATACTCCTTTGCTGAATTTGAAATGAAGAATCTGGCATATAGTAACTGGGTTTAAATCTTATTTATCCCCAGGCCTTCCTTCAATGTGGAGTCGGACTTTAGAGGCAGGGGGGGCTTCAGAGGTAGGAGAGCACCAAGGGGTGTAGGAGGGCACCCAAGGAACCCTGACAACTTCAACCCGCGAGGCAAAAGAGAGTACGATCGACACAACGGAACGTAAGGCATCTTTGCGCGACGGGGAAAGTTGTAAAAGCTCCTGCACTTCTTGACTTTTCTCTGTTAATGTTTTATTGCAGCGGTATCTCTCCTGAGGAAAAGAGAGGGGGCAGAGGACCCTGGAACTGGGGCTGTGTTGATGAAACTGGAAGGTAAGGAAACGTCTTTTAAACAACATGGTAAAGACAAAATCTATACTGGCACATGACAACGCCAATGTTTCTTCTGATGAAGTGAACTGATGGAAGTGACATCTGATACTCCAGTCAAATCTGAGCAAACTCAAGGACCTGTGGAGGAGGAGAACGAGAATCAGTGAGTAACACCATCTGTCTTAAATATGGTACCAGAGTGACATCGGCTGTTTCATCGGTCAGCAGTTAAAGTCTGTTAAACATTGAGAATACAGAATTTCTAAAAAATAAAAAAAGTATCTTGCATTTTTGTTTAAGCTTCATGAATTGTAACATGGAGACAGAAAATCCAGACGCTGCTCTAAAAATACATTTTTCTCTTAATCTTATTTAGAACTAGATCGAGACCCATAATGTTTGGTACTGAAAATAATGTATGTTTGTATACAGGCTCAAGGTGTTTGGTGGGAGATCAGAAGATAATGGGGGCTGGGCAGCTGTGCTCAGTGGTACAGTTGGTTGTCGCTTAATGGGAAAGTCGAGGGTTAGATTCCCATTGTTTAGTTTTTGTAATTTATTGGTTGTACTATGGGGGCAGCTAAATGTTAGCAGCACTCCAAGGGGACCGTAAGTCTACAACAGTGTATATTATCACGGACACTTGTAGCAAGTAGCCACAACTCCTTAACCTTTTAATGAAAATGTCTCTTGTGTATTAGCACAGCAAAAACATCTTGGTAATGTGGAAATTGATTCAAATAAACCAAAAGTTTCCACTTTGTTTTATGAACTTGATCAAAATCTTTATTTTGTGGATACATTTATTCACAAGATCATGTTGCAACAGTGAAAAAAAACTGATTGCCATTAAGTACTTTCAGTACATTTAGTACGCCTGCAGGCTTTTGACAATATGTGAATCTTAATTTCTTCTAGCCACAAAGTGTAGAAAATGTCAAAGTGCACTTTAACACGCTTTCTCCAATCATGGCAGGGCGATAGAAGAAGATGGAGAGATGGTGGTCCAGGTTGCCATGGAAATGACCCTGGATGAGTGGAAGGCTCTGCAGGAGGTCAGTCGTCCCAAGGCAGAGTTTAATATCCGCAAAGCAGAGAGTGCGATTCCCTCCAAGGCCAAGGTTATCCACCAGTCCAAACACCTGGAGGTGAGTGTGTAAAGCTCTCGTAGGGAATGATGTGTCACAGGTCAACTCAGCACTGATAAAAGAAATCTGTGGTTGTGAGGAAGAGGTGACTTGTAAGATACATTACTGTAAGATTTTATCTGCCTGTGATGTTTTGCGGTGAGATAAAGGCACAAGTTCTTTAGAAATCTGTCAACTATGCAAACGATGAAATAACTGAGCTATACACATTTAATCAAAAACCAAACTGAGAAATGTTTCAGATGAGCCTTTGGCAGAACTTAACTCCGACTCAGAGTTTAGGTGCTGACTAAAGAAGTTAGTTTGTGTGTACAGCAAACTTTTTGCCTCTGATCTTCAGAACCTCAAAGAGATGCCTGAGGACATGGAAGATGATGGCAACTTCCTCCGCAGGCCTGTGAACGACATCACTTCCCTTTTGGACATCAATTTTGGGAGTCTTGGGCGCCCGAGTCGTGGGGGTCGGGGAAGAGGACGAGGTGGTCAGACTAGTCGTCCAGAGAGAGCCAAACCCATGATGGAGAGGGTATGTTGGCAACATGGGAACAAATTAAACGCAGTTAAGAAAGTTTAAAGTTTCTTTTTTTTAATTGAACGGTATCTAAAACCTGCCACCAGGGGGACTCTCAATCAAAACACAAGAAACAGAGGCTGGCAGGGAATCATTCTCTCTGATATGCCTTCATTGACATAATGTAAACATTGTCATGAAATTCTAGATATTGTAGAAAAAAGAAGCATCACTTCCTCAGTACCACGGAGCATTCAACCAATCAACAAGCTGCGGTTATATAGTCTGAACTCTGCACTGTATTGAACTTGCCAATTGATATTCCTAACATGTTTTTATGAATTACTTTCACAGTGTTTCTGATGTCTCGTGTCTTTATGCAGAGGCAAATTTCATTCAATAAAAAGGCACATCAATCTGCAAGTTTTGTTAATACACTTTGTGCTTTTCTGTTTGTCTAATCAGGACAATGATCCAGCTCCAAACCCAGATGACCCAGAAGACTTCCCAGCACTATCTGCTGGAATTTAGCTGAAATCACATCTTGGTTGACCTCCTGTGGGGAATAAAGGTTGCACTTCTCACTAGCTAAAAAAAAAAAAAAAACTACACCGTTTATGTTTCTGCTGTTCTTAAGGTTTGGGGTTTTATTGTACTGGATTTATTTTGTTCGATTGCACTTAAGGTACACTGTTGGGCATCTGACTTCTTGAGAATAAATGCTTTTGCAAGTTTATCTTGTAAGTATACTTTTATTACCCGTCCCCCATACTAACACTGACAGTGTGTACTTTATCAAAGAATACCAGCCAGATACATTCTTGATACAGTTTTATTTAAAAAGTCTGCTTCTATGTGCTTTGAGCAAATGTCTTTAGTGATTTATGAACATGACTTGAAACAAAGCCCCATTAGGACCATTGACATTTCATAACATGATTAAAACATAATAAAAAATATTTAAAAAATACAAACTGAGTATATCAAATGTGGACATATTTACAGTCTGGTAATACAGGAGCTGAAAAGTTTCACTAGTAAGAAAAGACAAGCGATGTGCACCGTCCAATCTTAAAACGGTCGTGATTGCACCATCCTATAATCCAGAGCATGTGCTGCAGTTCTCAAGTTCACATGCCGGTCTTTAACAGTTGCAGTCCGCTCTGGTGCTTGCTACTGCATGCTTTGATAAGTAGGAACAACAAAGCGATGATTAAAAAACAGTTACATGATGCTTTAATTAAAGAGTACAACTCAGAGTGCCTCTTGACTAACAGAACTGGTAATGAGACTATTCAGAAATGGTTTACTGGTACATGATAAATCACACTGGTTAAAGTTTGCTCCAACATTTTTCTAAATAAATCTATTAAAAGAGTGGCACAGTTGTATAAGAAGTTGAATTTGATGTTAAATTCCTCCAGATTTGAAGATCCACCGGCTCACCGAAGAATGGGAGCTCTAGCCTTGGGTATGGAGTGACTAAAGACAAAGACAATATCAGTATTAATAATAGGGTATTAATTACATTTCCATAATTTAATGAAAAATAAGTAAACATTGATCATTCAACAAATGCAACCAGTTTGACAGTTTAAATCAAGTAAATGAAACAGTGAAGTGGAGATAGATACCATAGCCTGGAAAATCGAAGTGAATGCAAAGAGCTGTGAGCTTTATGTCCTTTGGAGACAGAGCGTCTGTTGCATGTAAGAAATAGAAGAGGAGGAAACAGCAGACATAAATTGTTACTATTGGCTCCAGGAATGGATGCAGACACAGCCACAGAGTGGAGCTGACAGGCCAGAGGCAGAAGACACAGCGAGCAGCAGCAGAGTCCAGAGAAGCTATAGTCAGTCATATTTAGAAACCCCCTGTTCTTAAGCGACCATGCAGCAGAAAGCTCACCAATGAAGTGGCTCGATAACAAATGGAGATCCATTCCCCCGTCGCACATAATACAGCTCAGATTTATTACACGTTAGTTCAGAAGAGTGTCAGACAGGTTTAGATTGTTAATACAAGTTGGCTGGGTTGCATCAACATGGCTTCTTGAGGGTTGCAAACTTCTATTTTAGCAAAGAACATTTTAAATTAACTATGTTGGTGATAAAAGATCACATACAAAATACACTAAACCTTGTTTTTTTAAACACTCATGTGTCCCTAGTCTGTATTCAAAGTCATTCCGCTTCATCTTTTGTGTACTCCACAATTTAGAAAACGTGTGCTCAAACAGGCCGTTTGGAGATTTTCCCATAATGACATCACAAAGGGCAGTAGCCCCTTCCCCAGGTGGTTAAAACTCCCACAGCTCGGTGTTTGTTTGGCCCACTGAGTCAGCATTCTCACCGTCAACAGTTGGACATGGAGAGAGAAAGACAGCCACCCAAGGCCTTCACTTACATTTAAAGTTTCAGACACAGAAACAGCCTGTTTTGAGCAGGGCTGAAAAAGAGGGGTTTTAAACATGTCAAAAATACAGGACCAGAGTGAATTTTGGCAAGAGACTTATATGAATAATATGTGAATATGAATAATTTAAGAGATAATCCTAGTGAGCCTAAACTACACTGATTGACAATGGAAAAAAAAGTATAAAGAGCGTGTAATAGAAAAATTCAAAAGAGCATTTAAAAAAACCAAAAACATGTTAGATTGCTTTCCTCCATTCATTTGTGTAAGACCGTGCAGGAAAGTCAACCCTTAAGTTTAGATTAATTGAAGTTAATTTGGCTGTGAAAAAAAATTAACCTCTTCTCTCTTTGAAAATCATCACATTCAATCATTTAATAATTTAGGTTTATATTGTGAAAATTTGTCTTACATTTTTTTTTTGAAAACAATAGTCGTTTTGCTCCATTCTACCTTCAATAACACTGCCCTCCAATCATGTTACACAGTCTTGACTGCTAAATCCTAATGGTTCAAAATGTGATATAAATTGAATCTTTCCAGTCCCTTACTGTGTAAAACAACTGATTGTCAATAAGCCACAATGTTGTTTTGTTAAAACATTTGATCTGTGTTGATGCATCCCAGCCTAAGTACATAAAGTGATGATCAAAAGAAATGTGTCAAGTGTAAAAGAAAGAGAAAGAAGAGTGCTGAGGCTCTGGACTTTGACTGGATATACACAGGCACCAATACAAGTACTTGCAACACTGATTTGGTGATTCTTAATGCTGACAAAACTAAAAGGAAACCATTCAAATTTCCTCGTTTGGACAGCATAAAGAACATAATAGAAATATGTCCAGTTAAAAAAAAACTTGTTTCTTGCTGTGTGCACATGCAGCTCCAGTCTCCATACGGCTCAGAGTGAGTCTGCGGGAGCTTGCCTGCAGGTGGACCTGTGCCATGTTTAAGTTGATGAGAGGGCTTGTGTTGGCTGTGGCACTGGCTGTGTCTCTATGGCTGCCACATGGCTCACAACACATTGGGTCTCTGTCGCCAGCCACTACATGCAAGTTTCCTAGAGACCTGACCAGTCTGCTGTGGCACAGGGAGCTGGCAGAGAGAAGGGAAGTTGTTAATTTACTCCAAAAGGATCCATGAGTGGCTATAGCCTCTTGGTTGCTGTCAACTGTGTCATCTCCACATTTAAACACTCAAAAAAAACAGGAGTCCACATATTATTGTTTTAACACAACAAAGTTCCACAACAATTTAAATTGTGTGGAATAAGGATGAGCATAAGTCAACTTAACCATCAGTCATTGTTGAAAAAGCTGAGAAAAACATCGAAAAAACTAGGCAGTGTGCATAGATGGATATCAGAGGAGGGCAATCGTTCTGAATTTGAAACTTTGAAAATTCAAAACTACTTGTCGATATTTTTGCTTAACCCCATGTCTCCTGCTGTAGTGTCTGAGCTGTATTTAGAGGAATCCTTCTTTAAAGTGAGCTGGTGATGCATTTCCTACTTCCAGTCAGAGCTTCTCCTGATCTCATTCTCAGTGAAGATTAAGACCCCGTCCACACGTGGCCGGGTATCTCACAAAACAAAGATATTTTTCTACATTTTGGCCTCTCATCCACATGAAAACGCAGATTTACGGCATCAAAAACGAAGCTTTCAAGTGAAGATTTGCAAATTCTCCGTTTATGCGTTTGCATGTGGACATCAATAACCGGGGTTTTGCATTTCGAAACGTCACTGCAATATGTTCTAACGTCACATATGCACCCTGTGTTTATATATTTTATATAACGGTATGAATGTGCAAAAAAAACCGCACTTCTGCGGTTACATGTGGATGAAGTTTTTTCTGAAAACGAGGTTGTGTGTATGTAAGTTTTTTTCTAGACAGAGGGGGCAGGATATTATTATTTTTTTTACAAAAACCCGGCTACGTTTGGACAAGGGCTAAATCAGAATTCAGATTCAGGCTGCCATTTCAAGCCGCGACTTACCGCCTTCAGTCTGAATGTTGCAGAGGCAAAATGGGTGAGCTCTTCTCTGGAGGTATCAGAGGCGTTACAGGGGCGAGACAGGATCAGTAGAGCCAGCTGGGGAGCGCAGTGCTATATGTGTGTGTGCATGTTTGACTTTGTTTATGTAGCACTCCTGCTGTGCAACATCGGAACAAAATGTGAATTTACAGACTGGGACACCAGTATAACACTAAAATCTGGATGTACAAAGATGTAGATGAGCTAGGTTATGACACTTTAGCCATTTCTGTCTAAAAGGGCTCGAGTCAGAGAAAAAGAAAAAGATTTGGGTGAGCATGATTTCCCTCTTTTATATCCTGGGCTGCACTCTTAAAAGTGATTCTGCACTATCATAACAGTGAATGTGTTTTTTCAGAGTCCAATCTAATAACTGACCTTCCTCCGACTCCTCTGGCAGGCAGGGAGGTTCTGCTCCTCTTCCTGCTGTCTGAGCGGTCAGACAGAGCCAGAGGGGTGATGCCGGCATTGCAGCCCTGAACACTGGCCTGCAGGATGACTGTGCTGCAGGGAAACACGGCATCAGTTAGTCAAAATCATGTGCAACGTCAGAGTTTGAGTAGAAACATTGCGAGACACAGACACATTTACCTCAGGGACTGTGATGACGACCTGGTGTGAATTTTGTTCTCTTCTTGTCTATGAAACACAAAGAATGTGACGGTGAACTATGTGCAGGAAGTGTACAGAATGAGAGATCTACAGAGAGCTGACAGGACAGAGTGGAGGCAGAGATTTATGGAGATGGACTATTCATTTCTCTTAGCGTTAGTCTTGTGCACAGATTATTGCAGCGTCAGCAGACAGGTAGGATTAATTAATTGCCAGTATCGACCACAGGGTGGCACTAAATGTAAACAGGATTAAATTAGCTTTTATACAAGATTATTTTTTACTTGGAAAAAGGGAGCAACAGTCTGGCACTGTTTCATTTTGACAGTCACAACCACAATAACCAGCAAAGCATAGTGTTTGAAGATGACATGATGGTGGGCACAGAAAGACAAATCAGTGTACAGACAACATGGGGACATGGACAAGGCAGGAGCCTGTTTGATTAAGTGGCTGGCTCTTCTCATCAGCTTAAAGTTGACTGTGTTTACAGAAAGGACAAACTACCAAGATTTGATGTTTGAAGAGATTTCTGATTTGGGGATTGAACAAAAAAAAAAAAAAAAAAAAAAAGAGACTGGGGGCTCACTTACAGCATTCTCAGTTAGAGCTCCAGAAGGGGGGCAGGACAGGTTTTTGGGGGGGCTGACGGGCGGTAGAGCTCATTGAAATCCTAACCCGTCTATACAGAAATGCAGGATGGAAGAAGGGAAGCCATACACAATCCACCACAGGGCAAGGCTACACAGGGAGGAGAGCAGCATGGCTACCAGCCATCTGAAAGGAGGACAAATCCAACAACAAGAGCAAACGGAAAAAAAAGGGGGAAACTAGAAAGAAGAGACAAAAGACATCCAGGCAGGACACAAAGCCTCTGATGTTCTGCTTTTCCACTGGGACTGGATTAGATGAAATACCTTTCATAGAGCGCCAGTCAGCAGGTTTTTGTCCTTCACTGGCTCTGATGTGTTCGCACTCTGCTCTATACTTAGAGCCCGACCGATGTCAGACTTCTGAAGTGTGTATTTAGGTATGAGAGTTAAAAAGGGGCCTAAAATATACAGGCTCATATTCCATTTTTACACAAAATGTAGAGAAAATGAGGAGGTATACAGTGCACAGAGGGGCAGGTTTTGGCAAAAAACTGAAGCTAATAACTAAAGTAGAAATATGATGGCATAACATGTTAAACGGTTATAGTTAGAAGAGTCGACCAATTAATTGGCTAGCCAATAACATTAGCCGATATTAGCATATCACATGACTGTCAGTGTGAGCTCATTCTGACCTCTGATATAACTGGGTTTATCATTCATTTGTATACATTTCATTTTTCTAATTGTTAACTTTTCAGTAAAAATGAGCGTTTCAGTGCACTGTTGTTATCTTGGACATTAAAGGATTTCTTTCCACTGTACAAATAAATAAATCTCGTCTTCGTTATAAACCTTTTTCTCAAATGTTTGATAACTGATTTTGAGGGATCAACGTAATTAATGTCTTTATCCGTCTCTAAGGATTTAAGATCTCAGAAAGATATCAGCCAATATCAGAATTTTATTCTGTTCTTAATATTGGTCACAAAAATTCTATATATGTCGGGCCCTAATATTTACTGACATTAGAATAATCAATAAAACAATATTGTAAAACAAACTGTACGTGTCATAAAGAAGTTGAGCTTTTTGATGTAAAATAACATAAAAACAGTATAAGGACAATATCAAGCATAGCTACTGTATATATGGGGTGAGGGGTCGATACCAGCCAATTGTAAATCAAGCTTTAATCTTCAGTTCACACATCACGTAAAAGAGCACAAATATTTTGTAATGGGAAGCCTGGAGCAGTAACCCGAGCTCAGATGGTATTTGTGTCCTGATCCAGTCACAGAAGGCAATGGAAAAACAACAGGCAGTTGACAATGAACCCCTGGCCAACATTAACAACATGTTAGACACGAACAACGATCAAACACAGAGGCGTGTCCATGCGTCCAGCTGAACGCGTTTCATGCCTGATGCCATGCATGAAAAGGCAGAAAAAGATGGAGATAAACTTTTCCTTCAGTGTAATTCAACATGCGCTTTAGTATTACTAAATAAAACAAACAGTGGAGCCAGATGGTGAAGTTCAGCAGCTGGTTGGACGTTTGTTGTAGCATTAACTGATCAGGCTTCAGGTGCAGGTGAATCTCCTTTCTGCTTAAACTGTCATGAGAACTAGAACCCATTTTCATCCCAAAAGCCCCTCGGAAGCTCTCATGTGGCGTCTCTGAATCCGTTTGATTGGGATACCAACGTTTTAGACCTTTAAATGATACCTGCAAAATCTAACTATATCACTATTTATTTGGAAACAAAACAATAAATAGAAGCCTGAAGCACCCAGTCTTGGGAAAGTTTTAACTTACACAAAAAAAGCAAGCAAACTCCTGCACGCTGTCTTAATTATACAAATACATTGGCAACGTTTCGGAACCTTTTTTTATTTTATTTTTTTTATAAATGGGAAACATCGACGGCATCTTTATGAAATGCCAAAAGGAGAAACGTCAGTATGTGACTTTGAATGCACCACTGCTGCTCGCTCTCTTTCACCTGAGGCAGCTTCGGGTGAAAACATGACTCAAGGTCTGCAGGTTTGGTTTGTTACAGCGTTGGTACTTTTCAACACTACTGTTTTAAAACACAGTATCAAAAACTTTTGGTCAAAATATTGATGAATCTACTATCCCAACAATACTCTTTAAAGCTACTTATTCAACTCATGTCAGGAACATCTCAGTCAAAGATCATTGTTTGTTACATTTAAGCACAAACAGCAATTTTTAAAATACACCTCCAGCTGAAGTTGTCGAGCAGGCAAGATCAAATTCAGCTTTGAAGTTTTCCTAACTTACTTAATTTATCCGTGCAAAATCACTGGTGCAAGCCAAGCACTACAACATTAAATTCAACTAACCAGCTCTCACATGAAACTGTGATTAGTTGAATAACTGTTGCTCTTTTTGTTCCACAGTTTGCTGTAACTAAGAGAATATCTCAGATAAGCCTCGATATCCCAGCAGAACAGCTCAGTGAGGTCATGAGAGGCAGATCATGAAAGGCGTGTCAAATGTACTGCATCCATTAAGTGCATATCCACGTCACACCAGAGTCATCCAGGGGAAGAAATAAAGAAAACAAACATCAAGTCAGCCATACTATTCTCTGGCACAGCAACCATTATCTACAGGAAGAGGATGTCAGCTAGAAACAGGAAGTGATGTGCACTTACCTCCATCATACAAAACCTCACATCCTCTCCCACTCTCTCTCTCTCTGCCTTTTCTGCTATCTTTTGAACGGCAGGCAACACATCGGCCACACCGTGCCCATGAGGCTGCAGCAGAACGCTACCACCTGCCTGACATGGGACAACAAAAGCCAAAGCCATATGGGTACATTTGGCAGAGGCTGGTCGACCATTCCTTTGGCCTCCCAAGGCCTGATTTACATGGGCAGTACGGCAATGGACTAAACATGTGTCGAAAACAGCTGGGCACAAATGAGATCCGAGATAAGATTCAAAAACACAGGAGCAAAAGGATAGAGCTAATCCCGTGTTTGGTTGTCTGGCCGTACTTAAAATATACCACAAATTCAATCTCAGCTTTGAAGGACTGATTGTGTTTGCGGCAGCATGCCCTGATTTATGTTACTGACAACTGAATTAGACTTTGAGTGTTGCTGTTGAAGTCTGAACAGGTTGTTTTTTTCTGCTACACTTCTTAAAATAGATGGGTTTGACGTTGCAACATTATTGAATTGTGATGACTATGTTCCTGGATCATTTATTTTTTAACAGAGCTATCCTTGAATAATGTTTGACTTTTGTCACATCATTGAGTAGGAATCACTTGACTGTATTTATTTACAATCCAAGATTAACTGAACCCCATGGAAGCTCCCTACTGTGACTGCCGTGTATTTCAGGGTCATAGTGACAAGATGCCCAGGTGACTGGCACACTCTACAGTTGAGGGGCTTAGGCTAAAAAGGCCAAACGAATGTAACTTTTTTAAACTAAATATTGAAATGTAGATTACAAACTGTGCAGGAAACAGTTTATAGAGTTCATCTTAAACCTCCACATCCTTATGCCTTTAGAGATCCAGCCCAAAAGAAACATTCTGCAGGCAGATAGTGTGTCAGATAACGCTACTCCAGTACACCAAACAACTTCACCACCCACGCCTCGCCTCTGTATTTGACCTTCCTTTACTCATAACCTCCGTTTACAGCTAAAACTAGACAAAAACCTGACCTACGTAAAGACATTTTAATTTAAAAAAAAAAAAAAAACCAGAGGAAACAAAAGGTGAGTAGTAAAGATTTTACAGGACTTCTGCCTGGTGTGTAAACTCAGAGATATGGTATGATATTAGGATGAAATTGCCAAAGTATTTGTAAAAGACAGCAGCACTTTGAGACTAAAACACAGAAACAGAGCTGACTACTCTGATGACGTAGAGGCTCCTCTCATGAAACTTGTGTTCTCAATAAATCCGACAATGACCTGATTGTCATGAAATCCTCCTTTTTCAAATCACAACTTATTGATGATTTGAAAACTGTATGTTATTATGTGTGTGATGACCCACATTTTACAGAGGAGCTAGAACAAGATGAGATGAGCAGGCGGCCTCTGTACTTACGACAGTGAACCTGAGGACGATCTGGCCTGCCTCTTGCTCTTCAGCGCTCGCAGCTTATCACCCTGTGTTAGACCGTTTCTCTCGTCTTCATCGTTGTACTGTGAACATAACAAACATTGAGGAGTACTCTCACATTGTGTACTAAAACAACAGGAAAGGCTGTTGTTGTTTTTAAAAATCGCTCACCAGCTCCTTGTCGTCCTTCTTGGACGTTCTGTTCTTGTTGCTCCCATTGATGGTGATGTCGTCCACTCCGGACAAGATCCTGGTCACTGCCATCTTGCCATTCTCTCGTTCGTTAAGCATTTTCTCCCGGAAAATATCTCCCTCTGCCCACAGACTGTTCTGTTTTCTGAGGTACAACATTTTGAAAAAACACAAGAAACGGCCGTCATCGAGCCTGATCAGTGCTCACATTATGATTTTGGACAAACGTTCCTGCAATTTAATAATCTCTTTCTAAACAGACTGAAGCCCTGTTTGTTCACCTACTCACTAAAGTGACGAGGTCACATACTAAACTTTGCGTCGTGTCTCTTTTCTTACTGGACTTGTGAAAGTAATGACACATTTCAATGCACCAATAAAAGTTTTGCGTCATTTGAAATGTATCAAACCCCAGGCGATGCTCCAATGAAGCTGGGTATCTTTCTTTTCATAATTTTGACTTCTGTCATGGATTTTCTCATCATATAGATCCATCCATTTTCTACCGCTTATCTGGGGCCAGCAGTCTAAGCAGAGACGCCCAGACTTCCCTTGCTCCAGACAATTCCTCCAGCTCTTCCAGTGGGGCCCCGAGGTGTTCCCAGGCCAGCCGAGAGACAGTCTCTCCAGCGTGTCCTAGGTCTACCACGAGGCCTCCTCCCTCTCGTATAGAAATCATTTAAACTCAGTGACATTTGGGGATTTTTGCTGCAGTGAACACTTACGCTTCAACAAAGTTCTGCTGAGGTCCAATGACCGACCCAGGTCTGCAGATCCGTATCCAAGCAATGACCTCTGCAGCTGTCATGCGGTAATGTTTCATCATGTAGCAGCCGATCAGCGTGCCAGTCCTCCCAAGGCCAGCTACAAAAAAAAGAAAAAAAAAAAAAAGATATGGCAACAAACTGAGCAATGAACAGGATTTTTTTTCTTTTTTCGATCAAGTATTTTGCATCAATCACAAGAAGCCAAAGTAGAAGAACCAATCACGTCCCTTTCAGCGTGACTGTGGTTCAGAAGTCCTACCTTTGCAGTGGACAGCGATGGCTCCTTCTGCGTTCTCACAGATGTTGAGGAACTTCCTGACGATGGAGTCGCTGGGCGTACTCCCGTCCACAAAGAACAGATCGTGATGCTCAAAGCCAGACTCTGTGAACCGCCTGGCATCGTACATCTTCTTGTTGAGTCTGATGACGGCTGTGATGTTGTGATTCCTGAAGTACGGGATGTAAGCCTCTGGGGCGTGCAAAGGATAGCCTGAGATAAGAGTGAAAACACCCTTTGTGAGTCTAGGAGTTCTAAAAGGAGGTACAATTTGAAAGTGCATTAGACAGGTGTATATCACCAACCATTCTCTATTTTGCTTTTTGGATGAGGCCCACTGAATGCAAGGAACTTTCCGGGAATGATCCAGTTGAAGTCTCCATTTTCCGCCCTCTCGTAGTGCTCGTATTCCTCAACATCAAACTTAGTGAAGTCGAGCCAGTTGAACTGCAGAGCCTGGTAGACGATTGACAGGGAGTTCATTTTATTAGGTGCATGACCCATCAGTACATAAATAAAGCTTTTATATACGTACTTTGTGAACAGCACGGAGGCAATCAAGGATGTTCAGATTGTACATGCAGGTTCCAAACGAAGCATCTCTGAAACATAAAACACAGTTCATAGTTCTATATGGCTGTAAAAACCAGATGAGATGCTCATTCAATAGTTTGAAACGTGTGTGTGAAGTGGAAACAGATCCATTTTCTCTGTGAGTGATCGGAGCTGGTCATTTTCTTGGCAGTATTTATCCAGCAGAATAATGCATTCAGAATGAAGACATCCCAATGTGGCAGGTAACTTGATATCTTGCCTCTGAAATCATAACAGTGGGTTCATCGGTTACCCAGTGGTTAGTGTGCGTGCCCCATGTACGGTGCTGTAGTTCTCGAAGGAGGACGATCGAGCCTGACCTGTGGCTCCCTTCCTGCATGTCATTCCCCACTCTCTCCCTCTCTCAAATTTGTGATCCTATTCACTGACCTATCTTCCCATTGAAGGCATAAAAAGCCAAGAAATAAATCATTAAATCTACAAAAATGTCAACATTGAAACTGAAATGGTCATAATACTGCTCGGCAAATTAGCGACCATTTTAAGTTTGAAGAATGATAACCCACTGTAAATCAGGATTATTACCTGAAGGGAATATATATTGAATTCCTTGACACCAGCAGACTGTAGGCGTCCTCTGGCGACATGTTGAGATTCATTACCTGTAAACACAAACATCTCATTAGTAAGAGCCTCTTGTTTTACATGCAGAGTTAATTACACATGCAGCCTCTGTAACTTACAGCATATGAGCCGATAAGGTAGGCAGCATTGGCTTGTTTCTTCTGATCTCCACACGTATAAAATATGATCTTCTTTCGTGAGAGTGTGATGGACTGTGAGAGACATTAAAGTTGCAAGTTATTAATTTGACTTGGAAAAATACAAAAATTTGACATCGGAAAAAAAAAAAATGTGACCGTACTTCTACTTCAAATAATGGATTATTCCAAGGTGGCTATTCAAAGCTAACAGAACTAGTCAACCAAAAGTTAAAAGCTTGAGCTAACAACTCCATCTGCCGACGTTTTTGTCGAGAAGCCTTAAGATGAAAGCATGTAGCAACAAAAACCAGATTTCTAGAGTTGACAAGCCAGGATGATCAGCAACAAAAAGTCGACTGTAAAAGTTAAAGTAAAAAATAATTTATTTGCACTCATGTAACCTTAAATCAACATAATGTTACCTTATTACTAAAGTCATGACTTTTGTATTGACTGAACATGGTTTGGTTTCTCAGTCTCTTTTCCAGGAAGTGCACTTAAGAGCGAGGTTGACTGTACCTTGAGCTTCTTTGTCAGCTTGCAACAGAAACGATAAAACATGGCCTGGTTGAGGGGACCAAAGTCCGCATAGAAGCTGAGAGAGAGAGAGAGAGAGAAGAGAGAGAGAATAATAAAAAAAGAGTGTCAGAGTTACTATTTATGCATCAGTCAGGGTCTCTGGGGAATTTTCACTGGATAAATTCAGCAACTTCACACTGACATGGTAAAAACACTGACAGAGTAATGACTAAATCTGGGAGCGATGCTGGAGGGGAAGGTCAGAAAAGGACAAAACGCTGCAATGAGGAGATGTCTTTGACTCAAAAAGGTCAGATACAGTATGATGTGTCCTGCCACCCACTGAAGCAGACATGACCACCTTACTATGACACTGCAACATTGGCTCTAGTAATTATTATATTTACCTTTATTGTTGCAGTTATCTTAGGAGGATTCCAAAAGTAGAAATTCATTTTGCTATTGTAAAAAGTATCAGAAAAATACTCTAACATGTTTTATCTGCCATGCAAATTTTGAAACCAAAGCCAGACTCCATGCATATTTAAAGGTCATGTTTGATCATGCTTTAATGCTATCAGCACTAAAGGTCGCTGTATATCTTTATGTTTGCAATGATTGCGTAAGCTGCAGGGCATTCTTCTGTCGCACCCAATAAGTGCAAAAGTAAGCACAGTAAATGCGAACACCCTTTAAAACTATTTTGCAGAATTCAGAAGTGCAAATAGACAACTTACTTTTCATATGCCAGCTCCTCATCTATGCAGAAACAGTGTCTTTCGGCTGTGCTCTTGATCTTCTGCTTTAGTATGGCGAAATATAACTGATCTGGAGGAGGGAGGAGGGGGTAGGGCGACAATATAGAGAGTCAGTTACATGTTTTTGTCATGCATACACATTTCATTTACTCCCCCCCGTTAGCACTTCTTTGCCTGCAACAACTTTTAGTGTACGTTTTCGTGCAACTTACCTTTGATAAACTCAATGCATCTTGACGAAACATCGTCCGCGTTCATCTTTCCCACAGTTTTAAACATGATGTTTAGCAGAGAAACGTACGAGACTTTTTTTTATTCAGGACTCTACGTGCATACTGAGTAAAACTTACAAAAATAAAGAGTGATACGATTTAAAAAGTAAGTTATAAGTTAAAAAAAATAGTAATTTAAAGTGATAAAAATGTCCTTCGGCACTGGGTTAGATCTTCGGAACAAGAAAGTTGGCACTCGAAGAAGGAAGGAGAGTTTCCAGGCTAAGTGCGCACTCTGCTAAAAATGATCACCACTAAACTCCTCCCATAGTATTTTTTTGTAGAACGCTATTGGCTAGCAAAGAAACAGGGCGCAACATTATTCGAGGGAAGTCCTGTCCGTCAAGCTTCGCCGCGCCCTTTTCAGTTTAAAGTTCTCTACATAAGACACGTGATAGGCCCCGGGAACGCTGCCCAAGCGGTTGCTAGGACGATCTCTCAGCCAATCAATTCCGTGATTTCTACTCGGATGAACCTCCCTCCTTCAGATTTGAGCTGCGTAGGGACAAGAACCAGGAAAACGACATAAATTATTGGAAAATTAACCTAGGACGAGGACGAGAGTGGGCTAACGAGGATATTATATAGATAATTACTTCACATGTCTATTTTATATAAATACGTTTAAGTCACTGACAACCAATTGAAAAAGACTGGGCAAACAAAGCAAACTTCTGATGTTATTTTTTCCTTTTTTGGGGGGGGGAAACATAAAAAAAAATGATTTGCTAAAATGTAAAGGTAAGTTGGCGCAAACCCAGTGCAATAACAATGTATATTTCTCCGGTCTCGCAGTAGTAAGACCAAAACCTGAAAAATCACAGCACATTGATTTGACAGTGGTCATGGAAAAAAAAACAACAAAAAACGCAGTAGTGTGCCTGCGCAGCCTTCTGCGCATATTTTGCAGCTGAGCTCAAAGTTGACAGGGTTCACTCTGCAGACCCACTTACCTGTTATCTCAATGTAAATATCACAGTTTGGCGCCGCCTCCGAGCTGCTTTGAGTTGCACAGCGCCTTTTCCTCGACTCGGCTCGTCTCCTCTCGCTCTTGCGCTTCATTTTCTCCTCGGGGGCTGCACGGTGCACATTCCTGGACTGCTGCTGCAGCAGACCTCCACTGCTTCCCGGTGCTGCGGCGTTGTCCCCGTTTTCTTGCAGTATTATTTAGGCTATGACATTTCTTCCTCCTGTGCTGCTGGTCTTGTTTGTGTTGTATG
Organism: Symphodus melops; assembly: GCF_947650265.1. Taxonomy (NCBI): domain Eukaryota; kingdom Metazoa; phylum Chordata; class Actinopteri; order Labriformes; family Labridae; genus Symphodus; species Symphodus melops. The sequence goes on from NC_136691.1 coordinate 49,903,876, forward strand.
TCAGACAAGGTACAGCTGTCTGCTCCAGCCTCTCTGGTGGTGCTGACGTATATGCGCGGGGCAGGTTTCTGCTTTCTGAATCCCCTGCATGTGACGTATCAGGATTAGATGTCCAGTGCCCACCCTTCACTATTTAAGCAGCTCTATATGCCGGGATAATATGATGTGCAGGATGTAATGGAAAGTGCTGAATAAATAGATGTTATTGGATTGGATGACCATGCATTACAGGGTTCATGTGGAGAGCATGACTGAGGACAATTTAGCAAAGGAATAGCGCATGTATGTTTATTTAGGTTACAGTACAATAAACAAATGCATATTAAAAGGAAGATTTTTGTGACAGCCAATACCTTACATGGAGGTGAACCAGTTGATTTGAATTATTCATAAACATAATAACCAAACAATACTGACTGAATTACAAAATATATGCCATTATAGTGACTAATAGAAAAAGTACAACATGTAAAAAAGATCTAGATAAATATAGTCTGTATTGCATTCATTCCCCTCTTACACACACAAGCACACATCACTCCTGCTTTCAGAAAATACTCTATTGACAAAAGTACAAATCTGACCTCAGTGGCCACTTACAAGCTTTCCACAGCTTTCCATCATCTTTCTTAGCAAAACACATTTGCTCACACTCAGCAGAGTATTTTGAGTTTTCAACTTCAACAGCCAATCAGATGTGATGAGCTATATAATAACCATATTAAAACCTTGAGTTTGTATATTTCAAGAATGAACATTCACACTCCACAAAGCCTTGGATAGACAACCAGTGCAGGCAGAAGCTCTTCTCTCTCTGAGAATGATGAGGCATCAAACAATGGGTTGACTTTCATGCCACCAGCTGCCTACACCTGGATGATATTTGGCTTATCACTGAAGTCCAGAGTTTGTTGAACTCCGGCGAGCTGCAGAAGCCAGTTAATGGGCATGTGGTCCAGGCGGTTTGTATCAAAATGGGCGAAATGAACATGAGAGCCTGCAGAGAGAGTAAAGAGTGAGGTAGAAAAATTTGAAATAATGAAAATGATAGGGGAGGGGAGAGAAGAACTGAAGCTTACCTGGACCTGCAATAATGGCTGCTCCCTGCTGATTTAGGTCACCCTGGAAGTCAAATAGAGGGCTGGTCATGGCCCTCCATATACTCTTCATTTGTCCCATAATCAAACCAGACTTAACATGGGGACTAGCGTGGGCTATGAGAAAAACACATACCCAAACAAGTCATAAGTGTTTTTACCTTTTAAAATATGACAAGTTGATATAAAGTTACTGTTAGTGCTTTACCTGAGTCTGTAAACGTCTCCTCTCTCTTCATGCCCAGCTTTTGATAAATGCACCTCGTTGGGTCCACATACATTTCATAAGGATAACCAGTCAGTGAGCAGAATGGCTGGAAGGGATTGAAAATCAGCACATTATATTATTATATGATCATTATATGTTAGGATAAAAAAGATGCATAAAGAATGGAAAACAGTACCTCTATATGATAGTAGGCAGACTGACCTATGACAACCAGTTTTATATCTGCATCCTGCAACAAGGAACATTACATTTTGTATTATGGACTCAATTAGATTGCACTTATCCAAACCATAACCAGTATTGCACTGTTTTTTTCTGTCAAGTGTGCAGTATAAGCATTCAAATCCTTTATTTTAGCAATAATATCAATATACCAGACAGTATCCATAACAAGTGCATTTCTAGCACCTTAAAGCTTTAGTTAAAGTCATGTCATTATTATTATTATCAAAGTGACCTTTAAGTATCAAAAGTATTCATGATGGGGCACTTTTCCCTGATTTTTGACTCTATTCATTGTTCCTGTCAAGGAGATCCTTAACAGGAAGAAAAGGGCATTCAAGGAGGGAGACCAGGCAGAGCTGAAGTGGGTGCAGGGGGAACTCAAGGTCAGACTCCGAGAGGCAAAGGAGGATTACAGAAGGAAGGTAGAACAGAAGCTTCAGCAGAATAACATGAGAGAGGTCTGGGAGGGCATGAAGACCATCACAGGCTGCAGGAAGAAAAACAACAACGAAGAAGACGGGGACCCTGAGAGAGCAAACCAGCTCAACTTGTTTTTTAACAGGTTCGACAGCCCCGTCGCTGCAGCCAGTGCCTGTCCCCCCAGCACCCCTCTACACACCCCCTCCCCCCCTCCACACACCCCCTCCCCCCCTCTCACTCCTCCCCCCCCCAGCACCCCTCCTCCCCCCCCCAGCACCCCTCTACACACCTCCCCCCCCCCTCTCACTCCCCCCAACACCTCCACCAGAACAGATACAACCTCCAGTGACAATCCATCCCCCCTCCCCCCCACCATCACCAGAGACCAGGTGAGCAAGGAGCTGAAGAGACTCCGCCCCAGGAAAGCAGCAGGCCCAGACAAGGTGTGTCCCAGGATGCTAAAGGCCTGCTCTGCTGAGCTGGGGGAGCCACTTCAGCATATCTTCAACATGAGCCTGCGGCTCGGGAAGGTTCCTGTGCTCTGGAAGACCTCGTGCCTCACCCCTGTCCCCAAGAAGAAGAACCCCAGTGAACCAGGCGACTTCAGACCAATCGCTCTGACATCCCACGTTATGAAGACCTTCGAACGGCTGCTGCTCCAACACCTCAGACCCCAGGTACAACACGCACAGGATCCCCTGCAGTTTGCATACCAGGCAAAGGTGGGCGTGGACGATGCCATCCTCTATCTTCTACACAGGGCTTACTCTCATCTGGACAAAGGGAGCAGCGTGATGAGAATCATGTTCTTTGATTTCTCAAGCGCTTTCGACACCATCCATCCCCTCCTACTGAGAGACAAGCTGACCGAGATGAGGGTGGACTCGCACCTGGTGAGGTGGATCACGGACTACCTCACAGAGAGACCACAGTACGTCAGACTGAAGGACTGCACATCTGACACTGTGGTCAGCAGCACCGGAGCACCACAGGGGACCGTGCTCTCCCCCGTCCTGTTCACCCTGTACACCTCGGACTTCCAGTATAACTCTGAGCTCTGCCACATGCAGAAATACTCGGACGACACTGCGATAGTTGCTTGTGTCAGGGATGGACAGGAGGAGGAGTACAGGAGCCTGATCGAGGACTTTGTGACGTGGTGCAGTGCCAACCATCTGCAGCTTAACACCTCCAAGACCAAGGAGATGGTGGTGGACTTCCGAAGGAAGAAACCACATCTAGAACCTGTTTCCATCGGCGGGGTCGACGTGGAGGTGGTCAGAACCTACGGGTACCTGGGGCTGCAGCTGGATGACAAGCTGGACTGGTCGCCTAACATGGACACTACCTGCAGGAAGGGACAGAGCCGTCTGTACTTCCTGAGAAGGCTGGGGTCCTTCAACATCTGCAAAAAGCTGCTGCAGATGTTCTACCAGTCTGTGGTGTCCAGCGTCCTCTTCTACGCCGTGGTGTGCTGGGGAGGAAGCTGCAAGAAGAGGGACGCAGCACGCCTGGACAGACTGGTGAGGAGGGCCGGCTCTGTGGTGGGTACAGAGCTGGACTCACTGGTGACAGTGGTAGAGAGGAGGTCTCTGGACAAAATGCTCTCCATCATGGACAACACACACCACCCTCTGCACAGCACCTTCACCGGCCAGAGGAGCATGTTCAGCGAAAGACTGCTGTCACAGTCGTGCTCCACGGACAGACTCAAGAACTCTTTTGTCCCCCTGGCAATAAGACTGTATAACACTTCACTGTCACGGCAGGGAAGAAGCGCACGGTGATCCCTGGAATCTTTTTTCACTTTTTTCTCACTCCTCACCTGCACTACTGACCTCAGAGTCAGCCCCCAGTTGGACACTGTAATGCATATTGATAGTCACCTTACTGAGCACTGGTCACTTTAAAGATAATCACCCTAATCATGTCTGGTTTCATCCTACTGTTGTGTTATGCTACATCTGTAAGGGTTGACATGATCACCCTAATTAGGTCAAGTTTCACTCTATTGTCTCCAACACTTAATGCTAATCTGCCCATCAATAGTTGGGTACTTAACGATAATTACCCTAAGCACTCCTGGTTTCACCATATTGTCTAGGTCACTTAATGCAAATCACTGCTCCTTTAAGTGGGTGAGCCAATTTACATTCCTGCATTGACTGTTTAACGACTGTTTAACGACTGTACTCACACCTCTGGCACTACCTCCAACACCTCTGTACATGCACATGTAACTAGTTTCTAAAGGTCAGCACTTTGTTTCTAAGGCTCTTTAACTGTTTACAGGTCTCTTTTAACCAACACATATTTTTCTCTCCTCACAGGTTATGTACATTATGCCATATTAGTTTTAAATCTAACTGCTAATGCTAACTGCACAGGTTTAACATATAATTATGTTTATTCTTAGTCACATAGGGGCTGCTAAATCTGTTTGGGGGATTTGTATACAGAGGGGAGGGGGGACAGCGGGTGTGTATTGTAACTAATGTCTTGTGTCCTGCCTGTCTGTATACTGCTACTGAATGCCTTGAATTTCCCTCGGGATCAATAAAGTATCTATCTATCTATCTATCTATCTATCTGTCTAAGTCAGGCATAAAAAACCCCAAAACAATCATTTAAAAAGTATTCATGATGCAGAATTATTGTTCCTGAAGGGTTTTCATAGAAACTGATGCATTTCAGATTCATTTGACGACTTCACTGATCAGTTTTTTATAATCCTACAAATATTTTTAAGTTTGCAAAAGCAACACTGTTTACTGGTATGTTAAAAAGAAACAAACAAAAAAAACATTTTTCTAGTGTTTGATTTAATATGGCTTACAAGTGGGATTGTTTCCCAATCCATAAATGAGCACTGTATCTGTATTTATTAATACAAAAGAAAATTGTCTCTGTCGTTTTCACCAGAAAAGGTGTAGACATTAAACACATCTTAATTTGAAGAAAAAAAATATGATGGAGTAAAAGGAACTTGTCTCTGTGTTTCATAAAGGGAAAGTAGGGGGACTTACCTCCAGGGCTTCTCTGGGGATTTTACTCAAATCATCCACATACTCTTTGCAGCTGTAGCACAAAAAATTCTGCAGGGACATAGAGGTAAAACATAACAGCTCTAACCGTGCACCTAATTAATGTTTAGCACCCTGTCTTCACCTATGGACACGACCTCTCCGTTCTTCCATTTCCCATCGAAGTATGTGAAGTATGTCCAACCATACCGAGCTCACCTGTTGCCTATACTCTGGGGCCCTCTTTTTAAACCTATAAACTTGAGCAGCTTGTGATAAGATTCACCTCAGGCAGGTTGGCCTGTGACTCGTGATCAGCAAGGTGAAGCCAAACAAAGATGTTTTCCCATACCCGGACGAAAATGATCACCGATTTCCTGTCTTGATATAATTTCTTGAACGGAATAGAGACTCCATGTCGGTCGTATAATAAACAGTCTTCCACTTCTTCAAGACGAACATCGATAGATGTAGTCCAAGTTTCCTGGTCTTCTTTAGTTACTTGTCGAGTTATTGGTGAAACAGATCCAGCCATTTTTTCCCCGAGGCTTCCCGAAGTCGCTTTGCTATTTTGGGAGGTTGTGTTCAGGGTGGAGAGGAGCTGGTGGCTGGAAATTCACGCCCATGTGCTGTGTGTGTTTTGTGTATAGACAGGGAAACTGTGGTAATGCTGAGAATACTTGCACACTCAAAATTTCAAGTGCGGCTGATATGACCACGGAGATCGAAATGTAGAGACAGAGAGAGAGAGAGAGAGAGAGAGAGAGAGAGAGAGAGACACACACACACACACACACACACACACACACACACACACACAGAGTTTTTCTTTAAGTTTTCTGTAGGCATACTTGCAGTACATTTGATGGTTTTGCATTTGTTGATTGATATTTCATTTGCTTTTAAATGTGCAGCGTTTTTCTAAATGTTTGTAGGTTCAACAGTTGCCGAGCATCTGACCCTTACCTGCCACCTTATAGGGCCATGGTGCATAACATTTATGTGCAAACGTATATTTGTTTTTATTGTTTAATGTATCAACGTTGCAATAATGAGGGGGTCCTCGGAAAAATGTCTCACCTGAAAGGGGTCCATGATCTAAAAAAAAGAAAGAAAGAAAACCCCTGATTTAGTGTATAATAATATTAAGCTTTTATTGTGTAATATCTTTACAAGGTATGACAATGTATAATATTTAATGTGCTATGTTGTATTATTTAACTTTTCTTGTTACATTTCATGTGCAATATGACTTAATATGTATTATACATAACGTGTAATTGTGTTGGAGCTCTATACAGAGGGCCAACAACGGAACATTTCTTAAAACTTTTTTTTTTAATCTACCTTTGTTTATAACTTTTTAAAACATTTGTGTAGATGTGTCGTAAGTGTGGTTGAATGTGATGTATGGTTTTATTATTATTTTGTCCCTTATGATCCTTTTTGAGGGTTCAAATGGGTTTGTTTTTAAAAATATCTGTAACAATGGGGGCTTTCTTGATAGATTTGCCTCAAGTTTCTGTTTCATTTTTGGCTTGTATTTATTTTCAGATTGAGAACATTTGTTATTGTAATGTAAACTACATCTCAGTGAGCTATATCAAAAGCAAAAACAATAGTTGAAGAAGACATACACTAATGTAAATGTAGGTTTCACGTTTCGGCCCAACAGCAGGCAGACTCAATAAGCAACCATAACGAATTACGAATCGCCCCCTCGTCGGCTCCCTTCCTTCTGCCCTCTCTGTGCGGAAGTGTTGTCTTCAGGAGCAGCAGCAGAGACACAGCTGCCACTGTTTTGGATAAACACAACGCTAGTTCAGCAGCAGCCGCAGGGTTTCTTGTGTTTCTTCCTCTTCAGTCGGGACTTGTCAGCGCTCATCTTGACGGTGCAGCAGTGCAGTATTATGCGAGGCCGGTCCGGCGTGTGAAGTGGTGAGACATGATGTTTCATGTTGGCTCTTTGAAAGCTAACTTAGCATCTAGTGGTGATGGAGCGAGCTAGCCTGTCAGTGACAACTGAGTTAGCAACGTAAGCGAGTCTTTTCTCTCAGAACGAGGCTGCAAACATGTTGAATATGACCTGCCGAGACTTCAAGTGAACACACAACCTTCACCTTAATACTACGCTGTGATTGTTTGTTAGTAAACGAAACAAATGACCACCTGTTCACTGTTTACATCTGTTCATTCGGCAGCAAACAGACGATGCACCGTCTTTGGTTTTCTGTAACTTATAACACTGTAATACAGTAATAATAAGTGTTCTGTTCTGATTTGTAAATAAAAAGCTGGTGTTTTAAGTTTGCTTGCAAGAACTTCACAACACATATATTATAACACAGACACTTCTGCATAGCTGTGTGCTTCACTGCACGTTATAACAACAGCTTTAACGAAATGAGACCAGTGTTTACTAAGTAGTGTAATACTGATCTGCTTTGTAGTAATGTGCATATTTGTCTACTCTGGAGGAGGAGTGTTATGACACAGTTTTCAGCACCCCAGCTGTTTCAGAACATATGGAAACACAGATGGATCATCTGTGTTTCTCGTTGACATTTGAAGGATAGGTAAACATTTTTCAGGTCTATAATTCAGTGGTTAGAATTTATACATGCATTATAGCAAGGGGTCTTTATAAAAGAAAGAAAGTAAGTAAGTCTTTATTTATATCGCTCTTTTAAGTCAATTTTGTTACTAGGTGCTTCACAAATGCATAAAGTAAAAATAACTGCTGCAGCAAAAGTAGTGCACAGTATAAAAATGAACATACAGCAAAAAATACTCAAAAGTTTGCTTTCTTGAATGACTAGCAAAGTCTCTTATGTGTCCAAATTCATTCAGCATTATACTGTTTTCATCTTTAATAGGTAATGGTATGGGTTAGGGGGTGTCCCAATCCTATATTGATATCGGATATCTGTTCGATATCAGCCAGAAAATGAATATATACGATTTTATAGGACTGCGTCTAAAATCTCCATTATAAGCGCGCCGATAAGCAGAGACCATTTAACAGACTTTAAAAGTATGAAAAGTTTGTTTTTACTGTATTTATTGAGGTTGTTTTTCAAGGTCTTCTAATTTATTTTTTATTTATTCTATTCAATTGTAGACTCCTGTAGGTATTATGTTGAAGGTTAAAATGTATCTAACCAATTGGTTAATAATAAATGAGTCAGTTTTTCTCATACTGTTGTTCTCTGTTTGAGTAACGTCACATGATCAAGCCTTTTCTAACAGTCCACACTACAAAATAAGTCATAAAAGTATGTATGATTCGTGCTGAGATCGTATCGGATTGACATCGCTATCAGCCGATACTCAAGGCTGCAATATTGGTATCGTATCGGAAGTGAAAAAGTTGTATCGGGACATCCCGAGTATGGCTCCCATAATAGGGTTTGGGCTAATTTTTGCTTTAGCTTGCTTATTTTCCCCTCAGCCAAACACCTTAAGGGTTTGATGTAGAATTCTTCATGCGTCGACATAATGTACACGTGTCATGAAAAACTGTATCACAACTCAAATGTGATGACGTTTTTTTTTTTTTGAGGTCTTGTTACAGTCTAATGTGGACTTACCTGATAACTCGGATGTGTGCGAAGTATTTGACTTCTTTTAAACAAACAACACAAGGGTTTGAATGTGTTCTTAAAAGGCTTTGTTTTTGTAGTGGTATCAAACCTTCAAGTTACAGACGATCACGCCCAGTATTTTGAGATTGTTACAAACTGCTGAATAATTTATTTCTAAATAATGGCCTCATGTTGTTCCAGAGTTTCCTTGAATCATCTATATGGGCCATCTTCTCTCGAAAAATGGTTATCGTCTGAAGAAGAGGACACGCAAGTTGCATCACAGGAAGAAGAAGAAGAGGAACTGTTTCCTGCAGCTTCCTTGCATGCTCTGCTTCATCGTCCACAGCAACAGCAGTGGTCTCGACGACGACAGCGACCATTTGGAGGCCGGTGTCAACGGCAGCGGGTGCCGTCACAACAGCATCACAGGAATCAGTGTCCCTGGCGTGGGCGGTGTCGGTATTGGAGCAGCGGCTGCCTCAAAACTCGCAGAGCGATACGCGACCCTCGCGTCTCCGGAGGATTGCTCTAAGTTCCTGCTATCGCCACGAGAGCTGGCTATCTGGGAGGGCCAAGGGAGGAGTCTTTTATCAGCTGTCCCTGCCAAATTGATCCCACCGCCGGCGCTGTTCCGGACCGCTGGGTTGTCTGTGACCGTGCCCATACCTGTGCCTGTGCCTGGCTGCAACAGCAACAACACTGAGATGGTATCTGATCTTATCTTATCTATCTTATCTTATGGTAGGGAGCAAATGTGGTGCACAGTATAAGTAATGAACATACTGTACAGCATGGACCCCAACCTGTGAAGGCTTAAAAAAATCAAAGCTTACTACTGATAGGAGATGGGATTAAGACTGTTTAGTGTTTGAAGCAGAAGAATTTGTCCCTCCTCAGATGAATGTTGTCATATAGAATTTAATTGTATGACAGACTAGAGAACATTTGTTGCTTTACACCTCTGAAAACCAGAGGTCAGGAAACATTACCCCAAACAGATCATTTCATACTATTGATTGCCTAAATTTTGTTTGTCTGGAACGAACCGCCCCAGTATACTGTATATCAAGATATCAAATAGAAAAAAGGGATTTATTATTTTTTATTATTTAAAGGACAATTCAGGCAAAAATAACCATCTCCTCTAAACTGGCACCATAGAATACAGGAAACATAATGTCCTTGATGCCAAAATACGAGAACTCATGGGGTCCATTAAAAATGTCTTATGGTACATGCAGAGAAGTCCAAGTGTTTGACAGCTTAGGTTGTCATGGTGCGTTTTTTTGGTTTAAGATATGATCAAAGGAGTGCAGGTGTCCAACTTTACACTCAAAGCATAGATTTAGGTAGCCTACCGCGAAACCGCTTTTTGCACGGCCTATTTTAAAAAAACACGGCCTTGAAATGATAGCACGGCTTGACCTAGGCCGTGCAAATATCTACATTTAATAGACGTGCTTACTACACAGGTTTCTATACGGTGCGCTAAATATCTGATTAGGCTACATTCTAATTCTGGCAAAGAATATGTTTGCTGAATACCGGTACTGAAAAGCTTAAACCCGATCCCGTTTACGTTTCTACAGCCACCTGTGCCCTGTTTGGTCAGCCAGATGACGATAGCCGCTATGTAAATAGCGTCATATGATAGCAGCTGACAGCTAACCGCTAACTAATAAATTCAACAAAGGAGAAACATCCAGCAGTTCATCCACTTTGTCATTGGCATGTGACTGTTTATTACAAGAACTCAATCAAGCTTTGTTTCAGAGAAGGCTGTGTGCGGCGGGGACAAATACACACGTAAACAATCAGCTGTGTTACAGTCAATGGTTTAAACACGGCGGAGTTTTGTTTACCAACGTAACACAGGAAGTGACGATTCTTTCAACCAATCAACGGACTGCAGGGTTTAGCTCCAGATGATTGACTTATCAAGGTCTAGGGATCTATTATTACTGGATGACACATGTAATATTATGAATTTATGTGTTTGTTGTTTGTTTTTTAAAGAAAGTGCAGATAGAAGCAGTGGGCCAACAAAGGGGTTAGACAACATGAACCAAGTGAGTTGCAGTCAAATGATGAAGGGGTGTGTCAGGGCAGGGGCTGTACAGTAAATCAACATTATGAAGCTTGGGAAAACTAAAATGTGAAAACTAAAACGTGTAACAATGCATCTTATTGAACAGAATGCACCATTTAGAGACTTATTCAGTTTTCTTCAAAACTAGTGTGTTAGGGAGCACATAACCGCCGCGCCGCGTGACACTGAAAAAAATTTGCACCCCCTGTATTTTTTTTTGCACCCCCTGTTTTCCCATTTCTGCCTAAATCACTGACTCAAAGCGTCTGATTTCCAGTTCTCATTCCAGGCGTCGGGATGTGTTTTTATTTGATGTTTCAGAATGTGTGTGGTGTAAGTTTGTTAAAAAAATCAATTACATTTTTTTTTTTTAGTATGTTTTAAAGAAAGACTGTTTCCCCCCTGGCTGATTTGTGTGTGTGTGTGTGTGTGTGTGTGTGTGTGTGTGTGTGTGTGTGTGTGTGTCTCTGGGTACAGGTGTGTAAGAGGAAGTGCTCAGAGGTGCAGAGGTGCACCCCCTGTAAGCAGCCACGCTGCACCTTCGCCGCCCCTGACGGAGGGCTGGAGAACGGAGGAGTGGGAGGAGGTGGGGGAGAGGCTGCCTCGAACTCTGAAGCCGGTCACTGTCACCTTCCCCTCTGTCCACTTCCCTCCACTTCTTCCTCTGCTTCTTCTGCCTCTTCCTCCTCCTCCTCACCTGCTGATGGCTGCTGCGGGTTGGGACTTCATGCCGATTTGCCCCACAGCTCAGACTCGTCCCCGTGCTGCCTCCATCAGTACGACGACTCCCAGACGAGAAGCTTTGACGCTGCTGATCATTTAAGTATCAACCACCTGCCTTCCTCCATCCTACTCAAGGTCAGACTTCTTCAAAGAGTGAAAATGAGCTTTTCTGTCTGATGTTTTTTTTTGTTTGCTTTTAAACACAACCGATACTAGAGCAATGAGCCAGAGCTTGGTATTAATATGATACATGCTGTAAACTTAAATGGTTACCTTTTTTGACAAATCAACCACAATATCTTAACTCCTGATGAATGCATCTTTGCATTATATTCTCTTTCCTTCCTTGCAGGTGCTCTCCCACTTGACGGTGAAGGAGCGTTGTTTGTGTGCCTCTCTGGTTTGTAAGTACTGGAGGGACCTCTGCTTGGACTTCCAGTTCTGGAAGCAAATCGACCTCAGTGGCCTGCAACAAGTATGAACATTGTTTAGTGCTTTTTTTATTTTTATTTGTCTAAAACTCTTCAGGAATTGTTCCTGTTATGTTCAGAAGAGCAGTAGACTGTTTCTCAGTTTTCTCACATGTTTCTCTGTTGGTGATTGTTCCCCTGCTCCCCAGGTGAATGACGATCTTCTGGTGAAAATAGCCTCCCGCAGGCAGAACGTGACAGAGATTAACATCTCGGACTGCAGAGGTGTTCATGACCACGGCGTGTCCTCCCTGGCCTCACACTGTCCAGGCCTGCAGAAGTACACGGCTTACCGCTGCAAACAGCTCGGAGACTCGTCTCTGGCCTCCTTGGCTAAATACTGCCCTCTGCTGGTGAAGGTGCATGTGGGAAACCAGGACAAACTAACGGATGAAGCTCTGAAAAAGGTTTGCATTAAAAAGGAGACAGAAGGGGTCCAGAAGGCACATTTTGATCTTAAAATGTTTGTCCTATTTATTTATTTATTTATTTCAATTAAAGGGTGGTCTTACTCTTTACTATTTAAAATGAAGGATATTTTGGTGTTTAATAAATTCATATAGAAAATAATTGCTTCTTTTTTCGCACTCTAGTTGGGAGAGCACTGCAGTGAGCTGAGGGACATCCACTTGGGTCAGTGCTACGGGATTTCTGATGACGGCATGGTGGCCTTGGCTCGAGGATGCCGTAAACTCCAGAGACTATACCTGCAGGAAAACAAAATGGTCAGTCCCTGAAGTCTCATTTAATCTGTTCGCTCTTTGTTCTGCTCACACATGAGCTGAGCTCTGTACATTTGTCCCGTGACGGTTCTCCATGGTTACCGTACTCTTCTCAGCTGGCTGGGTAACATCGCTTGTATTCTGGCACTAATGGAATATTGTTCGAGAGCCGTGGCGCTCTCTTTGCGTCACATCCTCGTTGCCACTGCAGAATTCAGGGAGAACGTGACGTGAAAAGTTTGCCTGTGTGTGTCGCTATGTTGCTGTATGTGGCTGTTATTGGACACCTCTTCTCATCTTACCTTCTTCATGTTTTAGTTTGCTAAACACACACAGGTGGAACTTGAAGGAACACTCTGTGAGCTTGTAGATCTTAAATTGATCACATTAATAATTCAGACATAAAGCACTGGGGGTTTTCTCTCACAAAAAAAGAAGGCTTGGTTGTGTGTCTGCTCGATCATTGTGAGAGTCTGTTTCACGTCAGGCCTGATCTTGATGATGATGTGCAGGATGCTTTTGATGCTGGTTAGAACTCTCAAAAAGAGCTGTACATGTTTTTGTATGTTTCTGGTCTGTGCGCTGCCTGTCTGCAGCTTTGTGTCCGATCAGACCTCGAGCTGTTTGTTCCTCCTCACTAGCTCCTTGCTTGTGTTGTGTGTACTCTCTGGTGTACATTGCTTTGGATAAAAGCGTCTGCTAAATGAATTCAAGAAGTCCATTTACCATCAGAGGACACAGGGTCAGGGCTGAGCTCAGATATGTTTTACTTTCTTCAGCTTTTAGGTGCTTTAGAGTGCATCGTGAAGCTGTTAGCTGTGATCACTTTGTTTTTAGCTTGTGCGGAAGCTGCTGCTCAACCACTCGTGCTTGTGAAACATTCAACAGCATGTGCAGTAAAGGAACCGTGGAGGTAAAAGTTGTGGCTCCCGGGTCCAGTAGAGATCTGATAAACTGCACACTCTGACACGTTTGCTGTCAGAAACCTCCCTGTGCAAAAAGCAGACTCTCCCTCTGTCTTTAGGATGGGGCGCAGGCTTCTCCCCGTTCAGCACAGGAAGGTGCACACAGCTCTCCAGTACAACATTTGGAAACACGTCAGGGGAGGCATGGTCAGGAATCTGTGAGGCTGAAGCGTTCAGATATATTTCCATTACATTTTAGCACCATGAAATACAGCTGTTTAGTTTAGAAAACATACCGCACATGAAGACTTAAAGTTGATGCTTTGACCAAGAAAACCGAACAAAAGAAAAGAAAAGAGGGAAAAAAGGGAATCTACTCAGAATGACATCTCGAATTGTGGAAAAACGCTGAGATTAGAAAGTGAAGATGACAATTCTTCATGCTTGTCATTCATTTGATCATCTGTTAAATCAAAGTCATTAAACATCTGCTCCTGAGCCTTTAGTGTGTCAGTTATCATTTTTCATGGAAGAAATCTTTCTCATCTCCTGAGTAGTGCTCGGGCTGTGTCTGTTTGGTTTTTTCCCCCATAACAGAGCAATCATTGGCACAAAGCAAACTCAGATCAATAATTGTTACTTTTTTAAAGGCACATGTTGGAGTGAACAGGGTCTCAAGTTATACTCTGCTTTCTTCAAACGGGATAAAGTATCTGAATCGAACACGTGTCCTTAAAGATCTCTGAGCACATCCTGTCATTCTTGTTGCCTGACTTTGTGTCAAATATATTTCCTCAACTATCTGTGCGACAAACACACAAGCTCATGATGATCTGCTTTACAGTTCAGAATGCCACCAACTCCACACGTGGATGTAAATGCAAACCTTTTGAACATGTCACCGTACCATAGATAACTTAAATCAGCTTCATCTACAGAATCAGTAAGTACAGCAGGTTCAACACTAGGGGTCACTGTTTATAAGATATTCATGCAAACAGCGGGCTGATCCATATGGAGTCATGCGTTCAAACACCACATGTCCTCTTTTCGCTGAATTTGTCACTAAAGTTGAATGTTTAATGGAGAACATACATTTTCATTTGGCACGTCTGTTCCTTGTGATAACATCTTCCTCTTGCTCTTTTCCCCGCTAATTCTCATCTCTGCAGGCTGTGAGTAATCACGACCTTGATGAATTGGTCTGCTTCAAGTTGTTAACAAAAGCTCAGTTTGTTAAAAGCCCATTCGTCAACTTAATAGTATATGAAATTAGCGATTACCTCTGGGTGAGAGATTAATATCGCTGCGGATAACATTTCAGCGCAGCAGCATCAATTTCAGACAGTCATTTTTCAGACGGGAAACGGCCGCACTTATTCCAGCCTCCTGTCATTAAGGCGCGGAGAAATGGGGCCGAGCTTATATGGGAATTGTTATGTCTACGCACTCCGGCTTGCTCGGCCTAAAATTGTCATTTAGTTTGCCAGGAATTAAGACGACCCAGAAACAGGTTGAGATTTTCACAGAGGCCATTTATTCTTTCTGACAGCCTGAAATCCTGAGTTACGCTTCTCTCCTCCAACTGCTCAGGAAAAATGTGACATGAGAAGTAAGATTGACAAAACGTTCAATACTTTGATGGCTTTTGATGCCGCTTGTTTAAGACAATTTCACCTCTGTTATCTCATGATGGGTGTTGAATAAAACGTACTGAAGCTTCCGTCTGTGAAAGTTCATTGTGTCATGGTGAATTCAAAGCTTGATCCAAAGACAACAAATACTAATCTTGATTCATATTTTGAACCAAAGCTGCCTCATGTGAAAGAGGGAGCTTTCAAAATCCTACAAGTACATTCGTAACTTTTTGGTGCTGAGACGTTGTCAGTGTTTTTGTGCAGCGGTGTAGACAGCAGAGCTGGTCTTCTTTGGGTGTCTCTCGATTCGATTGAGAATCTTTTTTTCAATTCAAATCAGCTCTGAATCCATGGATTCAAAGTCTGTTAATATATTAGTACATACTTCAGGATCTACTCCAGTCATCTGTGCCACTGGCTGAATTTCTTGCTGACTTAAAGAGCTAGCTTTAGCACTTAGCAGGGAGCTACTGACCAGTCAAATAAAAAGAGTTTTGGAAGTTTTTAATCTTTTTAAAATCGTAGAAGTTAAGAATCTCAGTTTTTACAAAAAATATTTTTTTCCCCATCTCTAGTAGACAGTGTGCAGGAGTTTACTTGCAATTTGTGGTTCATAACCAAACCATTAGCCATTATTTGGTGCCTGGAACGTCTCGTATTTTAAGCCTGAAAATGTCCTTCAGTATGAAATCACTAATGAAAAAGCTGTAATTATTGTTCGAGACTGAAATGTAGGATCCAGAGACGCACAACTCTTCTCAAGATGTTGCTTTTAGGCTTCAATTTCAAATGCTACAAACTATTGGCTCGACTGTATTACATCACATATAAAAGAGTTTAGAGTGACTCATCTATTTATACCTATACAGATCTAATTTTACCCGCGCTCAGCTGTTTATAGAACAACTAAAAGCATTTGAAGCAGCGCGGAAAAGAAAGGCTCATCTGAAAGGTTCATACGAAGACGAATGGTGTTAACATTTCTGGAACCTTCCTCGGCGAGCTGAACTTCTATTCTGTCCATGAATTGATCGAGGAAACAGCATTTAGATGGACTTTTTGCTTTTTAAACACAGTGAAAGCTTCTCCCCTCTCCTCTCTTCTTCTCTTCTCTCTGCTGGCTTTTGGGGGACAAGGATCCTGTCTTTGTTTCTCCTAATCAATCACAGATGAGGGCGAGCCTTTCCCTCGCTGTGATCTGCCCCCTCTCTCTCTCTCTCTCTCTCTCTCTCCTCCTCGTCCAAAATTGA
Organism: Symphodus melops; assembly: GCF_947650265.1. NCBI lineage: Eukaryota > Metazoa > Chordata > Actinopteri > Labriformes > Labridae > Symphodus > Symphodus melops. The sequence goes on from NC_136691.1 coordinate 49,920,253, forward strand.
ATAATTGAATTGCTGCAGGATGCTTCTGTGTGGTCTTTCACTGAGCCTCTTTTGCCTTTTTTTCCCTCCCCCTCTGCCATGTGCATTTTTGTCCTGTTTCTCTCCTTCCCTCCTTCATGTCTTGTGATGTGGTTTCACTTCCACTCTGCAGGGTCTTATTCTCTGCGTTAAAGCCATATCTGGCTCTGTAGATGGTTAAATAGGTTTAAGTGTTAGGCTGAGGGAAAACCTCTCGTAGCCGTAAGGAAACGTTTGATCAGCGCTTGTGCAAACATTATTAGGAGTAAATCTGTTAATGGTAATGCTCATCAGTAAACCACAAATTAAAACCTCAAAGTTCAAGTCTCGGTTGAAAATGAACTTTGTTAAAGTCGAGGAGAGTTTCGGGGGAGCTAAAGTGGAGCTTGAAGTTTTGTTATGATGCAAGATGTGAAATTCTTCTTTTTAATTGCAAAAAGACGGAGCTGAAAGACGGCGGATCTGTTCACGCCTCATCCGTATGAAGTGTCATTTGGAGCAGCTGAAAAAGTTGGTAATGCAAATCGGAGGATGCATCCAGAGTGTTTCTACATTTTGTTTCTACACGTTTCGACGCTGCCGCTTTCTTTACTCGTTAGCCCGGGGCCACATGAGCCGAGGGCGACGGATCACCCTGGACTCTGAGTGAGTGTTTTATGAAAGGCAGGTGAGTGTGGCGTCTCTGTGCAGAACTCCTCTTGGCACCTACCCTGCATTCATCCAGTATTTATGCCACAGTCGGTTATATTGCACCAGTTGCCTTTCAAGGCTCGTTTTCATCTTCTGAAGTGTTTTTTTTTTCTTCCTATCTCTTCACCCCCGCCCCCTTTCATATTCTGTTCTCTTCCAGCACCTCGAAGGGCAAAGGCTCCTAGAATAGCAAATTCCTCTTTTCCTCATCTCACTTCAGTTTGCCACAAGGGGGGGGGGGGAGTGAAGGCAACACAAAAAGTTTAACTCTGGATTTCTGTCAGTTTTCAGAACCAACTGCTGGACCAATATAAGCTGCAGAGTCCTCTCGTCCCCCGTCTTTACGTGTCGATGGAACCGTGCTCCGATGTTCCTCCCAATTAAATGCACATCAAAATCTACAAACATTTCTGCTGCGGAAGCACTTTCCCACTTTCTTTTCCTCTCTCTCTCTCCTTTTTTTTCACTTTATCTGCACTCCTGTCTTGTTAAAATCAAACAGTGTGCACTTAATTTTTCTGCAGTGTGATGTGAAGCTACTTCCTCCGGCCTCATCTCAAAGACATTGTCTCTCTCTCTCTCTCTCTCTCTCTCTCTCTTGTACTGACTATTTACAGTTTTAATTAGTGCAAAATGTGGAAATGTAAGTGGAATTGGAGATGACCTAACATAGATTACCATGTGCCCCCAATTTAGGTGTAATTACCACTTCTGCCTGTACAATCAGAGCTTCTCTCCCGCTCTTTTTCTCCCTCTCTCTTACGTCTGCGTTTTTGGGGATGGAAAGGATGCGTCAGTGTATGGAAGACCTCGAAGCGCAGGAAAAGACAAACTGTCAGCGTGAACAGTGTTTTCTTGGCCTGCGGTCAGCGAGGGAGGCTCTGATTGGCCGTCCGTCTGTCCGGCTTGTCAGTAGGCTGGTTTTCTCTGGCAGGAGGATTTGACAGCGAGGCTCCAATCAAACATTGTCTCACATTAAATTGTATATTGACGTTAGCAGATTCAATTAGCAAGATTAGAGGGAGAGCAGAGACAAGGGAAGTGATAATGATAGCTGTCAGTTATTATGGGATGGACCTTTTTCACATGAAGTTACACACAGTGAATCACACAGAGGGCCGAGTTTATACGATGCACATGTGAGAGCGGATGAAAAGAATAGCTGCAAGATGAGCTGGACTGTTCTTTGGAAACTTTGCTCTTGTGTTTGACTGTAATTAGATATAGAGACACACACACACACACACACACACACACAAACGGCGCATTGTCCATCTCCTCTTTAAGATCCCTCCAATCCCCTCCAGTCTACATGAACCGGAGTTTTTAGGATGTTTCTTGATTTTGTTTAGTGTGTGTTTGAACCGCTCATGGCACTGAGTTATTTTAGCAACTCCCGATGCTTTCCCATCATCTAGTGCACTACATTCTCCCCCTCTGCTCTTTGTACACACATGCAGCTTTTTTGACACAGTTCAGGAAAACCTTCCCACTTAAATCTCCATTCATTAAAGCATCCTGAGCGTTGGATTGTCCTGAACAGTACCTGCAGATCTGTATATGATACAGGCTCAACCTCTTGATGATATTTTGATTATATATCCGGGGAAAAATGGAGTTTGCGTGAATGCAAACAGCTGAATTTACAGTCTGACTTCACCCTACCATGTTCCACATACATTTATTTTAAAGACATGAACTCCATATTTCCTTTGAAAGATATTTCCTATATATTGGAAATGTATATAAAAAGAGAAAAAGAGAAAAGATACATCTTTGGAAGATGTGTTTTGTCTGGTGGTGAGATTGTGTGATATTGCTAAAAGTGTTGATTAAGAGGGATTTGTTGAAGCTCGTTGAAGTCATCGCTCTGGGTTCATCAATCAGGACTGAAGTCAGTTTGTCTGTTTGAACCCTCCCTGTCTGTCTCCCTGTGAGCACAGGAGGTCAGCTGTGAACTTTGTGTCCTATACTCCTCAAAACTTTTATTTCCTCCGTCACCACTGCTTACATTCTCAGTATGTCGCCTAAGCTAAGAGCACATTCCTCTCTCCCGTATCCTCCTCTTCATTGCTCTTTTGAAGTGCCTCGGTATCGATCCGTGTCCCTAAAAAGCTGCTCAGCGTGTGTGTGTGTGTGTGTGTGTGTGTATGAGGTGGATGCTGATCAGCCGTTGCCTGAAGAGTAATCAGATGCATTAATGAGCACTGACTTTAAGTTGGACAGCCGGCTGCACTCAGACACAGGAATCGTCGATATGTTTCCTCCGCCGTCTGCCCAAGAACAAAACAAGTTTTAAAGAGATGAGGAAAAAAAAGAGAGAAGAAAGTGAGAGCACTTTTGGAATAATCAGAATGTGAAGAGTGCCTCAAAAGGGATATTTAACCTTGGCATAGTGTTTTCCCCTTTCAGCATTTGTTACCTGATAAAAAGAAAGAACATCAACGTCAGACGTCTTTTTTACGACTCCGTCAAAACTCCGGTAAAATAAGTTCTCTAAAAGACGATCCTAAAGTAGCTGGAGGCTCCCTTTAAGTCAGACAGGCTCTGAGAAAGGTCAAAATCATCGACCTCTGTCAAAGTGGATGAATGGCAAACATTATGATTGATGAGTGGAACAGCCGATGGAGCGGCCTTCTGTTGTTTAATAGTCCAATTTATGACTTTGGTATAAATGTAGAGCAGCTGAAGAGGTGAGAGACTTCAACTGGTAACAGTACAAGTAAGAAAAGATGTTTTATTACGAGCCTTAGTTCAAAAAAAAAAAAGAAAAGAAAAGAAAAGTTTCATCCCCCATGTGTCAGGAACCAGCGGCAAAGTGCAATCAAAATCTTCTGTTCCTTTTTTTCATTTGGGGCTTTTACGCCTTTATTTTGAAAAGACAGTGGATAGAGTTGGATTCTGTGGCGGAGACAGACAAACATATTAGATAAATATATATATATTTTTTTCAACTTAAATCCTTTTTGCGCCTTTATTGGAGAGACAGGACGGTGGATTGAGCCGGAAATCGGAGCGACAGAGAGTATGGAATGAGAGGCGGGAGGGAGGCACAGATCCCGTGTTAGATACAATTAAAAGTTGTATTAAAGTCAAGTGTAAAGGATGTAGTATACGGACACTCATGTTCTGGTGTGTTACGTTTGATACAACACCTGAAGTGCCGACTCCGTCAGGGATACTGGTTCATGTGTTGTAATTGATGTTCCTGCTTTTCACCTGCAGAGGGCGCAGTAGGACTGTAAAAGAGCCACGAGAGAATCATCCGGCAGAGCTGAGGGGTTCTTCTACATACAGTTCACATAAAGATCCCATACTGTTGTCAGGAAAGAGATTTGGTGGTTTCAGTGTTTGGGGAGTTTCTTCACCTGGGACGTGCTGCAGACGTAGTGAGGAGTTATCACAAAGTTTTTCTGCAGTAATACTTCTCCACATCCTGTTGCTGCGTGGCCTGTTATGTTCTCCTGCACTAATGTCTAACTTTGTGTTTTACACTATCTCTTTAAACCTTTTTATGTTTTTTTTGACAGGCATGTCTGTAAGAAAAAAAAATGGAACAATTTCTCACCTGTAGCTAGAAACTGTGAATGGCCTTTTCAGTTGTAATACATTATCTCTCAGCGCTGCAGACTTTGTAGCAGCGCTCATCGTCATGACATTATCAAGAATTGGCCAGCAGCTACCTGAAGCTCCCGAAGAATGTGTGGATGTGACTTCCATTTCCAATCCTTCTCTGAGCACACAAGAGGGGCTGCAGCCTGAGACGATACCCACTTTTAAGTTGTTTTTTTTTATGCTTTAAAACTTATTAAAAGGAGTGGATTGTGTTCTGGCTGTGAAAAAAATTTTATCCTGTCTTCTGACTAATAACTCACTCAACTGTTTACTGACTCTTTGTTTTCATTTTAAATTTGACAATATCTTCATCAGTGGTCCATTATCAAACTAGTTGCTGTGTATCAATGTGCTAAGGCCATTTTAAAAAAAGGAACACATCTTAGATTCCAACCTCTTCAATGTGAATATTGTCTCATGTCTCTCCTCTCCTAAGACAATCAACGTCGAGAATGTGATTTTGGGCTTCACAATGTGTTCACAGTTTTCTCCCTTTTTTTTTTTTTACAGCTAATTTATTCACATAAAACAGATTCATTAACAATGAACATAACTGTACTAAAAAAAACTAACAGAATATCTCATTTAACGCTGTAAACTGAGACTTCTGAGATGTTTTAACTTTGAATGTTCATATCACGATGTCAAAGACAAAGGGATTGATTGCTCTGGTCCACCACTGAGGCTCTTCTTGAACTCATTTGAATCGTTCTTGTTGAGTGGGCGAAACAATCAGCTTGCTTTGTCTGAAGTTTTGTAAATTAAGTGTGAGTCGCTGAGTACTGTTGAGATTTGGGGACTTTTGGTTGGTTGAAGCGAGACCTTTATAAACACACGCCTGAGCTTTACGTCATCACGAGGCTCGTGTTTGGACTTTTTCTCAACAAATCCAGAAAATAATTCATGATGAAAATAATCTTTGATTGCAGTCCTACCAGTATCTGTTCATCCTTCTTTTCTTTGTGTTACTTCTAAACCTCTGAGTGTGCAGCACTAGACTGCAGCACTAATTTAATACTTTGTATTTGATCCAGTCCCCACAAGCCCACAGCCAGCTGGAAAGGTTTAGGCAACAAAACAGCCAGGAACTTTCTGACGATACATTTTGGTGAAAAGAATTTGGCGGCCATGTCAGTCCTCCTGCAGGCCCGTTCTGGGCTCTGACCTGGCTGCAGTTTAAAGAGCACTGCTTTAGAGGCCCTCTGTTTATCCAGCTCCAGACAGCCGTAGCTCCTGACACGCAGCCAGCGATGTCACCATGATTCATGGGCCTTTCCGACACCTCGCTCACGCCTTTTACTCTTCTTAATCTTCTCTGCGCTTCTTTCCCTTTCTCTCCCTCTTCCTGATGATGAGTTTTCCTTTTGTTTGAGATGGGCTGAAATGATGTCATCATTTAAAGAAAGCGCACGCAGCTAGGATGGAGGCCTCGCCTTTCACCCACTGGACCAGTTTGTATCCTGATGGATGGACGTCCTTGGGGATGCACTTCTGTCCTGCGCTGCGGAGAAACAGAAAGCGGCAGTCGAACTGCTCAGTTAATCTATTTTTCCCCGTTTGTCGACTGAATGTTGACATTTCTCAAACTGTTAACTTTACTTTTTTAACGTTTGTTCTGCTCATGTGATCATTTGCCTGAAATCAGTTAATATTTCTGGGCTAACTGGTTTGGGTGTTTGATAGCATCATTGACTAGCACACTGATAGGGGTGGGACAAAATATTGATTTAGTTACAGATTTCCAGATAAAATGACTGAGTTGCAATACTTCAAAATGGGGCACTAGATGCCGATCTGACTCAGCGGGTCACTTCTTCATCACTCCTCCCATTGGCACTTTGACAGAAGTAAATTGACCAAACTTGAAAACCAGATAAGGTAGAAGATAGCCAAATAATGTCGGTGAACAGAAGTTAAGGATGACGTGTCATAGGATGAAACTGAGACCAAATTGCTGTGAAAAATTATGTGAATCCTGCAGTCGACCTTTTTAGGGGCCGCTGTGTATGTGTATTCTTCAGGAAATAAGACAATGCTTTTTTATATGAGATTGTCTGACATGATCAGCACCATCACATTAACTTTGACTATATTATTGGCATTTTCAAGAGACACTTAGTGTATCAGTGGTGTTGTAAGTTAGCCTGGGATTCCTTCCCCTTCTGTCTGATAAACAATGACACATTTCAGGCTGCGTCAGAGGCTGATGTCGTTTGCACTGCCGTCGGTATAGGAGCAACCTTGGAGACACATCTGCAGCGCGTATGACCACGATAGAGCCTCTGCATCTGGCTGAGACTTCCTCGTCGTCTTCCATACGTTGCCTTTGTTGACTAACTGACAAGCGATTTGAGCGACGACATTGGATTTGGATTTGAAAGACAGATAATGTTAGCTGCTTCACCTACTATCATCAGATGACAGTAGGTGGGAGCCAGGATCTCTCCACAGACTATCCCATTGCCCCTCGGTTTAAAAAAAAAAAAAGCCTCTCAATTTTGTCCCTCCCACTCTGTCGCAGCCCCCCACACCCGCCACCTGTCTCTTTTTGATTGAGAGGCAAACGCAGCTCTAATCACCGACTTCATTAGTGATGATTGATAACAGGCAGAAAGGTGTGTCTCTGTGTGAACGTCTATAGGCGACGTGTCACTCACTCTCCTCTCCTCCTCCAGACGTCAGCCTTCTGCCTCGCGCCTGTGATGCATTCTGGGGCAGCAGCGGTTCGATACTCGGGGTAATGAATGTGTTTAATAAGCACAGTGGGTCGATGGGCTTAATGAAGGTGTGACAGAGGATGGGCCTCGAGAACGCTGCTTTAACGAGACTCTAACGAGCCTCTGGGGTTAACAGGGTCATGCTGTGATCGGGATTCCCTCACCTGTACGCTCTCTGCCTGCGTCTTCCTCTCTTTCTGCTCTTGTTTATAGCACTACATTTGTCTGTCCCTCAATTGGTTTGTCTTCTTGATGTTTTTATTCCCATCTGTCTTGTTCTCTCTCTCTCTCTCTCTCTCTCTCTCTCTCTCTTCGCGTGCTCTAAAATGCCTCCCTCCATCTCCTTAATATATTTAGCTTTGTTTCTGTCGATGTCTGCGCCTGTTGGCCTCCGCCTCGCTGCAGCTTGTCCATCTTCTCAAGGACAACCCGCCTTAGGAATGCTGACTGAAATGGTCTGCAGTTGTGTGAGCCCTTTTTTTTTTTTTTCCCCCCCCCCTTCTCAGAAGCCGGTTTCTAAGAGGCACACCAGGCTATTTCTGGAGGATCGGATCTTTTATTGTAACAGGTCTTGACGTCAGACAAACCCTCTCTGTTCCATTGAATGGTAGCTGCAGCTCATGCTGCTCTACTTATTTTTTTCAGTCTCTCTACAGAATTAGAGGATTTTTACATTTTGCTTTCGAGCTTCATGCATGACGCTGACATAAATCTCTTTTTGTTTGCAGGCAATTTCATGCTGCAATGTTTGACTACCACTCTAATGTAATTGATTTACTTCAGTAAGAAATGCTGTGGTGACCTTTTATAGATCGAATCAAAATATATACAAATATCACATTGGACAAGGAACATAAATGGTAGGATGTGCATTTTAAATTGGGGTTAAAATATTAGATTTTTTGTTGTTTTCTTTCCTGCTACCTTTAGGAATCTTGTTGGTGTGAGTCGACAGGGATCAGCTAAAAAAGGCTCAGTTGATTTGAAATATCTGTCAGGTTAGCAGCAGGACGTCGTCGAGGCAATAACCTGATTTAAACTCTTTTTTTAAAATGCAAGACCATGATTTGTCACTAAATGAATGTATGAATCATCCCAAAACAGTGATTGAGCTACGAGCTTAATTACTAGCCATTAGGGCTGCACAATCACTCACATTTTCGTCATTATCACAATACAAGCATTCATAATTAATCCAATGCAAAAGTCTGAATTCACTGCAGTAAATTTACTCTGCAAACATTTGACTAAGCTTTAGTCGTATAATTTCCCCCTTCGGTACAATCAAAGTCCCATTAAAAGATGAGTTTCTTTGACAGAGTTTGCCTTTTTAACTTCTTGGTTCATGCTAATTTCAGATTTGCGTTCCTCTGAGAAATATTCAACCACTTGTCCAGAGAAGTAATACAATGGGTTTCAAAAATGCTTTAGTTTTCTGTTGGCATCAGCACACACCTCCCTGTCTTTGGGTAACACCAGTATTTCACCAGTGGAAATCTGTGACTTCCTGAACCTCACATTTCTTCGCCCAGCGTTGCCAGAGTGCAACACCGTTATGAGATATAGCATAGAGACAAGCAATCGATTAATGGTGCACTTAGCCGGCCTAATTAACAGCTATGTGGAAGTGGAGAAAGCATCAGGCTGCGTCAAGGAGCTAGTTTCCTTATGGCAGAGACCCCAGATGACCTTTTGAAGCTTAGATCACTTTACAGCACCAGCTTGGAGGTCCTGAAAGCGCCTTAGACAATTTTCACTTTGCTCTGGGTCATCTTTAACATGGGTAGGGAAAGAACAGGTCATTGAGGTGACCAGAAGTAAAATAGACCAAAGCCATTCTTTTTTCTCTGTTAACATAAAAAAATAAACGGTATTGGATTTTAGCTGAAGTAGCTGTGAAGCTTTTTCTCAGCATGTATCAGTAAGATTTTTAAGCCTTCGAACAAATTAAAACAAGAAATTTCTCTTCTCCTCGTCTTTCCTCGCCTGCCACTCAAATGGATTTAGAATAATTTTTTTCCGTCACCTGCCTCTCCTCACACAATCTCTCTCCTGTCCCCTTGAAATCTTCCTCCTTTTGCTCCCCTCCTCGGCTTCTATCTGATCTACCTACGAGTGTGAATTCAGCTCAGCTAAATTAGCTCTCAATTAAAAGTGAATTTGGTGAAAATGAGTGCACTCCACAGGGCAAAGATAAAAAAGTGGAAGGTAGAACCGATGGGGCTGCCGGCTGCCTTGCGTGTTTTTGGGCCATGCACAGTAAATTATGTGTGTTGTTGTTCAAGTGAAGGCAGCTGATTTGCATTTAGATAAATCCCTATGGATGTGCAGGTGTCATTGAGATGCAGGAGGCTGAATACAGTGGCCCCCCCACCCAGGAAATACTACCTGCAGGCGAGGATTTCTCTGTGTGTGTGTGTGTGTGTGTGTGTGTGTGTGTGTGTGTGTGTGTGTGTGTGTGTGTGTGTGTGTGTGTGTGTGTGTGTGTGTCTGTGTGTGTGTGTCTGTGTGTGTGTGTGTGTGTGTGTGTGTGTGTGTGTGTCTGTGTGTGTGTGTGTGTCTGTGTGTGTGCGTGCACGTGCACATGTGCATGCTGTTCTACCTCGAGCATTTGCCCCACTTTTCTCGACAGCACTGAAGGGATGAAAAAATGAGCTACGAGCAGAAACACAGGTGTGTGTCTGCTCAAAATGAATTTGTAGGTGACCTTTTCATTCCTGTGCTGGACTAGAATTATGACTAATAACAATTGAGTGCACATAATTCTGCCAATGCATCTCATAACACATACATACTGTTGCTGTAGGAAGCTGTGGAGGTCGTGGCTGTACAGTTTCACACCTGTCCTTCATTACGTGCAATTAAACAAGCAGCACGTTTCACAGTTTGTCTGTTCATATTCTCACACGTTATAGATGTTCTTCACTGGGACACATTGGGACAGTTCCTATTATTAGGATATTGAGGCAAATAAAAGATTAACAACATTGAAGGTAACGGGGATGAAATCAGGCAATGACGTGTTTTTTTTTGTTTTTTTTGTTGACGTGTCATTAAGATAAACACAGCGTGAGATTTTAATCAGTTTCAGATAAAAAAGTGTTGCCTCAAACTGCAGATCACTGCTTGTTGATGTGGGGGTTTGTGCCGGATGGTGTGGTTCAGCGCTCTGGGGCCCCGCTGATGGATCGTCGGAGGGGGAGGCGGCTTGCTGCCGATTGACAGTCGGGGCTGAGTGTGGGCAGATGGGCTGTGGTGGCTGTAAATATGAAGTCTGTGTGACAGGTGAAGGTCAGTGTGGTGGGAGGTGGAGGAGCAGCTGAGCCTGGTGGAAGAATGATGTGTGTGTGTGTGTGTGTGTGTGTGTGTGTGTGTGGGACAGAGAGAGATAACTCATGCCTGGAGGATCTTGGGGTTCCCTGTAGGCTATACATTTGTGAGATGTACATCATGTCACATAGTCATGACTGTTGGTTTAAGAATCACTTTGGGAAGTTGTTAAAATGTTCAAACCAGACCAGAGTATCAAACTATTCCTTTAAGTATTCAATGACTCAGCAGCTGCTCCCCATATTATTTTAAACTTAAGAAAGAGCATTTATTTTAAGAATAGGGACTTAAGTCTTAAGTTTTCTTTGTTGTAAAGAAGGCCCTCTTTTTTTCTTTTCGATTTATTCATGTATTTTTGCCTTTATTTGATTGGACGGTGGATAGAGTCGGACATCAGGGAGAGACACGCGAGAAAGGAGCCTGAAGCGAATAAAATCTTACTCCCCACCCGCCTGCACTGTAACATGTACAGCCCATGTTAACGCTGTCTCCAGCTTTGCCCCTTTCTTTGATTTTTAGCAAAAGACCAAAAACGATCGCAAACGCTTCCCTTGCCCGTCATCTGCTACGTGTGTTGACTCTAATGTCAATGCGTTTGACCAAAAGATTTTACATATCTTCAGGTGTGGGTCAGGCTTCAGGCAGTATAGTCTCCACCAAAGGGAACTTGGAGAGTGTCTAACTGCCTGTGTCGTGACATATTTCAATCTGAATCAGGACAGAACGGATCACGTGATGGAAGGTAGGACATAACGTTGTGATAAATTCGATAGAATCGTTGGCTTTAACAAAGCTTTGTAATTGGTTCAAAAACCAGGAAGAGTGCAGGATGAGTCAACTTGTGCTGGCTGCCATCAAGTTCTCTATTCCTCTTGTTCCTTTCTCCTCTTGTCTCATCAGAACTCTATTGATAGAAATGGTAATCCTAAACGTATTTCCCCTCTTTAACTTCGAGTGTGTGGGCTAATGGTATTCAGGAAACTCGTTTTGCTCTTCTTCCCCTCTTACTCTATCTTCCTCCATTGATCTCTTTCTCTTCCTCTGTAAATCCCTCTCTTCCATGAGTAATCCATTGTGATGTTCCCATGTCTGCTGGAGCCGCGCCAGAGTAGCGTGGGATTACTACAGCTGGAGACACACACACACACACACACACACACACACACAGACTCAGCCTATATATAAACTTTCCCTGCACTATGTGTGGTGCCACAGAAATGTGCCAGGGGATGTCTGTGCAGGCTTGTAGAGGGACCGTGTGGTCTCGAGGGAGTCTTCTGTGCGGCACTGGGTCAGGGAAACCTTACTGCTTCTCCCGGGTTGTGTCGGGGGAAGATGATTTAGCCCCGTCTTACACTTTCTCACACTCCTGTCTGAGAGTCCTGCAGCTTGCATAGAAGATTTTAAAGAGATTTCAACTTCATGTGAATTAATTTGGTCAGATAGAAAAGGAGAGCGTCAGGGTTAAGGGTGGAGTTCATGCGAGCTCCCAGGAATGATATTTAATGATGTTTTTAATGTTTGAAGTCGGTGCAGCTCTGTTCAGATCCGTCCAACCTGAGCCGATCCTCAGGCCCTGATACATTATGAACCGTTATGTTGTGACTGATGAACATCTATCCAGTGATGATGTCTGAGCCAATGTAAAACAAGCAGCAGTGAAGCCCAGAACAACATGTCGAGAGGAAAATAATAACGTCTTCATTCACCGCAGTAAATGTGTCTGTTTCACCTCCTCACACTCGTCTTCTCTGAACATCTTTTCACCGCCGCCCGACATTATCCTGCTGACTTCTTCTTCTGTTATTCGGCTGTCAACGTCTTCTTTGACCATTAAACTTCCTGTTTATGTCACCCAGTCATGATGTGATGACACGGAGCCAGGGAAACCTGTGTCGAGTGCCATTTAACATTTCTATGACATGTTTTAGGAAAACAGCAAGCCAGAACCTGTCTGCAAAGAGAAGCACTTTAATTCTACACATTCTGTCAGTTTTATGGCCAACACACAATCCTTGCAAAAAAAAGTATAACAAGTATAACAATGATGAGCAACATGCTACAGGATTCTTCATCTGCTTACATTTCTTCATGATGTGTTTGTATGTGAACGACTCAAATCGGTTTGAGAAAGTTTTTGTTTTGAGACAACTCAACAACATTTAAAGAGTTGGCTTCGAGAATGTGGATGCATGTGCTGTATTCATGTTTCATACATTTTATCATCCACCGGGCCTCAGTATATCAATGTCTAAGAAAAATCTATAATTTTCTTTTTTTTTTGTTTGGGACTTAAATGTTTACAAGACAGAAAAGTACAATTTTTACCATGAAAAAAGAGACAAACAAAAAAAAAAGCTTCACTCTTTGAGGGCACTTTGTTGTTGCCAAAACCAAAAGTTGAGTCATAAAACAGTAAAAAAAACAAACAGAGGAAGTCATAAAACATTTTTTTTAATTGAAAAAGTAGAGAATATGTTTTGGAGATATGAGATAAATAAAGAAGGCCTTCTTTTTTTGTGAACAGAGACTTCTTCCTCATACTATAAATGATATTGTAATGTAAATATCCAGTATATTATTATACAGCTGTATTATGTGCATGGTGGCTTTCTTTCTACTTTCCCAGCTGACTGTATTAACGGACAGAGGTGAGGGAGGTCTGCTGACTGGGAGAATTAAAGAGTTCTCCACCGCTATATAGGATTCAGCAAGATCAGGTATAGAGACAGTCATGGCTCTGTGTGTGTGTGTGTGTGTGTGTGTGTGTGTCTGTGTATGCAGACTCATCCTGCCTCTTTATTTTACTTCCCCACCCCTCCCCTTGTCTCCCCTCTCTGTCTTTCTCCCAGTAATAAAGCAGAGTATTTATTTCCCCCTCTTCGACTCTCAGGTCTCTTAAAGGGAGCCGGGGGCCGAACTGATATTACAGTGTGTGTGTGTGTGTTTGTACATGCGACAGTGTGCGTATGTGTGTGTGTTCTCTCTCTCTCTGTGCTGTCTGCTTGTCTCATCACCCTTCCCAGACGTACAGTTGCGTCTTCTTGCGTGCTAACACACCGAGATTGAAAGTTGCTGATTCCGAGCCGAGGGGACTCGTAGAGGAGAGGCCTCTGGCGGTGGCTGATTGAGCTGTGCTGAGCCGAGGTAGAAAAGTTACAGTAGCATGCTATTACCTGCCAGCGCCGGCTGACTTTATTAGCATTGCAGATCCGCTCTGGCAGAACTCAGCGCAGCCAAGCAAATAATTTTATGAGTCTTGTCCATGGGGGAGTGAAAGGCTAAAAAGGTTTGTCTCACATGTGTCAACTAGACTTCAGTTGTTGGCCCTCTTTAGGTGCTTCCTTTACAAAGAGAGGTGATCTTTTTTTCTAGTATGTAAGTACATGCAAGACCCCTGTAACAGCAAACACTTCATTCTGATCGTGCAACACTTGTCAACTCCTGAAATACCTTTTTTTTTACCTTGCTGCATTTGAAGTCTCTTCTGTGTTTTTTTGTTGTTGAACTAATTAGATAATTATCAAGGTCATGTTTGCTTTTTTTTGAACAAATGTAGATTTCAACCACTGCGTGAGTGAGTGTGAGTGTCTTTTTCGTACTTCTCTCCCTCACACGTTAAAGCAAGCAGAGCCGAGTTCGGCTCAGGGCGTTCTGCTGGTGAATTAGCTCTTCACGGCTCTGGGGCCGAGTCTGACAGTTGGCACAGTGAAGATGATTTATGACTGGCCAGGAGAGTCAGAGATGGATGAGGAGAAATAACTTTGATCAAAGTTGTTCTCTAGCAACAGAAGAAAACCTCCTTCTTAGTCCCTGTTGATATCTGGCAGCGGTCTGGCTTTTATTTCCTGCAGGGAAGCAGAACAGTGTGTGTGCTTCTACGCAGAGTGCAAGTGTTTTATCCCACACAGGAGCCCTCACTCACAGTGATGTATCAGGGATAAATAACCTTCAGTACCACTTCTGTGTATTGCAAGATGCTCTGTATGCCTAACATGCTGATGAGACTTCACATTTTTGCATCATGGCTGCTGGATGACAGAAAAAGGAGGATTGCACCAACCTCAGTGAGGAAGAAAATGCTTCAGTTACTAATTTTTATTTTTTTAAGTGCTTCAAAATATCCAACACTACAAACTATGCTTCATTGTGAATCAGTTCTGTCATTATTACATTTTCTCTGTCTGCTCTCACTTTGCTAACAACAGTTGCTCCATTTATTCTTCATATGTCCAGCGCCTGTGAGGACTTTTTGGGCCTTTTTTGTCGTGTTTTAGGACGTCAACGAATCCCGCTCGTCTTTATTTCAAAGTCTAATGAGAAACCAACAATTAATCTTTGGTGTGGAAAAAAAAGGAAAAAAAAGTTGGTTTTGACTTGTTCTTTTAATTTCCTCCTTGGACACCTTTAACTCCTGGCAGCAGTTTTAGATATTGAACATAACTTTATAAGAATATTAATCTTCAACCTGACTGTCTCAGTAGTTTTATAGATGCTTCCGTGTTAAAGACCCCATGAAATGAAAAATATATTTTCCCATATTTAATCCAATATTATATTAAAATATAATGTGAAAAATGTACTACGCCAGCTTATTTGCTAATTGGTTCTGAAATCATGTGAAGCACTGTGTGACTATGAACAACATCCTTCTTTTGAGTCTGGCAATGAGCCTTTGTTGCTTTTCCTCCATCTCTCAATCCTTTCGTTTTCAGTCTTTCCTCGCCTGTTGACTGAGTAATAAAGTCATGAGATGTCCATGAAAAAGCTGGATAAGTACAGGTGGCAGATGAGCACACCTCCTTCCAAACAGTAGAAAAGCACAACAGCTTATTAATTGGACACACGCGCGGACAGAGACATGTTGGCTTGTGCTGTGTCCTCTTTCAGGGCTTACATGTTCTGTAGCCAAGACTCCTGTGGCTCTCCAGCTCAGTGTGTGTCCATCCCTGCTCATCTGCTGCCTTTCCGCAGGTCAAACCCTAATCCTGCCGAGGGGGTTTGGAGCCAGTTGCCCCCAGGAAGGGGTTTATCGTCCTCATCTCGCAGGGACCAATCAAGAGCGGCTATCTGTAACAAGTTTCCTCTTCTTCTATGGTTCAGACAGTTCAGAGAGAGGAAGGATAGCTTCATGTTGAGAGGTTTCATCATGTCCATTAAAATCAGATTTGGTAGAAGACCTCCAGCATGGATTAAAAACACACACAGATGCTCTCACACATTTGTACAACACTCTGCTTTATGTATATCACGTTTCCACCCTTTACAGTATTACTCAAACACAACGTGTGTTAGCTTATTGCTTCTACATATGTGTATAATATATCTGGCACATCCTTACTGTAGCACATCATTTAAAAAGGCATCTTTATTCGGAATGAGGGGCATTGACTAATACAGAAGTACTCAAAGGCAGGATTGGTAATCATGGAAAAATGGCATGATTTTGAAAGTAGCTCTCTCCGTGCTCCATCTTCACCCACCTGCTCCCCGCTGTGCTCGCTCAAAAGCCCCGCCCCTCACTGTTGTATTCTTGTGTTTGAGATCCTTGATCTCTTTTCTTTGTTTACATGCTGTCCTCCTTTGATAATTGAACAGAAAATGAAACGTTTCAAGAACACGTTCATGTTAATCTAAGGTGGTCAGAAATCTTCCTCACTGGAGTCAAACTTCAACCAACGATAATGTTTCATACGTGGATTGACTGTGACTACGTCTCTGCTCCCAAACTTTTTTTTTTTTTTAAATATTGAAGTACTGGAAATTGTCCCACGAGACGAGTTTAAACTTAAAGAAACAAACCGACGCAGAAGGAAGTTTGAAGCCGTCGACAGAAAGCCTCTCTCCACTCTTGACTTGAGATGCTTGTCTGTTTTCATTTCTCTCTCACTCTTTCTTCCTCCTCTTGTCTTCCTCTGTGTTTCCCTCCCTACTCTTCTATCTCAGACACTCGGCTAACCCCTTGAGTGTGTCTGAGCTCTGTGAGAACCAGTGTTTGTTCTCTTCTTTCTGAGCCCTGCCGAGCTCCCCCCCCCCCCCCCCCCCAACCCAAACCTTCACTGTCTCCCTCTCATCTCCCATCTTCGCTCTGCCATAAGACCCTGACTGACCTGGCACGTAGGCACAAACTCGCCAACATCTTCCACCCAGCTCCCCAAATCCCCTTATTCCCCCATACCCCTCCTGGTCTTCTCTCAGCATGGACTTGAATCCACCATGCAGCCACCTCTGTTGTCTGGACCTGAAGCACAAGCAGGTCTCTTTGTTCTGACTGATAAAAGGAAGAAAGCAGGGCGAGGGAGGAGGATTAATTTAAGCGCGGGCCAGACGACACATCTGCTTGTTGTGTTCGTGTCTTTCTCTCCCCTCCCGTGGTTTCTTCTGCTTTGCTTCTATTATCTTTGGTAAGAGCAGAGGATATTGGGTCGAGATGCATGGTGAACTCTCAGGGCCACTAATCCGCCCCCCTGTTCTGTCTTCCTGCTGTCCTACCTTCCTTCTTCCATGTATCCTTTCTTCCTTTCCTCTCTTCTTAAGTCCACCATACCCTCCATCTCTTTTCTTTGAAAGCAATGGGCTCCTCTGTTTGTCAGGAGTTTTAACGAGGATAGGATTTATGGATATGACTGGCATAATTTAACCGATCAAGCATTCAGGAAAGGCTTCAATTTAGGGGAGGAAGTCTTTTTTCTTTTCTTTCCTTCCAATACATTCTTCTATTTCTGTCTTTATATCCTCTGGACTAAATCAGTTTAATTATTCTTGTAGATGATAGGTTTCGACCTCGGAGGCAGCCTAAAATGCCTGATGAGGTATCGGGGAGTCAGTTCACAGATCAGATAGAAGAGCTGCCAAACATCAGCTTGTTGAAGAGCTATTACGATGTTAAACAAGAACATCTAGATTCCTTTGGAAAGTGTTGGAAATGGTAAAGCTAACTAAAGGTCAGCAATCCGTCTTTAAATAATTGATCTGTTAGGGGGATATACAGTACTCGAGCTTGGACTAAAATATTGATTGCTGATGAAAAATATGCGTTCAAAACAGAATTCCCCACAGCGGCACATACGACATCAATTAAGATCTAAAGATGATGTTATTGTTATAACGAGCCACGTCTCACAAACTGTACGGCACTGATCATCAGCTGGCGTCCAACGGGACAAAGCAAGAGTTCATCTTTGAGAACGTATGCGCAGGTTGACCTGAACTGCAAATATAAAGCTAAAGAATAAGACTCTGTTCTTACTGTGAAAAGCTAAACATGACATTACATTTGGGAAGAAAACAAATCATAAGAATTATATGTTAATTAGACCAAGATTTGTTTTCATTCGGGAGTCCCGCCCCCACAGTTTCTGTCAACAAAAAGCTGGGACTTGACCGCGGTTCTATCGAAGCCTGAGTTAGGCTGTGATTCCCGCCCTGGTCAGAAAATGTGGAATCCTAGATATTTGAATTGTTATCGATATGGGAGATTGACCTTGTCTTCCATGGCATCCCCCCCCCCCCCCCCCCCCCCGCTCCTCTCTGACCAGTTCATTGTTCTGGCTCCTGGGTCATGGTTACTGGTCCATGTCAGCTTTCTCGGTGGGCGTGTTTGATGGCCTTTCTGCTCTTCTGACAGCTCTCTGGGTCAGCGAAGTCAAAGGCGAGGGACAGGAAGGGATTAGTCTTTTTAGTTATGCTCTGGCTTTTATTCTGAATGCTTGTAGTTTGGAATATTATATCCTGCTGTTTTCGTGAACCTAGTGTACTTGGGCTACTTTTCTATATACATTAATATCCATCAGTGTAGACATACAAGGTGAGTAATCTTTGACCCTGAACGGGGTCTTTTGGCTTTGTAGGTCATTGTCAGGCAGTAGGAACAGATCTAAAATGTCTCTGATCAGGCAAGACTGGAACTCTCCCCATTTCCTTGCCCTCCTGCCCCATCCATTGTCATCCTGCTGGCCCCTGTGCCCCCTTTCATCCCAGCTCAGACTCAGCATCCCACGCCTGCTGGACCAATAGGGAAATTCTCTTTTAACAAGAGCCAGAGCAAGTGGAAGGAGTAGGGGGGTGTCTGTCGTGTCGCCTCTGTCACTTCATGCTGACACGGTGTGAGGCGGAGTGACACTGAGCTCCACCATAGTGTCTGGGAGCAGTCTGGCCCAGGAAGTCTGACCTCCGTGACCCTGTTCTCAGACCGCTGGGACAGACACGGGCTGTCTTTTGTTTGTGTTGTGTAAATGTGTGTGAGAAGAAGAAGGGAAAGGAAGGCAGGAAAAAAAAAATACAGGGCTGGGGTCTCTGAGGGGAGACTTCCATCTCCAAAAGCTACAGATCAGCAATGCTCGGCTGTTTATACAATGGGAGAAAAGTTTTTGATGAAATTGCCTGAAGAATGCTGGCTCAGGATTTGTGGTGAATAGTTTATAGTTCTGCCCGCTGCTGCGTTTGAGGGCAAACTGTGTCCAATGCTGACATAAAAAAAAAGACCCTTCAGACTCTAATTCTAAATGTGGATGACACACAGAATATGATGATGGAAAGATTTAACTGAGTTTGGGTCAAATACAAGTTCAGCTGCTTTTACGTTAAAAGCATGCTAAGCAAATGCAAGAAAGTGGCTGTTAAAAGAAAAGCATAAATGAAACCAGACATTTGTGACATGAAACACAATTATGTGTCCACGAGTTGTAACATAACACATGCGTTATCACATATTCTTTTAATGACTCCACTTAATAAAAGCCATTATAAAGAGAAAAGTCTAAACCCATAACCCACAGAAAGTGTTTGTGACAGCGAATATACAAAAACTGCCAGGCCTGCAGAAGGTCCCAAAGGTGGGAATAAAGGCTCATTATTAATATTATTATTAGTTATTATTATTATTATTATTATTATTATTATTATTTACTCATGTTGGATACATTCTGGAAAAAGGAAACATGGGACAGGTCTTACATCGAAGTAATCTATACTGTATAGACACACTCTGAACTGTACAATAAGAGGAGGAGATTTACCTGCAACTGTCTGAAAAGGAAAGGGTTGGAAAAATTGTCTTTGGAATGGTCAATGAAATTGCAGATAAATACAGCATATAGAAACCTATGTAAGGTTAATTGTGTGGTCTTACAGTTCTTTACAGCATCCATCATTTTGTTTTTGCTGTATTTGCCGGTGAAATGTTCAAAAATGGCGACACGCTCATGCGATGAAGAAAAAAACCCCTCTCTTGATCCTCGGGCGTTTCTTGGATTGTATTTTCTGCACTGGCTCTGAAACCTGCTGCAGCTTGACACTTTTGGACCCCATGCTGTGCCACACCCGGGGGGGTGGGGGGGGGACATTATCTGGACTGTGACAACCTGCAGAGACATGCAGAGAAAACCTAGCTTCCAGTGTGCAGTCTGGCCATAACAATGCAATTATCATGCAGCATATACAGTCTTGTCGGCGCTATTGTCGCGCCTTAACCCCAACTCAGACGCTATTGTTGCCCTTTCACCTTTGTCTGAAAATCATTTGTCAACCCACACATTCTGTAAGAGCTGTGCCTCACTCGAACCCAACGCTTGAAATCCAGGCACACAATAACACTGACAGTCAAGTGGGTTTCCTTTACTGTAGCTTAAAAGAACGATTTTGGTAGCGAGCCGAGTCAGACATGTGAGAAAATGTAAAAAGGGTTTCAGAAAGAATTGGAAACCTTTAGTCCCAAAAGAAATGCTCTAACCACCCTTGTTCAGCTTTAAAGTTAAGTACCAAAGGAACGGGCAGACTCAATCTGCTTTTTGCTTTCCCTACTTCCTCTGTGTCCTCTGCCTCCCAGCTCTCGCTATAAAGCTGCTCTCCTTCCCACAGAAGAAAGCATGGGCATGCTGCAGCTCCATCCATTTCCCCAAATATAGCAGCCTAGTTAGACCTTTCCACTTACTGTTCTGTGTGTAACGATGAGTCTGGCGTCAGCACGAGGTAAGATAAATGGAACATCTCCTCTCTACTTGTTTATGGAAGTCCCTCAGACCGAGTAGTGACATTGGAGTTCCAATTACCTGTGCAATATCAATGTGGTGCTTAGAGCGGAGACTTGACTCCACTTACAGCCGATGGCTCTGTCTCTGAGGGTCTTTACTCCAGACCCTAATATGAAGTGCAGATTCTCTGGGACTTGGTTTTCAAGTCAACAACAATGCCGTGTCAGTTTAAGGATGAAGGCTGCTGTTGTCTGTTTTTCTTCATGGTTGCAGAGCGCTTGTACTGCACTGTGGGATGGATGGTCTGCTGCCACAGATTGACAAAAAAACAAATCAAACTTTAGATTTTATCAACATGAAAAACTTTCCATTGTTGGCAATTTGAGCGATGTACACCAGTTATTCTGATTTTTTTTTTTTTTCCTGTTGTGCAATTTCTTGGAAAATTAGATTTGATGTTATGCTGATTGTGGCCTTTCATTGCAGGGAACATAACCGTCTTTCCCTGCTTTTAGGAGCAGTAATTTGCTTGTCAGCCTGGTTGTTTTCTGCCATAATGCAGCTCTAATGTAGTGGTATTAAAAAAGAAAAATAAATTGAATAGAACGACAGCATTCAGAAAAATGAGTCTGTTCAAATTATCCCCCCCACCCACCCCGACATTTTCCTGGAAATTGAGCACGTTCTGGCTTCTGACTGGAAATGTAGCTTGTTATTCGTTTAGGATGCGACTTTGTTTTCCCTCTCCCCGTGTCCTTACACCAATGCCGTAGTGTCGTATCCCCTTTTTTTACCCCATCAAACACTCATTTACTCCCATCAGAGGAACTCATTTACTGCCATTCAGGCTTGTACGGTACAAAAACAATTCACACAGACGGCAAAGGTTGCTTTAGCCAGGTAATCCATCACAGTGAAAATGAGGTCTGAATTTGTTTAGTTTGCCCAAATTGTTTCCCAGGATGAGCGTTTCCTCATCCTCGTTCTTATTCAATAAAAAACTTATTGTCAGTCACCTGACACCCTGAAGGAGAAACTATCTCTGATTAACGTGCCCGATTTCAAGCTAATTTGGGACTTCTTAGGTGGCATACTTAATGTTCATTTAAAGCTGATGAGATTGTTGGGTATCGAAATGAATTTAGTCACAAAAAAGGAGATTTGATTTTAAGTTTGAAAACTTACATCAGAAATATATTTTCTGATGTGTGTAAAATAAACCCACAAAGCCTAATGGTATTAGATTTTGTTGCTCACGTTGTGCCTTTGTAAGTCAGATTAGCTGGTGAGCTGACTCTTATTTATTGTCTGCATGCAAAAAGTTAGAAATGACAACTCTTTCACCTGTTTCAGTGATGTCATTAGTGTCTGGGAGCTTCTCATCGCCGTCGAGAAAAAACCAAGAGAGAGAGAGAGAGCACACACACACACACACACACACACACACACACACACACACACACACACACACACTTCTTGTGTATTATATTACTAATAATTAAAGGGAAAAAAAACTTAAACTTTGATTAGTGTGAACATAATGTCAAATGTTGTTGTTTGTGGGGAAAGGGATTTCAATATTGTAAGAGTTTGACTTTCATTGTATTGGAACACAAAATGAATGAAACAACTCTTTGATACATAGAAAATTGGAACTCCTAATCACCTTTAAAGATCTGATCCTTAACCCTTATTTAGTTGAAAGCTGACGTTTTCTTCTCACACTCTGCACAGCATGTAGCTTTGTTGATTTGACTGATGGAAATGGGACAAATACATTACTGAGTTGGCTCGCAGCTGATCTGGCAGATGGTGGAAGGCCAGTTTATAAATAGCTGATCATGTTGTGCGAAAAGTTCCTCTCTTTACCTCTTATATCCTATATCTTTGCCCGTTTCGGCTGTATTTATCAGACAACAAAAGACTTCAGTATGTCGACTTAACAAATGCTAAGAGAGCTTGATTGTGTTTATTTTGTAGTTTGCTCATCTCTGTGAGCGTATGTTTAGCTCTTTGTAAGTTACACCTGCAGCTTTAGTGAAGGGAGGGGGGAAGACACACCTGTGCAGTCTGCTGCGTGCTTCTAGATTTAGATCAAGCTTAAATGCACTCCTGTGTAGCCGCGTTGCACTCGCTGCAGTGAGCCGTGTACTCGGTCAGAATGGACAACGGGCCCTGCGTCTCCGCCAGACCAATTAGGCAGCAAAGCAAGACAAATGACCGTGGTTAACTTGGCCTCTGAAGAATGGAGCCGTCCCTTTTCCACTGCCTCGTTATGTGATTGAGGATGGCCGTGCATGTACTTGTGTGTGCCCATGTGTTTGTTAATGTGAGTCGGGATCTAAATGATGACAAGCAGATGCCTGCAGTGGGCGCTTCCACCCATTACACGGCCTATCTTCCTCCAGAGGTTACAACACAGCACCTCTGTGCCACCTCGCAGGCCCACACCTGGTTACACTGTGGGGGCGTCAGAGTTGGAAAATGAATTTGCCATGATCCCCTCCCTTTTTAACAAGCTAATTAAGCCCTGTGCGTTGCATCCTCAGGCGATATTGAAATGACTCAGTCACAGTTCAGTAATGCTTCTAATAGATGGAGGAAGAAAGGGAGCTCAGAAGGAAGGGCGGGAGGATGGAAGCGAGAACTAGAATGAGATGTGGAGGACGGGCAACTGCAGGGGGACAAATTAGACAGAGCTGAAAAAGTTGTTTGTAACAAGATCCCCTCTGTATTCTTATTAAACAAAAGTAGCTTAGGAGGCATGCAAAGAGACGGGCCAGTCTGGCCTAAAAGTTTCTCTGTAGCCTTGGATATCAGCAGTTTACTTAGTTCCACAAGACACCACCGGGGGGCGATATCTTCAGGATTAACCCTGAATTTTGTTTTTTGTAACAGAACATTTCTTTTTGTTGCGTTGCCCCTCTCTTCTTGTCTGGATTTCTTGTGCAGTTTGGCACATGTCACTAACATATTTTCATGTTTTTTCAGTTAAAATCTGTAACAGCCATATTGCTATTTGTCAAAGCTATTTAAGGCAAAATGTAAACCAGACTCCTCTCCAGAGCTGACCACAGCCTGAGTGGAGTTTTAGAGACTCAAACAGATCATTGTTCTCATTTCATCACATCTGAAGATAAGCTCTTTGGCACAAGGTGAGAACACTCAAGGCCAGACTTTGATTTTGTAGGATTTGCTGTGTTGGCAGCGCCACCATACTTACCATAGAGTAAATGTTTGTGTGAGAAGTCTGCAGTTTTTCTAACCTTGTACCAACAGTCAATCAATGTTGCAAACCCTTTTTACTCTTCTCAGCTCTAGAGTTCCCAGAATATGTGGCTTCCTTTGGAGGAGACATTAAAAGGTTGGTCAACCAGTCAGACATAATTAGCCTGACACCCCTCAAAAGGAATAGGGTGGAGAGAAATGCAAATGATATAAATCATGGAAGACTTTTTCATACATTTTGCACTTTGAACAGTGGATGGATAGATTGATAATAATCTCACAATTTTATATGGCAGCAGATTCCAAGTATTACCACAAGGAGAGAAAGACACAAAACAGAGGTTTAACAAATGGCAAACAGTTTGAAACCAAGTTATAGTGTTGCATATATGTATCAGTAGAAACAGAGAAATGGATTAGTATCTATGTTAATGAGTCTGGATGAGGGGGGAGTTTAGGGGCATATACATGGCTCAGGCAAGACTTTAAAAACAAGCCTTTCTGGTGTTGTTTTTTTCTTTTTGTCTTCGCTTGATGTCCAACCAGTTTTATTTTAACGACAAAAAGTAGTGGCATTGGTTATAAATGAAGAGACAAATTGTGATGGATGGCTCCAAAGTCCTGATGTAGATTATGTTAAATGACAAATTGTTAGTCTGTGATGGCCATTTTTGACTGTCGAGTATAAGACCATCGGTGTTGTTTACGGAATGAGTTTATCAAAGCGTTTATTTAACAAAAAATGAAGACTTACTCAATTATTTTTGAGTGCAAATGGTTTGCTTTGAAATTCAGCTTTGACCTCCCTCGGTTGGCTTTAAGAACGTGTGGGTTACTTAAAGACTTGCTGGTTTGGCACAGCTGTAGGTTTTTGTTCCTGACGTCAACGTTTCCAGACTCGTTCTCTTTCTTTCTGAAATGTATTTCGACTGCAGTATAAAGCTCATATCATGAAATTATAAGTAATTAGACACCTTTATGTTGAGCCAAGCACTTGGGAGGTCGTCATGATGTAGACTGAAGGATTTGCCTTCTATTAGCTGGTTTGGTTTATTTCAGACCCCTCACATTGCTGTAGGACACTGGCCTTGATGGAGTGTTTTTAGTGAGTTTTAGACTCCAACTCTGAGGGATTTTGATGACTTCTTGGCATTTGAATGAATCAAATGTGTAGTTGACAGAGGTCGAGATTGTGTGGTAACAGGAGAGTAGGGACTGTATGCTACCTGCTGTTTGTGTTTACTCAAAACAGGCGGAGACCTAATTTCTCAAGGGAGTCACAAATTGGATCGGCTGACTTGTTGCCTTGACCCCTTTCGCTCATAAATTCCACACATTTTTCGAGGAAGAGTGAGAAAAAAATGTGCAGCAAAGAGGAAAAAAACTTCAATAGAATTTTAATTTGCTGTATTAATTTATGTAAATGACGCATGGCAGCTGTTTGAATTGGAGTGTTAAATTGCCTACCCAAGCATCGCCATGTAGACTGTATGTAAATGCAGGTGTGCGCTAATTGTAATTCAATATCCTTCTCATCAGCAAGGGTTGCTGGCCTTTTCAACTTAGCTTACCTTCCTCCCTCCTCCTCCTCCTCCTCCTCTCTTCCTTTTCTACCACACTTGTTTGCCCTCCAACCTTACTTAAGTGGGTCTTTAATTTAAAAGTAAGCGCATTAACTTTTTCCAACACTGGCTAGATAAAGTACCTCTTGCCTAGCAAATGAATAAACAGCGACGTAAATAATGCCAGCTCTCTCTCCTCACAAAAACCGACACACACACGCACAAACACACGAAAAAGATCGATAAACAGGGGTATTGAGGCATCTCTTGAGGTCTGTGTCTGGCTCAGTGTGATACTTGATTTATTTGTTCTTTGCAAGATGCAGTGAATCAGTGCTTCCCCTTAGGCCAGCTTTGCATAGCCAGGCAACCTTCTTAATGTCAATCTGCAACCTTACAACATCAGGTTATCTGCTCCTTCTCTTTATGTTTGCATTTGTGTCATTAAAAGAAGTTAGATCGGCTGCCATGCCTTCAAAAAGACCATGCACTCTAAACCAAAGTCTATTGAACATTCACACGGCAGCTATTGTCCCCTTACTGTACATCATGCCCCTTAGAGCTAACACTGTTAGCTTACTTACTCATTTCTGCCTGCTGATTGATCAGCAACCGAAAAAGACCATGAACAGTGAAAAACCAGAAAATCCGCAAAATTTCAACATATTTTAAAGACATAGCTACAGTCAGACAATGGCAAACTTGAGCTTTAAGCCACTTGCTAACTATTATTACTTTAGCTATAAAGTCGCCGTAAACGAATATTACCCTTTAGGATTAGGATTAATAGGAAGTGTTTGAATGCAAGGTGAAAGATAAATTTTTCTGAATGAAAGGTATATAAGCTGTTGTCCTATGTTAGCAAGGAAATTCCTAGCTAATATACTGTAATGTTCTTTTAAAACGTCACGTTAGCTAAGAAGTGGCTGAATGCTAACATTAGCTGCTGTCCAAGTAGCTTATGTTAGCAAGGAATTCACTTTTTAGCTCACCTATTTTTCTAACTAACTTAATGTTAGGTATAAGTGGCAGTATGCTCACAAACTGTCGTCACATGGCAGCTAATGTCCTGAGGAATTTTCCTATCAGCTTTTTTTCCTCAGCTAATGTAACGTTAGCTAGGGGGGTAAAGAGTTTGTCAAAGAAAGCTAATGCCTCATCAGATAGGCTGTTTTCTTGCTAAATACGGCCTGGATTTATATTATTTAATGTTTCTTGTTTTTGAGATGCAGTCCTGAAGCAGTGAAATTATAATTATTGTCAGATACAAGAGAGTTTTATGATTTACAGCTTGGAATACAGTACAACTTAACTTTATTCAAGTCTCTCAAACTGAGTGTGAAACCAAACTAAAATTGCTGTTGCTTGATTATAATGAATTCTAGGAAGTGTATAGGAAACATAAAGGTGGAGTTTGTGTGGGATGCAATCCTTTCTTTTAATATTCATGTGGTGTAAGGTGAAGAGGCATGGCTTCTGGCTAATTGCTGCTCAAAGATGTACAAAGGTGGAAGTGAAAAAGGAAAAAAAAAAAACTAGAGTAGAGAGGTGCTGAGAGGAGAGTTAACCTTCCCTCAGGGCTCTCTTTAAGGGGTTGACTCTTGTGTGTCGCACTCCTCAGCTCCTCTGCTTCCATTTGCTGTCATCTGCCCTTCTTCTTCTGCCATTGCCCTAAGACACGGAGCCAAGCTGTCCTCTGCAGACTGCGACTCTCACCACTGAGACAGAAGCCATCACTACAAAAAAAAAGACCCTCTGAGAATGATAGTAACGTTTCTTTTCTTCATCTTAGCTCTCACCTTTTCTTTGTTTATTGACAGTTAGAAAGACAACTTTGGGCCACGAGTTGGAGGACAGACTTGTTTGTGTTCCTTTTGGCATACTTAAATTGAATATTTTATTGTTGCAAATTTTAATGAACGTTTACCTCATCTCAGTGTGTTGCACCAGCTGTATTCAAAGTAAAATGGAAGTTAGTTTTACAACTTTGTAGCTTTTATTAATTTTGATGCAGCCAAACTGCTAGCCAGGCAAGCTAATTGTGTTTGGCTCAAGCTTCATTTGGATTGAACTTCATGAGGACATATACAGGGACAGCTGGCATCCACATTGCTCATCAGGGGTGGGACATGGCTGAGAGGCATCAACAAACTTGACCAGACCCTTCAATTCAAAATACATGACACATTTATTTATAAGTTGAGCCTTTTAAAGCCTATAGAAGATTTTTTATTCTCGGCTAAAACAAGATAACTAACTTCTCAAGAAGACAGGGATTTTTAGCAAATGTCCAGTAAACCAATTTATTCATGTTTAAGCAACATTGACCTTTAGATGCAGGACAACTTTTAGTAACTTTTATTGGCGTCTTGCTCTTGTCTTTTCACTTTGGCTTTTTTCAGACAGCAGCAGAAAAGAAAATACGGTGACATTATTAACTCCACAAAAGAAGCTGGTAAGGATGGATGGTGGTTAAACTAAAAGTTGGACTTTGACTCAGAGGATATCTTTAAAGCTTTTTTTATATTAAATATTTATAAAACAAAAAACGAAACCAAGAACACGTTACTGTTATATCAGGAAAGCAATCTGTTTTTCTTTTAAAATCGTGAAACATTCAGAAAGCACTGATAGATAACAAGTGCTTCAGATGATAACACTTATACAATCATTTCTCAGGTGGCACATTAAACACTCTTCAGTAGAATAAAGATTAAAAAAAAAGAAGAAGAATCAAACCCTTTGCTTTTTTTCAAAGACTAACGTACGGCTACAAATGAAAGAAACTCCACATTTTCACATGAAATGTCTTCATTTGTCTTTTTTTTTTTTTTTACAGCAGAATAACATAAGCAAACTACTGGCACAGTTTTTTTTTTTATGAAACTTGGTGGAAGGATGTGGCATTTGGTCAAGTAAAACATTACATTTAGGGGCCTATCCATATCCGACTCTTAATCATCATCATCTTTACCATCATCAATGTAGTATTACTCCTCAACATAGTTAGCCTCAAGGTTGTTTGTCAAGGTTGTCTTGGATGTCATCAGCCTCACCGTCATCATTCAATCAATTTAAGGCTCAGAAATTTGAGACAAAGAAAGAAAAAAAAAAAACAAAGCACAGGGATGGGTATTTTGAAATTAGAAGTTACAGTTCAACATTTCAAAGCTCTAGAAACAAATATGGTAATGAAGCCGCTCATCATCCAGCAGCCTAAATAAACATCTGTGAGCTGACAGCGCGTTGCTCTTTAATGAGTATTAGTGCTAAACATTTCTGTGCAACTGTCTACCTGTCCCACATCCAGGACTTAGACCGGTCCAAGGTCAGGAAACAGGCAGGTAGCATCACTGCAGACTCCTCACACACTGGACACAAACGGTTCAAACTCCTCCCCTCCGGCAGGCGTTACAGATCACCATACGCCAAAACAACCCGTCATAAGGACAGTTTCTTCCCCCAGGCTGTCACTGTGATGAACGCTAAACAGTCACAGAGTGTCAGACCTGCTGCTGTGAAACAACCCTGGAACTAAACTGTCACTGTGAATGTACATATATGTAAATATATGTTATTTAATGATCATCTCTTAATGTAAATACTGTAAAAACTAGCTCATGTTTACTACAGCATCTTTTGCACTACTCACTGCTGCACTATTATCTGATTCAGTCTTGTGCATATTAGTCTTAAATTATTTGTGTTTATTTTGTGTTTATTGTTAATATTTAAGCTTACACCTTGTACAAAGAGAGCACAGTTTTATTGGAGTAAAATTCCTTGTGTGTTTAAACAGACCTGGCCAATAAAACTGATTCTGATGAAATGCATGATGAATTTAGTGTGCTGTTGTTCCTGTGATTTACACTCAAACAGAGTTGTTTGTGCTTTTCTGTGAAAAAAAAAAAAGAACCATGATGCAGCTCATCTCCACTCTCTGGTAATATACTGTTTTTTTTATGATCAAGGATTTGACTTTTTAAGTGTCTTCCAAATTAGAGACCTAGTTTAACTGCGATTTAATATTCTATTTAGATGCTCAATTAGATTTGTAATTGCTCCTCAGGCATGATTGCATTTATATTGGCTAAGTTCATTAATACAGTGGGACCCAGGTCTGTGGCCAGCAACGCAGTAAAAATTAAATTAAGCCCTCAACACGGAGCCGAGGCTGGGCTGACTCTTCAGCTCTGTGACACAAAGGCCTCCGAGAAATGAAGCTGTAGTGTTACATTCAGCGGTTTAGTTTTTAATACAGATTTTATTTTTATACTTCAATAAGGTTTATTGAGAGGTATGTAAAGCTCAAATGTTAACATTTGCTGATGTGTGGTGCCTACATATGTTTTAACTTATGTGAGAGAGCTTAAAAAGTTTTTGAAAAGTCGTCTATCATGAGAGGCGATCGAGAGACGGCACTGACAAGCAGACGACAGACGGGTTTTAAAGCATACATTTGTGGTCTGCTTTAAGAGTTCTGTACTTTTTTCTCTCTTACTTTCCAAACCTTTCACCTTTGCTTTTCCTCTATCTGTCACATTCTTTATATTTGTCTTTCATCAAATCGATGCTTCAGCTGCCGTGCAGAGTGTTTTTTACAAAGATGGCTCTTGAGGTTCAGACTCAGCGGTCCGGAAAGTCCGGTCTGAAGGTCCACGAAGAGACCCTGATGTCTAGACAGTTTGTATAATTTAGTCATGCATTCCTTAAAGGTGTTTAAAAAAAACACCTGGATCTGGCACTCCTACCGTTGTCTGTCATTCTCTCACCAAATCCCCCTTCTTTCCTTCCCCCTGGCAGCGTGTCCTCTCTGGGTGAATGGAAGCGCAGCGGTTCAGTCTTCCTGTGTTAATGCACTTAGCACTCGGTAAGCCTCGTGAAAGTAGAAAGGCTTTGTTCACTTTTCCTGCTCGACGGATCCAAAAAGAAATTAGATTAATTGGTGATCCTGGCAGTGCAGTCGTAACACCTAAGTGGAAAAATGGGCACGTTTGGTGTGAAAAAAATAAAAAAAAAATAGAAAAGGCATGAGCGCTCTTGATTAGTTTTGCATTCGTTGGCCCTAAATGTCTTTTTACTTAGCGTTTCAGCCAATTTCTAGTGGAAATGATGTTCTACTTGAGACATTTTTTTTCTTGTCATTTACAAAATTGGATTCATGATGCTGTGCAGATGTCATCAATCCAGCTGAAATAGTTTTTCATTGAATTTCCAGTGTTTTTCTTTACATTTTTGAAATGATGAAACACTCAACACGCAGTTCCCCCATATTGATCCAGTAAACAATGTTCTTTCTGCAAGTGCATTCAAGCAGACAATGACTGAGTTAGAATTAACTCTCTGTCCATATAAGCACTCTGCATCTTTAATAGCTTGCCAAACCTGGGACGGCTGCGGAAAATCTTTTTAATAACACAAACGTCTTTGGCCCCAGCAGATGATTATAAAGCAAGCACAAACGAAATAAATTGTCTCATTGAATAATTCTGTAAAAGCTCCTTTCATCTGTTTGGCTGCCAACTGTCGATGTATGATGCCAGTTAGCTTTGGCTCTCCTCTCTCTCTCCCTCTCCCAAAGGGAGACAAACCATATTGATGAATCAACATTCTACTTTGTAATGTTTGTCTTGTGTGGGGAAAAGTGTCTTCTTAAACGCTCGTCTCCTTAGCTCTTCAAACTGCAACATTTAAATCACATTAATTTCACGTTTTCATCGCTGGAAAGAAAATACGTCATTTCAAAGATCTGCCTGATTGTTTGAATGTTTACATCCTGTCAAGTGTGGAGAAATGAGTGTGATTATGTTTGTTCGTCTGCAGTGGATAAGGTCAGTCAAGACAAATGCTGTGCTACTGATGTTTCTTTGGAGGTTAGCATTTAATGAACATGCTGTTTATTAGATTTGTTTAAGAAGGGGTCGATGTGCTTTTATACTTCAGCCAGATCATCCTTATGACAGAAACCTTGATCTCAACGGCTTAATTACCTGCTTAATTAACAATACAACAAAAACCCTTGTTGTATAAGCAATGGATTATGTTGATGGTGGATGCTTCAACCCTGAAGTCCACTTTGTTTGTCAGGCATGGCACACTTCCTTGGCTTTGGAAAACTTTGCAAAGGTGGACAGCCTTGGGATGTATCTGCACTGTTCAGAATAACTTAACCCAGTGTGAGTGCGCCCTAAGTTATTGCATATATTCCTGTTTGGGGAATTTAGAAAAGACTATCTCTAGTGAGAAGGTTTTATTCTGCACACTATGAAACACAAATCTCTACAACCGAGGAGTTCACTCTAATACGGTACTTAAGTGGAATTTATGGTAGAAAAAGTTCCAGTGATGAAAGAGCAACACGCAGAAGACTAAATTGGCCTTCTGCCATTGTTTGTTGTAAATTTAGAGTCTCCTGTTGAACTTTTTTATCCCCAACTGTTTATTAGCATAATTGCATTTTGAAGAAGATTCATGTTTGAGGATTCACACAACCAATACACCAAAGGGACTGCAGAGGAATGAAGTATAAATTATGAAAACATGGTTCAAGGGTAGTCTGACCATTGTCTGGACCCAACACTTTAAATCTCACCCATCTGCATTTCTCTCCCTTTTTATGTCTACAATTTGTTTGATGTTGAGAATGAGGTGGGGGTTTTAAATCCATCGAGGTTTCCTCCTTTGCTCTTTGCAGAAGACGGGACTTAAATCATGTCTGGCTGTTTGCACATTTGCTTGTGTTGGTGTAAAGCTGCAGGTGCACAGATTCAGGAAGGTGGTGGAGCTGTATTTTCTGTCTTATCTGATCTGATAAGAGAAAATACAGCTGATATAAAGTTTGATAGTCATGACTTTAACAGTGACGCTTATTATAGAAACCACAGCCAAATTGTTGCTGAACATCCTGAGGACGTCATTTAAGATAATTAGGCAGTTGTTACATTACATGATTTTTTTTTAATGTGTTCTGTCAATGCATAATTCAAGTCATCAGACCACTTACTCTGTGATAGCACAACTGTCTCACTGAACGGTCTTGATAAATCTTTAACATGCACCATATGATGCAGCAGCTGTTTTAGACAGTCTCTTCTTTGAAGACATTCACAGTGTGGCACTTTGTTGCTCGATTTAAAAAAAAAAGTCTTGAGAGCATCTGTGAGCTTTTTTTAAATCATATTAATGCCCCAAAGATCCCCACTGTTTGTTTTTGAGCGACTTCTTTAAAGAAATTAGTTCACAGCTGGTCTTCTAGGTAGGTACACTTCAGTATGAGAGAGGTTGGCTAAACGTCAAGCAGCAACCCTTGGCACAAATTAACTCAAATGCCACCGCTTTAATGATGGGAAAATCCTGACTTCCAACTTCTACAAGGCTAAACAAAACAGAGCTGAGAGGAATGTCTGGCTAAAATGCTGCGACTGCCAGCTTGGATTCATAAAACAGTTAGTCTCTAACTTAGCCCCGCAAGTACTGGCAGCACAAAATAGAAGAGTTTCTGAATAACAGATAGTTTACACCTGAATTCTCTAAGGAATTACTGAGTTATCAATTTGAAGGCTTAGTCTTCATATGGTGTTGTACAACAACCCTAAGCCCAGAAAATACCTTATCTAGCCAGTTCAGGACAATATTTCTCTTAGTATTAGAAGCACACGTTGCAGTAATGCTTTCCTCTCTTGATTGCTTTTATTTCTGACAGTGCTCAGAGGGACGTTATTCTCCCGCTCTCAGCTTGCAGCATCTCAGCAGACTTCCATATTGCTGCTTTGCTGACTGTTTTGCCTACGCGTTGTTGAATGTCATATGTTGCTCTGATACCAGCTGTTGTTGTCAGAATGTTTTTTTTTTTGCCCACACAGCTTTAATTGATTGAGGCTCGTTTGACTCCCCGGGATCTTTGTGTGGTGGGCTGTTTGAAATAAATAGTCATTTGGACAAGTTAATTGACGGAAGCAGAGGAGGCCCGCTTTCAGCTTTCAGCAGGAGAAAATGAAAAACCAACATTTCTCTTTTGTGATGGAGCTTTTATTTTCAGGGAGAAGGAATATTATGTCCCCTCCAGGAGACCTTGACAGAAGGTTGAATTAAGTTTCCTCAAGTCTGTCTCATTAACATTTCTCTGTTTTCAATGACTGAGTGCTCACGATGGCCACATTCACTTACTTGCTCTCAGCAAAGAGGAACCTCTAGACTTTCTTTTTTTCTACTTATCAATTTGAGCTCAGATCTACTTTAAGCTTTTTTTTTGCAAACAGATTTTAGAGTCTTTGTTCAAAATCTTCCAGTTGCCTAAACTGAATGCTTAAGTCCAAACTATTGTCACAATTAAGATTTTGACGGGCTTTTGATTAGATTAGATTTGATTAGCAGGATTGATTTCCCTACCTGTAACCCATTAAGATTAAACACCTATCAATTTGATGTTGCACAAGTATTTAACACATCAATCTCCGTCAGCCACATTCCTACCTTCAACCTGTGGTTGCCAGTAACATCTGTAAGCTCACTTCGAGTTGGCGAGAGTTTATTTTCCACCACAGGCACTGGTTAATTACTCATTTGATTGACATTAAATGCCTGTTGTTGGGAAACGGGCACAGCAGATGTCCTGAGATGAAGGAATGAAATATGTTCAGTCTTTAGTGTTGTTGGCTGTCAGGCATCGTTAAATGTGTTAAACACCAAGCTCTGAGCTTCTTCATCTACATGGTTAGGAAAAATGGGTTGTGATAATCTGGCAATCAGTATACCTTGAATCCTAAATATACCTTTTTATGTGGGCTGGCTTATAATGCAAAACCCATTTAGCCAGTGTTGAGTATTCTTTACTGGTAGATGGTTGCATCTTCCTGTTTCTGAACTGCTCTGGAAGTCTACATCTGTATTCACTACATGTGTTTTCTGATGTTTGGGGGTTGTTCAGAGCTTGATATCAACAGTTTGAGTATATTTTAATAGAGCTTAATTTCTGGATCGTTTATCGAGTCTTATACGGACAGGAAAACAACACAATTTATGCCACTTACCTTTTTTGCCAGTTTCCCCTTTCACTTTGATATTTTATTCTTTGGCCACTCTGCCAATTTAACACCTGTTTTCTGGTGTTTCTTTCCACTGTTAATTAATTACCCCTCCAGATACAACTAAAAACCAGTGGTACCCTTTGGGCTCATATTTTTGTGTAATAAGTTTCAGTCTGTAAATTGTGCGTTTTACATCTTATATACAACAGTTATATCATGACTTCAGATAGCTTTCTTATCTCCAACACAACAAAATGATCCTTTAGGAGATGACTTCACTGAGTCAGAAAGTTCTTCTTCATGAAAGTGATTCATCCCCTCTTTAATAAGAAAACACAACTATAACAATCACTTTTAAAATGCTGGTTTTAATGTCAAGTTATCAGAAGTGTGTTACTGACAGGCTTTTTGACACTCTATGATATTATTTTTTTGTATATTTGCACCACTCGGCTGGGTTTTTCTTTAATCGCACTGGGCCAACATTTGCGTCACCTAAAGTTTTTTCAAAATGGCTTTCGTCGGAGCAGCCTGAGAAGTTTGATTTACAACATTTAAGATAACTTGTCATTAAACCTCTATGAAAGAAGCCATGTTTCTGTGCCAACACTTAAGGTCTTGTGCACTTTCCCTTATGTACACTTCACTGATTTTTGCTTGTCCTACATCTACAAAAAAATGCCTGTAACCAGCATACTTCACCTACACGCTGCGCACCCTTAAGGCTCAATTATACTTCTTCTGGTCTCAGTGGCACCCACGGTATTTTGGGTGTCCATGCAGAACTGCAAGGTTTGTGTATTTATAGTTTCAAATCATATCAGGCGTCACCTCTCTGACCCTCACTGATCACGTTTGCGACCGTGGGATTTGTGTAGTCTCTCTAGAGTTCCTGTTTGGGGCTGCCGTAAAGAAGCAGGTTCCCTCATGGAGCGTCAGGGAAGCGCTGCATGCGATCTGTGCTGCGACAACAGGAGAGACTTTATCGTTTTCCAATAGCTTTCTTAGTGTATCGCAAACACCAGTGGCTTATAGCCTTTCCCCCATGAAGCCCCCCCCCCCCCATACTCGACTCCCAGAAAAGCTGAGCCCAGACCCACACAGTGATGCAAAATTAACTTTAATTGTCATTGTTTTCATAAACCTAAAAACCATCAAAGAGAAGAGGCCTTCATGCTCATATTCTGATGGAACCATCCAATAAGTGTGCTTTAATAATTTGAGTTAACATGTGCCCATCTAATTCTGACAGAGCCCTGCACTACCCCCTCAAAGGGACCAAACTCAGGCTAGGAACCAATGGCATACTGTACATCTCTGATATAGCAGAAGAATGTGCAGAATGCACATTTACCAAAGTCGAAATCACAAATGAAGTCACTGTTTTTAAAATGTTTTTTGTGTTTCTGAGGTCACAGGAAATCATCTTTAACAATGCAGTTACACTTTCCCAATAGCTCCATTAGATTACAGAATAAAGGAGCAATTGGCCAAATTAAAAAAATCCACTGCTGATTATTTTAAAGTAAAAATAAAAACTTTAATCAGAAAGTAATCACAAAACAAATCCATCGGTAAATAATGGTGAGAATGTGTCGCAGAGTAGAAAACGGTATCTTTTCGACTGTATTCCATGAATGGCTTTAAATGGTGTTGACACTGACTTCAGCTACGCTTAGATTTTGCTTTGGCTTTCTGTTCAGGTTCACTTGCCCTCATGAATCACATCCCCATTATTCCTGTAAACGGAGAACATTGAGGGGCCGACCATGCCTCTGTCAAGGGGGTTATGTTTTCAATCTTTTCTTATTGTGCCATAATTTCATTCAAGATAAGAGTCACAACAGAAGCTCTTCTGCCATTGTGAAGTAAAAACTGCCCATTAGCGTCATTGTTAATTAAATTTGTGGTATTTGTTTGGAAACATATCCGGCCTCGGCACACAGAAACAGCCAGACTTTTACAGCCACTCTAATATCATTCATAAAGCTGTGTCCATATGCGCTCCCACTCTCCTCCTCGTGTTTCCTCACTTTCAAGCTCCTCTTCATCCCCCTCACAGTAATTGATTTGGGGATGGAGTTTTGCATGGGGAATAAAAGGGAATAACACATCGTCTGGACCCAACGCTTTTAATCTCGCCTCCATTTCTCTTCCTTTTCATGTCCAAAATTTGGTTGATGTTGAGAAGAGAAAAATCTTTAAATCCATCGAGGCACCATCCTTTGCTCTTCACAGAAGTGGGGACTCAAATCGTGTCTGGCTGTTTGCATATTTGTCTTTGTGTTGGTTTGTTTTGGTATAGAGCTGCAGGTGCACAGATTTCAGGAAGGTGGTGGGGAAAAAGGAACCCAAACTCACCTTTTCCATTCACTTTCCTCTCGCTCATTTCAATCTCTAATTTTCTGTCCATTTCCTTCGTCTCCTTTGCAGATACTCTCAGAGATAAATGATTGTTTCCCATCCCTCAGCGAGATTCAACACTTTAAAACAACCTGTCTGTGTCCAGAGTGGTGCTGTATCTACCTGCATGTCAGTAAAAGCACACACTCAACTGCATTTCCATCCTACACAGCAACCCACCTCCCACATTACACACACACACACACACACACACACACACATTCACACACACACAACCCCCCAAAAACTTTCCAGGCTGTTTCAACTTCTATTTGCCAATTTCTCCTCAAAATGGAAAAGCTGGCGCCAAATAGGCCTTTTGCCAAATCACCGATAAAACCTCCAAATGGTCTCCATTAAAGTTTCCGGGCTCTTGGAAGAGTGAGGCCATGGTGTTTGGAGGTCATTTTTAAAAGCCCTATGGAAAGACCCCCCCCCCTCCCCATCTCAGGCTATCACTCTGTGTGTGTGTGTGTGTGTGTTTGCTCGTGTGAATGTAAGTGACTGACTTCAGGCTTTATTAGGCTTCAGTGGTGTTTGGACAGCCGGAAGAGTAGTACTAATAGGACAGAGCGATGCAGAAATGGACAAAAAGCCCCATCCGAGTTCTTGAAGCTCATTTTCTCTCTCCCTCACTTTTACCCTCTCACTCTGTTTCAATCACTCACTCATTTTTTCCCCCCCCTGCTTCTCCTCCTCCTTCACGCGCCTCTCTTCATCAGGAGCGCTCTGCCTCTCAACCTTGGCTGTCACACAGTTCCAGTGTTGCTCCACTAATTTTTCCCATCCCTTTATTCCTGCCATTCGGCCTTTTTCCCTGAAGCACTTTGAGTCAGCGGGGGGAAGCTTTTAGCCGCTGATTACACCTACACGGTAATTTCTCCTTGTTTTGCTCCTCTTTCTGTTACTTTCACAAGTCTTTCTTCCATCTCAATACTTTCTTCCTCTCCATCCTTTTAACCCCTGCTGTCTGCGCTCTGTCCTTGGTCAGCTTTTCAATCTCGTTGTCCCGTGTCTCTTTTATTTACTTCAAATTAGCCGAACATTTGACAAAAAGCTGATCCTTGAAAGCTTGTGGGACAAAAGATCACGAAAGATGAACTGTTCGGATTGAAAAAATCAGGGCAGATACCCATCCTGAAGTAAGAAAAAAAAAAGAAGAGGTTTTTCTTAAATTAATTGTTGCTCATGAATATGATGAATCATATTAGTGGGGTCAAGGATTCCAATAATTCAACATTATAAAAAGATTAGTGAACCTTGTTTAAGTCAGTCAGGCCTTCAGTACACTGTTTTTGAGTCAGCACATATTTAACCATACAGATTTACAAAAGATCTCTTAATCAATCAGTTTTTCACTTAAAGCAGCTTCTGTAGTCTGCTACGATTACAAACTCACTTAGAAGTCAGTGTGATTACTTCTTTGTTCCAAACAGACGTAATGTTCTGATGGTTATGTCTTCCTGCTCCTTTATTTTTGTACAGCTGTCGGTTGGCAATTCATTTGTGTTACTTTTGTTTTCTCGATGTGTTATATGTCTCTGATGAGAGCCGCGTGGGCGGACCAGGACAGGCGGGGTGAGAGCCTTCAAAAAACGAGATGGTTCATCTCAAAGGGCTATCCATCAATAAACATCATTTTCATTAACGTTGTAGCACAGTTACATCCTGTCATGAAATGTTAGAAAAAAAGCAAAACAAAAAAGTAGTCATTACATTTAAAGAATTCAATTCAAAGAGCTTTATTTATCCCCGTGGGGAAATTCAAAAAAGAATGAATGAATTATAAGTACCGTAAATTCCGTACTATTGAGCGCACCTGGATATAAGCCGCACCGGCTAAAAATAAGTAAATAAATGTATTTGTACATATATAAGCCGCACTTGATTATAAGCCGCAGGTGTCCACGCTATAACAAGAGCTATTTACACAGACGTAGGCTACCGGTAACATCCGCAAATACTGTAGCGTCCGTACGGACGTTAAAGGAGCGTTCAAATATTAATAACTTTTAATAACCCGATCACTGTCGGCCGTGACCACGCCGTTTACAGCAGAGAGCAACACATAACTTGCCGTAACAATCCAACTCCCTCCCCCAGCGTTCTCTCATACAGCCACTCGACACGTTCTCGCTGGTGCATTCACTGACTCTCCACATAATCGGAATTATGAACACATTATCAACTACTGACTTTACAACATGAACCGTTACAATACGAAGCCTAGCCGACGGTGTCTGTAACACGGCTGATGAAAAAGATGACCGTAATATATTTCACAAGAAAAAGTCCATCCATTCACTGCCTCAGAATGACTTCATTACTCACTTCCTCAGTCTCTGTTGTCGCTGTCAGTGTCATCTTAACGTGCAGCAGCTCTGTTAGCTTCTTTGACAGCCAGGTCGATCGCCTTTAACTTGAAAGCTGCATCATATGTATTTCTCCGTGTGTTTTCCATCATGAGGGTGCGTGCATGAAGCGCAAAATGACTGATATTAAGATCCGACGTGACGAAGTCAAATGTTTTTGCGGCAGAAGCTCATTGTCCCCCATAAAAAATCCATGCATTAGCCGCACCGGAGTAGAAGCCGCAGTGCTCGAAGTGTGAGAAAAAAGTAGCGGCTTATAGTCCGGAATTTACGGTATTCAACTTTCCATAAAAAAACCCCAAAACAATCTTTCCATCTTTGAGTTCATGCAACAGATTTGTGTTGACATTGAACATGTTGAACGCTAAATGATTTGATATTGGCCTCTCCTGACACTCAGCATGTAAATTGGTGCAATCCTATAATTTGAATGTTCAACTTTTTTTGTACTAATCACAGGCCCTGTTGATGGGAGCGAGCTGCCTTTTATCATGTACAATCCAAACTAAATGGAGTTCTTCTCCTCTTATTGGTACAAGAAGAACATTCGATCAGCACCAACAGCTGAGGCCTGCAGATCTGATCGCATGCAATTGAATGTTTAATGGAGGGGCAACAAACACAATAGACAGCTGACAAAACAAGCACTGATGTGAGCCTACAGGACAAAGGCCCTGATAGCTTTCCTACTTAACTTTAAATTTCCCATGAAAAAAAAGCGTTTCTCCTGAATGACAGTCTCTATTCCCCTGTGTTGGAATCACAGCATTAGAGGGTCAACATGTGGCTCCAGCCTGCCACGGCGTCATGAGATTTAAGCATCATTTCGACCAATGTCCCCGAGATCTCAGGCTCCCTTGTGAACTCATATTTTTATTTGATTTTTTGGGGTAACCCGTAGCTTAAAGGGAACTCTGTGCTGTCCTACATTAAACCTATATTCTATCCAAAGTCAAACGTGTCCATCAGCAGGACAAAAGTGGTTACAGTATAACAAGATGCTATCTCATACATTGACATTGACCAAAGAAAGATTCGCAGAAACGAATTATGAGACTTCTATTGGAGAGTTGTTATTTTAGTATCGGTTGGATACGATTTGGAAATTGGTGAAAGCATTAGTTCAATGTTAGCAGTGCTCAGAAATAAAGTTCACTGATCTTTAAATGGTGGGACATGAACTTGTCTTTCTTTAAACA
The DNA here is from genome assembly GCF_947650265.1 of Symphodus melops. Lineage (NCBI taxonomy): Eukaryota > Metazoa > Chordata > Actinopteri > Labriformes > Labridae > Symphodus > Symphodus melops. Next base: position 49,960,384 of record NC_136691.1, read on the forward strand.
CTTGATCCAAGGGTTGTCTTTGTCCCTCTTTGTATCGAGTTCTTGACCCAGAATTGGCTTTAAACCCTCCGTCTGGTGAAGTCTTTGACTTCTTTTTCTCTCCTCCTTTGTTCTCGTTTCCTTCTCAGCCTTATACCATCTCTAACTTTTCTGCTTTGTCTCTGTCTGATCTCTCCCCCTATCTCATACGTCTCTCTTGTTTCCTCTTTTCTTTCTTGTCTTTGTCAATAAAAATACAGCACAGCTCCAATTTGCTCTACTGGAAATAAAGACAGATGAGAACATGAGTGAGGAATTGGCTTGTTGGTGCGTTCATCTGCCTCACACCCCTGCGCCCTCCCCTGACACTTTTTCCCCCCACCGTCTCGCAGACTGTTACCTGGCAATCTGCTCAGCAGAGATGTGCTTGTTGAAGCAACTCAAGCAGAAGTAACACTAAAAGGCTTTTAATCTGTGTAAAACCCTTTCTCATGTGAACTTTTTGGGGGGTAAAATGTAAAATTGAACATCCATTATCAGAGAGCAGTTGGCCCAATACTTTTCTTCAGGTGAAAAGCACATGAGGCTTTTGTGTGATTTGTGCATTGTGTTCCCTCATGCAGTTTTAAGTGTGTGTGTGTGTGTGTGTGTGTGTCACAGAGGCATTTTGAATTATGCTTTGCTCTCAGCTATGTCTGTAATTAGCAGTAAAAACCCCAGCGAAATGGCCTGGGCTGCTTTTCAAGGTTGTTCACAAAGCATTACTAACTAAAGGATCCTTCCTGCCCCGTTTATCCTACATTCTTCTTAATCAAGTTTTGTTTCCAGTTACTTCTGTTTGGATTGATTGTAACAATTTGCGATCTATTTGTTAATATAAGGCTCAAAACAGGATTTAATTCATCTCTTTTTTTAATAGTATACATTAGCTATGTTTCTTGACAAAATGTTTCTTTGTTGATCAAATGGAAATTTTAAATTGGACGAGTCAACTATTCTGAAGGTAAGAAAACACAACATAATCTCTTGTGCCGTAATGGTAGTGATGAGTTTCGTTGTTTTTTCAGATATATCTCGGAGTCAGCGCTTATACTATTAAATTTGATTTGCAGAGTGTGGCTAACGTTAGCAGTGCTAGCATTTCCAGCTTTTGGTCCGACATGCCTCTGCTGATTTTGGTTACGCATCCATCTGGTCGAGTGGTTATATGCCAGCTAACCTGCACTGCTCATGTGAGATGCCATCTGTCCTCTATTATGGTTTGTATCCGACAGTACAGCGGTGAGAGCATGCACATTTATCTGAGCTGCAGCCCCAGCTAGAGGAGAGTAGCTGTATTACAGCTTAGACACAACATTTAGCCTGAATTTTGGGCCTACGTTGGACGTTGGTCTGTGGTCTTGCTCTATTTCTGTGTCGAATGTGTTGACCTAATGCCCTAGTCGAGATGTTACCTACCAGTTTATCTGTGCTGTTTCTATGAAATTTGGGCAATAAAGCTGGTAGAGCAAATGCCCAAACTAAAGCTACAGCCCCAGCTAGTGGTAGCTGACTGCTTTACGGCTTAGACACAACATTTAAATGGAGTCTTCATTAATAAACCATTTTATTGATTCATTTTAACTGATTACTGGTCACGAGAGCGTTCACATTTAACTGTTTAGTTGTCTAATTGTGCACATCCCTTGTATCCGTGAAGGCGTTGCATGCTGGTTTTTCGATTGTCAGTGACCTTAGACCTTTCTCCATCGTCACCGCCTTCAACCACATCAACAAGGGTTTCTGTTTCATTCATCAAATATTCATCCCATCCCAAGAATTAATAATTTATTATTACATTTCAGAATCAGACATCAGACAATCACCATAAAATAATAATTTTCCATTTGCTCACGCCACATTGATAATTCATATTTCCCCCACATGTCACTCTTCACTCTCTCCCCTTACTTCTCCTTTCTAAAACATGTTTCCCTTCCTGGGACGAGCTCAACACCTGGTGAGAGAGCGAGGCGGTGTCACTGTCTGTCCTGTTACTATGGTGATTAGGAGGTTAGGAGCCCCAGAAGAACCCTTAATAAGGGGGAAACAGCGTGTGAAATTAAGGTTGTAGGACAAATATAGCATCTGTTTGGAAAGTAACGCTGTGAGGATGGTGGTTTAATGTAAATTTAGAGAGAAAAAGCAAAACAACACAGCAGGTGGTTTGGACAGTAGCTGCCCTCAGGTGGATGTAAAATTTGTGTGTGCAGGTTTTTTGTGTGTTATATTATCATCCAAGTTTGTTAAAAAAAAAAACAAAAAAAACAAAAACGGAACATCTAGAAAGTAATTTCACATTTAACATTCCTTCTCCCTAAAGCAAATACAAGAGAGAAGAGAATACAGATTAGTCTTAATGAGTCCATCAGTTAGTAGACTGTATGGGAGTTTGTGGTGCTTCCCGTTTGGGGTCAAAGATTTCATCCCTTGGGTTTCTTGTTGTGGAGACACTCCTTAGGACACAGCCATATTTAAATGACTCATTGGACACATTATCTGAAAACTGAATGTGAGCATTTGTGCAGGTGCTGTTCTTATTTCTACTCCCCGCAAACCCTCCAATAACTAGAAAATGTCATCCTCTCCGTCTTTTTCCGGCTCCACTTTTCAAAAATTGTGTGCTTTAACAGGCCGTTTGGACACTTTCCCTTTGTGACATCACAAAGCACAGTAGCCCCTTCCCCAGGTGGGTGACACTCCCACAGCTAGATGTTTTCTCTGTCCTCTTAGTTTGCCTTCTCACTGTAAACAAATGAACATGGTGCTAGACAGCCCAAGCCACCCAGGCCCCTCTAGAGGGGCGTGGCCAGACTAGGCTAATTTACATTTAAAGCTACAGACACAGAAACAGTGTAAACTGAGCAGGGCTGAAATAGAGGGGTTTATAAACATGATCAAATACAGGATCAGAGTGGAATCTACATGGACATGTTTTTGGGAGAGAAACCAGTATAGTATGTGACCTTTTATATATTAACTCTTTTATTAAGTACATCAACCAACATAATTCTGTAATCCTACATTATTTTACCTGGGAATTTAGAAATGGAAGTTTTATTGTTGTTAGGCCTTTAATTGACTTGAGCGTTGAAATGCCGCCAGACATCAGTCATCAGACCTTGAAGTGCACTGAAAGTAGCACAGTGAGAATCAGCTGGAAACAAACACTTTCCTGACACGGACACTCTTGGCAAATAAGTGTGTGATTAAGTCTGCCTTCAAACAAAAGACTGCAAACTGTCTGCAGAAGAAGACATCATTTACTGTAACAGCATGTCTCTGCTGCGGTGCTTCGAAGAGCAACATTTTTGTCGACAATTGGGACACTTATATAGGTTGATCTTACGCTGAAGCATTGGCCTGCGTCTCAACAAAAAGAAGACAGTGTGTACATTAAAAATATCCAAATACTAACACATTTTAAGTAGCATTGTATGTATCAATTTTAAAGATGATTGAGCACCAACAATCAATCAAACTGTAAAACACAATAAAGAAGATGTAATTCCATTTTAGACCCCTGGTGTATGTAATGTATCATCAGATTTCAGTGGAAGTTTGTATCCTTACATACTGTACATCCTGACAGCTAATCTCCCAGAGCAATACAGTGCTTGTGACAAACAAGTACACTTTTTCAAATCTTTGACCTTTGTATTCACGCCTAAATGATGTGTCTGATATTTGATGCCAAGGTCTGGCATCTCTCCAGCCACCAGACAAACTTCCATATTTGGTCCGCACCAGGACTCGAACCAGCGGCCCTCTGGTTCCCTACAGACTGAGCTACTGCCGCTGCCAATACATTGTTTTTATGTTTTCTTGGCGACATTTTCGTGACTTAAATGACATATTAATCAAACAGAGCTATCTAAAACACACCTAATGGACAGTACAGAGGGAAGCAGAGGTTAACCTGCTAAACCTGCTCACATTTCTAAATTGCACAAATACATTACCGTTGTAATTCTTGGGCATGTAAAAATTAACCAAGTAATGGTTGCCTGGGACTTCTATTTTTGTTGCCCTGCTATTTTAACAAGTATACTTCTAATTTCACATTTCTTAATACCACATTGAATTGCAGAATTCTGGTATGGCGACATCATCACCAGCAGAGTGTATTGATTTGGATAAATACTTCCCCAAAGTTAAATCTACCGCTGAGTGTTGCTGTTAGAATCTCTATCTATCTTCAACACGCTGCCTCCATATGTTGGCGCTCTGTGATGGCTGTAATGGTCCTGGACAGTTATGGGATTGTGAATCAGTGACCACTGGAGGAGGCTGACCCTGGCTGTCTACATGCCCATCACAGGGTGCTTCAATTCATTTGTTCACTTCCTGGATGCCTGTCTTTCCCTCAGGGCATTACCCAGCATGCCCACGTTCTTCTGCTCACAGAGGGAATGCCTCAGAAAAACGATGAAGGAGGCGCAGAGTAGACCACCAGTGTGTGTGTGTGTGTGTGTGTGTGTGTGTGTGTGTGTGTGTGTGTGTGTGTGTGTGTGTGTTTGATGTTTCACAACTTCGGTTTGAGTCTGTATGGACTGTTACATTAAGCTTTCAGCCCATTCAAAACACTGGGCTTTATCTTTGTGTGTGTTTGTGTGTGCGTTGACATTAGCACTAAGTGTGATTCTGTTTGCTACGGCGGCTGTGGACTGTTTGTGGATGTTCACATCAAAATGGGAAGGAGAATGGCGGGGGGTATCAAAGTCTTAACCCAACTGCATTAATCATAACCTGCTTATAATCCAGGCCCGCTGAGCCCCCAACACAGCCTCGTTGGTGTGTGTGTGTGTGTGTGTGTGTGTGTGTGTGTGTGTGTGTGTATACACATGGTGATAGCACAACCAGCAGGGGATAGTTTGTTGTTAATAATACATTTGCAGCTTTCTTCTCTTGTTATTCTCTTCTCTCTCTCCTCCAATGCTTCACTCTATTTTAGTATCTCTGCTGGTCTTTCTCCCTCCCTTGTTCTGTCATTTTTCACCCCTCTCCCTCCCTCCTTTTCTCCCCTGCTCCCCTCTGTTCTGCCTGGAAGTGGTTGAAACTGCTGCTGGTCAATGGGATGCGGAGGCACAGCTTGAATTTCCAATGCTCCTGTAACTTTTTTCTCTTTCTTTTTTCGATTAAAGCTGGAGCCTGGAATTATAATTATTATCGACAAGCCTCACATGTAATGTTATATTAATTATTAGGTTAGAAAATATAAAAGAAAACAAATATACATTTCTTGGCTCAAGGGGACATCTTTAAATTGGCAATTTTTTCGGACCAACAGTTCAAAACGTAAGACTATAAAGTTAACTGTCATAGAAGAAAAAAAAAGATGAATCCACTTCAGAGGAGCTGCAGAGGGAACATTTGTTGTCAGTGTTGCTAAAGTATTAATATATAATATATTGTAGGTATTTAACCCTCAATCTGTTCCAGTGTTGGGTAATAACACAATCATTAATTTGAGAGCTTGTTCTTATATTAAAATATTATTTTAATTGAAATAATTATCAATCCATCTTTTATCTATACCACTTATCCAGTCATTTGGCGAGAGGCGGGCTACATCCTAAACTGCTCGACAGAGATTTTTGTTTTAAAATGCAAAATTAAAATTACAATTAAAGGCATTTTTCCTTTTCATGGTCACAAATGGATGAGCTAAACTTTAAAAATGATTAAGTCTTCATTTTGTATTTCACATTACGAAATAATGATGTAATATAACATTACTAGAAAACAGAAACAAAAATAAATGGCTTTTTTTTTTCTAATTCTCAGATCAGATCTTGACATTTACAAGACAATGAAGCCATCGTCAAGTGACGTATATTTCAAACTTTATGTCTTGAGTGCACTGCTTATTGCTCTGTGCCTCCTTTTCTCCTTCATTTCACAAAGTTTGCCTGAGATAGCACATTTCTGTGTGTCACCCCCTGCTGAGCTGACTCCACAGCAGGCTGCCCCATAATGTCACATTTTTATGCAAAGGCCTGTAAAAGTGCCACTCTTTTATCCTCCCCTCTGCTGTCCTTTATCAGAAGCAGACCCTACCAGGGGAAACCTGAAACGGAGGCCTGAGAAGGTGTGACTTTGTTTTTAGTTCCAGGTTTAAGGTTTCATTTTGTAGTTCTTGTTCATGTCCTGGAAACAGAAAATTAAATATGTTCATTCGTACACTGATTTTCCTTTCTCTTTATTAATGTAGGGATGATAACTTCTACTGTATACATAATTTAAAACTAGCACCTGACTGATTAATCGTCCAGCTCATAATATCAGCTGATATTAGCACATACAGTGGTAGCAATCGGCTGATTACATTGCAGATATATTATTCAGTCTAATAGCTTTGGATTTGAGTTTTATTGTATTTAATGAGCAGTTCTCTTTAACCAGCAGAGTGTGCTTTATGGATTACAACAGTCATTATCACTCTTTAGTGATGAACGTACACAAGCAGTTACTTTCCATCTGTCTTTCTTGTACTGTTTGTCTTGAGGGCAGATGAACACTTGGTGAATCTTGGTGTTTGTGTGTTTCTATTAATGACAGCTGTCCTGTTATCAGAAAGATATCTTTAAGTGACTTCAGTTGTGATCTGTCGGTGTTTTAAAAAAATATATTTCATAAAATTAACTTGGGGCGCAGTGGTTAGTGTGTGCGCCCCGTGTATGGAGAATCCTCCAAGCGGGCAGCCTGGGTTCGAATCTGACCTGTGGCTCCTTTCCCCTCTCTCTCTCTCTCTCTCGCTCTCTCTCTCTCTCTCTCTCTCTCTCTCTCTCTCTCTCTCTCTCTCTCTCTCTCTCTCTCTCTCTCTCTCTCTCTCTCTCTCTCTCTCTCTCTCCCTGTTTTCCCAACACTGCTGTGGACTGTAAGGCTGAAAAACCAAAGCAAAATAAAAAAAAAATGCAGCTGAAGCAGGATTGCATCCATCTCATCATTTTCAGAGAAAATTACGACTCCACTGCTCAGATGCTGTGTCTCTGTCAGATGTCTTCACTTTAATCCGAAGCACACACATTAAGTGGGACACAGATTTTCGCCTTTTCAAAATGTCAAATATGTTTGAAATTAAAAACCTGACATCTGTGAAGACCCATAGCAACTGTGTTGGGATGACAAATACATTCCAGCAGGGTGTGTTACGACCGAGTGCAGACTTCTAGTGAGATCAGATGGTGAAGTAATGCATCTGTAAAAACAGTGAACACTTTCAGAATTAAAGGAGTAGTTCAAAATGTAGTATTTCGTACAACTTTCTTTTTTTTTTTTTTGGAATTGCTATTCTCTACACCACATATTTATTCAGAAAGTCAAGTCACAGCTCCTGAGCAAGGGACTGACTGAAGATTTGTTTTTACTGCATTATAGAGATGTCACATGCTAATTAGTATGGATGGGAGATGCTGGGGAATCAGGACATGCCATGTGAAACAATACAATGAATGTGATGCGACGTGTGGCCCGAGTAACGATAGCATGACGCTGTATTCTGTGATAACTGACATATTGGAGAACAATCATTCAGCGATACAACATGATATCAGCTTTTTTAAAAGATTCTTTTGTGCCTTTATTGAGAGCTAGGACAGAGGATAGATTAAGTAATCAGGTCGAGAGAGAGTGAGAGAGAGAGAGAGAGTGAGAGAGAGAGAGAGAGAGAGAGAGAGAGAGAGAGAGAGAGAGAGAGAGAGAGAGAGTGAGAGTGGGGAACCACTTGTGGGAAATGAGCCACAGGTTGGATTTGTGTGTTCCCTATCCCTCTTCCTGTATCCTATCCCATCTCCCCCTATCCCTTTTTAAGCCCTGCTTAGTCTTGGCTGCGAGGGCTGTTTCGTCATGAGCCTGAGATCCTGCTGAACATTTCTGCCTTTTAAAAGGACCTTTTTTTTCTTACCATTGTAACTTTGGCATGCAACACTGTTGATGGATTCTTTGTAATGAGTAAGGTCTTTTACCTTTTTGTAAACACAACAATGAGTATGCTCTGTTTATCTGCTCTTTTGTAATGTTAAATAACAAAGACTCGGGTCTTTCATCTGCTTTTTGTAAAGCGTCTTGAGATGACACTTGTTTGGAATTAGCGCTATACAAATAAAGATTGATTTAAGCCCCAGGCTGCCCGCTGTCGAGGTCTTTAACCTTTGCACATGAGGCAAACCGGCGACCTCATCACGATATCTGATAAACAATATTTAAGACAAACGCTCCAAAAGGTCAAACTCGGGATTTATGCATTTCACACTTATTATTTCACCTTTATTTTTTAACAAGAACTGTTTTTGGCATCAGCAATTTGATAATCCAATCACAGAGTCAGGACAGTGATCTGTAGCTGTATTGATATTTTGTCCATTACTTACAGTATTTAGCTTCAGAGTTACTGCTAGCTGGATTTTTTGAGCCTTAGACGGAGCCAGCCAACTTCTCAAGCTAAGCTAGCTGTCTGCTGGCAGTACAGCTTCACACTGAATTTAATTGAACTCAGAATTAAACATTGTTGAAATGACTATTGTCACATCATAAAGAAAGCACAAACGCTTGGAGTGTCTTTTTTTTCTATTTCGGTTTCCTTTCACAACATTCTCATTGTTGTTTGTCTGTTGATTACTGCAGTCCCCACAAGCTGTTTGAAAGGCAGCGAGTGTGTTTGAACTGAGTGCTGTCCCCAGTGGAGATGTCTTGACTTTTATTTCTTGGATTTACAACAAAACCCCGGGGAGCCACACTCTGCTGCTCGTTCAGTGCTGGCCTCTGAATCACGTACGATTTCTTTTTGGTGTCTGATGTCTGAGGTGTGTTCAGGTTTTCTCAGGGCACACACTCAAAGTCAGGACATTTAGTTCCCTGCATGTGGCCTGATGGAGAGTGTGTGGGCAGTCACTCGTTCATGCGGCCGAGCTGGACTCTCATGTGGACAACGTCAAGCATACTAGCTCTAAACCTGTGTGTTTAAAGCTCAGTGCTCTTTTTGTAGGAGCCCATCTGATGACTCTGATGATGTTATTACCCCTCTCCCAACTTAAGTCCAGGATCCTTTCACCTCCTCCCCTCTTCCTTCACCTCCTCCCCTCTTCTTTTACCTCCTCCCCTCTTTCCTTCACCTCCTCCTCTCTTCTTTCCCTTTCTCCCCTCCTTCTCCTCCTACCACTCTTCCTTCACCTCCTCCCCTCTTCTTTTACCTCCTCCCCTCTTGTTTTACCTCCTCCGCTCTTTCTTTCACCTCCTCCTCTCTTCTTTCCCTTTCTCCCCTCCTTCTCCTCCAACCACTCTTCCTTCACCTCCTCCCCTCTTCTTTGCCCTCCTCCCCTCGTCACCTTCTTTCCCCTCTTCCCACTTAAATCCAGGAAGTGCTGATTACTAGTGATAAGAACAACTAGTCCGATGAGATGAAACTTTGTAATGAATCACTAAGTGAAATAGTAAGTAGTAGTAGTAAGGCCTCTTTGTCACATGATGTGATAACGTCTTTGCTTACATGGCTCCTCTCAAGCCCTAACTGAGCAGCCATCTGCTTTTCTTTCCCTACTTTTCCTTTTCTGCTTTTCTCCTTCTATTTTTTCTGTCATGTCTTTGCGCTCACTCGTGCTTTCGCCCCATCCTTCTCTCACGTCGCACCCCACAGCACCCCAAGAAATCAAAGGTTCTCTATCAACCTTTTGCAGAAAGCCTCTGGACCTGATGATTGAGCA